>NW_009647214.1:582695-607738 GCF_000708025.1 Charadrius vociferus | reverse complement strand
GGCAGTGCATGAGGAGGTGGGAGGTGATACGAGTGCACTGTGTTTTCCTGAGAGAGTTTCTGTTTGTAAAAAACAGCTAATCTTATCTAAACATCTTTGTACATATTGATTTGCATGACCTCCATTAACCTACTATCTGAGGCTTTTCCGTGTATTTCTCTTCAAAGATAGAACCAGATCAAAATGGATTATTTAGTCTTTTTCCAGCTCTAACATTTCTGAAAAAAAAAACCAAAACAAAAAACCAACAACAAACCACTCAGCTTAAACATTGTTTTTTCACTTGGGGATTTGGAGACAAAATTATGAAAAGAATTTATTTTTTCATGAGCAAAACAGACCCCTGTATTTTACACTTCTTGCCAGCAGTTGCCACCAGCCCTGGAGAGGCTAAACCTCCATTTCTAGGTCTTTACTAATTCAGAAGAAGACAGACATCACCTGAAAGATGGCAATGCCAAACTGTGCATGAGTTATAGCACAGTTGCTTGAGGTGTGCAGATCACCGGGATGAACAACATCATGGAGGCTATAAGATTCTATGATAAGATTCTATGATCTAATGTCCACCAAAAAGACCCACAGTCATAATCACAAGAGTACTTAGTCTGTTGTTGGTCTGACCAATTCATAAAATCATAGAATCATAGAATGGTTTAGATTGGAAAGGACCTTGAAGATCATTGAGTTCCAAGCCCCCTGCCATAGACAGGGACACCTCCCACCAGACCAGGTTGCCCAAGGCCACGTCCAGCCTGGCCTTGAACACCTCCAGGGATGGGGCCTCGACAACTTCTCTGGGCAACCTGTTCCAGTGCCTCACCACCCTTAAAGTGAAAAACTTCTTCCTAATGTTTAATCTAAACCTGCCCTCTTCCAGTTTATAGCCATTCCTCCTCGTCCTGTCACTACATGCCCTAGTAAAAAGTCCTTCCCCAGCTCTCCAGCAATTCCCTTGGACAGTTTGGGTACACTGCTGTCAGACACACCAGCTGACTGACTGCATCTCACCCTGAGAAGAAACAGAAACTGTCCCTCCGCCACCTGACTTTTGCACCTGTAAAGTGGCAATTTCTTCTTTAATTGTTATTTCTCTCTCATTGCCCTTCTATTTTCTGTTGACTTTCTTCCAATGATGGAATGCTGTAAGTCAAACAGCCCTGAAAATTTATTTCACAAATATAGATGTATCTGCCAGAGCCTACCATATGAAAGACATAACACTTGTATAAGTAGATCCCTGCTCAGGAAAAACCTCAGGCCAAATTGACCTGAGTCCAGAGAGTCATTAATATTTTTCCTGAATATTCCGTAACTGGATAACATCAGTAAATAAAACATGCACTTGTGGCAAAAGAGCTGGTGCTGTTGTAATGAACCTTCTGACTTGCAATTAAACATTACATAAACATGGTCTGCAAATTCCAGCTGTCAGAGGGCTCCCACCTCCTGGCGACAGTAAAAGGAAATTAAAATTGACTGAGAGCCAAAATAGCCCAAGGTCGATACGGCTTCAAGCCTCCACATCTGCTCTCTCCCCATAGGCAGTATGAGAGTTGGGTGGTACTCTTGGTTCACGTCCAGCATCCTCAGGGTACCACCAGACACATCAGGGCTCATCCACCAAGTGCTGGTGCAAAGAACATCTTTGTTTACTGAGCAATCACCACGGAGTGCGTAGGGAACCCTTCCCTCACCAAGCACAATTGTGGTCACCTCTTTTCTGTGTGCTTTATGAAAAATATAAAATTTCTGGAATAGACATTGCAGAGAGAATTTCCCCCAAACCAAAGTCTTCATTGGAAACTTGCTCATCACAGATTGGAATGGGACCTCCTGGATACTGCTGGCGTAAACCTTATTTTTCTTCCTACTGTCCCACCCAGCAGTCAATGAGCATTTGTGGTGGTGCTGTCTGTCTAAACTTCAACTCAGGTGCAGAATCACGTGTATTAAACCGAACTCCACCTAAAAGCGCAACGGGAGGAAAACTTCAAATACTACATAATACATTCTCTTTACTGTAGATGCCTTTTTGTCACACCACCATATAATTTCTGATTTTTCTCAAAAAATATTTTTGACAATGAAAAGGGATCACCCTAGCTATGAAGCATTCATATCATTTTGGGACTAATATACTGAGCATAACCAGAAAAGAAGAGGTTATGGAGAGGCACAAGATCACATATGGCTCTGCGAGAATCTGTTACAAGGACATTAAAATGTGCAGACTGTGGCCACAACCTGCTCCAGTACTGAGTCTGTAGACCCCAGTATGTCATTTTTCCTTTCACAGATGAAAAACCATCTTCTCTTCAGATGGCAGACGGCTCCTCACACTCTTCCATTAACCAGAAGATGGCGAAGATAAGTCCACTTCCATGAGAATTTCAACTTCTTATCAACACCTTTCCGAAGGCAAGAAGATAGAAGCAGCAAAGCTCATATTAGTGGTTCAGTGAGTTCCCTGCACTGGCTACATATTGAGGGTTTTCAAATGAAAAGTCAGTCTTGTCTGAACTGACCCCGCTCTTTCCTCCAGGACACCTTTTTGCCTAACCACCCTGAAATTCTTCCTTTCACGTGGCAGGATCCTACATTGCATGACCACCTCAGGCTCTTTGCTGAGGTATGTCTGTTTATCAGATGGTTATTTTCTGTCTTCAGATCAGCCAACCAGTGGATGTAGTTACCTGGAAATAATTCTTCCTCTTAATAAATATAGGATCTCCACAGCTTCTGTAAAAATGGTCTAATTGGGTTGAATGAGATAGAATTCAGAGGTAGGCATCTGGCCCTATCAAAGGCAATGGCAGAATTTACCTGGACTTGAGAAAGACAAGGATTATAATTCTGATACATTCAATTATCCTAAAATAGCGGGCTGCCCTAAACCCAGATTGGCCTTTGAATCAGGAGTGCATACATCTGTGCACCTGCTCACACACTAACAAAGCGCTATCGTTTCCTGCAATTCTCACTTTTCTACGGTCTTGAAATTCTCTGTTGCATGCCAATGGCTCCCTCCCACCAGGAATCCCTGCTTTGCTCAAAAAATATATTCACTTTTTGAGAACTGATGGAGTAGAATCATAGCTTGGTTTTCTGAAACCAAATCTGCCAGCCCCGTATGAATGATTCAGATACACAGACTGTCTTCCAAATGGCACTGCGCATACAAGGGACATTCTTGTATTTTATGCAGTATGAAACTCAGAAAGCTAAAATAGTAATGGAATATTTGAATATTAGTGAACTTAAATGTCTCAATCCACCTTTTTGCCCTCTTTTTAGAAATTTTTGTAATTTTTAGCCCGGGACCTGCTGCTAATTCAAAATCCTCTGTGCCTTAAAAGGATACGTGCCTCCTATTGTGCTCCAGGCAAAGATTTAGCAAGGGGAGATGTCTTCCGTTAGTACCATCCTGTCAGGCACACACTGGAAGTCAGGTTGGCCTGGAATGAGCCCATGAATGTGTCAAGCATCAACTCCTCGCAGACCAGCAGGCATCCAGCCCTGTATCACTCTGGCCCTTCCAAATCTCTACGTACAGAAAGTATTTACCTTTCTCACTCACCTGGGCTGTTGTTAGTTAATCCATTAGATCACGTCGTTAGCAATGCCAAATGATGCAAGGAAGAAAACCAGCAAGTGGATCAGCCTGGTACTGTGTGAAGCTTTGAATCTACATGAAGCCAGAACTCACGTTATTTGAATTTTTAGCAGCTTGACAGCTGCTGTTCAGAGGCTCCCTGGCAGCTGTTGGGTCAGCAATATGTCACTGCTGGGCTTCAAGTCCACATTGTCTGAATCAAAGGAGATCTGAGTGACAGTGTTGACATAAGTCAAGCCAGCAGGTCAGAGGAGAAGCAAACCTTGGAGAAAGCAACAATTTCTTGGGTATCAACCAATCTATTTTTTCACTTGAATCTGCATCGGATGCTCTTTTTGCTCCCTTGCTTTCTGTAATACACCTCCTGGGCATATGCTGTCTGTGTTAAACCTTCACAGCAATGGAGCCAATTGCTTAGTTTTCATATAGGATGGAGGACACTTTTGCTGTCAGTACCGGGAGAAATAGGTAGATGTAATTAACGGGCCCATGTTTCCTCCCCGGTCCCTTCAGAGCTTTTCTGTAGCCTTGGTTCTCTAAGGTCCTTCCCCTGAAGCTCGTGGCTCCTTTTCTCAAGTAGAAAGACCGACCTAACCTTATTTTCTCTCTTTTGCTCTGTTTCCCAGATAAATTCAGGAATGAATCTGCACAGCTTTACAGGGTCCCCTTACACCACCTGGACTCTTTGTTCTGCCTTTAAAGTCTGTCCTCCACCTTTCCGCCCTCCTTCCTTTGCCAGACAGGACTACCAAAACTGGTTCTTATTCAGGCTTTAGTTAATCTCCTTGTCAAAAGGAAATAGGACTCCTTTTATTCTGGACCTGACTCCTGTGAGGTGCTGCCATCATGGCCCCTTCCAGTTCAGTAGATAAACACAAGCTTATGGCTAAATCTTAATAGACCCCATTAAGTACTTAATGACTGACTCATTTCAGGTCTGTGAGGAACCTTACTAGCAGTGCTGGGTACACGTATACTAGAGATAAATAGCAAATTCACCAGAAACCAGCTCCTGTAGACACACATCCACTTCACAGTCACGTTCCGCTTCCAGTCACACTTACTTAAGTCTAAAAAGGTGAAACTGGGGTGCAAAACTGGAATGCCAGTAGATTCACAGGCTTACAGAACCACGGGATAATTCAGGTCAGAAGGAACAGCAGGAGGTGAAAGAGTCAGGCATGAGGTCAGACCAGACTGCTCAGGGCTTTTTCCAACCTGATTTTGAATCCAGTTGGATCCAACTACAGTTTTGGACATACATAGGTGTAACAGAAAGTACAATACCTCGCCGGATCAAAGTTAAATGCCAAGATGGTATAATAAGCCTCCCGCTGTTCTATTTTCCAGTGGAGATGTGATTTTGGTACACTTCGTAGGCTGAGATCCAGGCTCCTTAGATGAACTTGCATGGCATGATGCTTATCACTCTACTTTGCCAGGAGCAGAAGGCACTGGTCTGGTGTGGTGTGGTGGGATCAGTCTCCACGACAGTGATAAATGACTTTCAAGGCAAATTAGCACTTGAAGACCACCACTGCATTACCACTTTGTTTTTCTCTGGGGACATATTGGTAAAAAGGCGTGCTGTAACATGGAAAGCGAAGAAATACTGGCTAAATAACAAAGTCCAGTGATTCTTAAAACGTAAAAGAGAATCAGTGTACTGGACCAGATGCCCTGTGAAACAAGAGTCCTCCTATTTTAAACAATCTTCTGCAAGGTGCTGGAAGAGGCGGTCCAGACCAGTAATGTATACAATACCAGGAAGCAACAGAAACACCAAATGTTATGAATGCCTTCTGGAATCTACTGCCATGATTAGCAAAGGATGGTGACCTCCAGCAGGTAAAATGTTCAGAGTTGCTTCTGTGTTGGTAGTACCTGAAGAAACGTGCTGTTAGTTAAAAGCAGATGCAACTGGTAGGATTCAGCTACAAAATCAGACATGTAAATTTAGGTGTCTGACTATAAGTGCCTGTACATACTCTTGTGACTGAATTCGGTTTTCTAGATCTTGAGTGTTGTTTGAGATGCTTTATGTCCAATGCGTAGCCCAGAAGAGCGTTGTTCTCCCACTGGGCTTCTGAACATCAAGAAGGTGTCTCAAATATTCTAAGATGCCTGAAGTTGGACTAGACACCCACATCTAGGCAAGTAAGTAGCAGCTTAATGTACATTGTCGTTATTCAGTGGAGATCTCCTGAATACCATCAGTGGAGCCTAGACAGTGATTTGACTTAACCTAAACAGACACTTAGGGTCACTCAGCAGTAATTGAACCCTGCCTTTAGTGTCATTTCAGACCCTATGCAGCATTGGAGATACCTGCACAGGGTTAACAAATGTGACACGTGGGAGATTTGTTGCCTTCTGGATCAGCAGTTGCAGATCATGAAGGGTACCCCAGGGCACTGCTTGCCTTCAGCCAATCAAATAAAGCCCCCACTGTACTATATATTACAGGCAACCTGTCTTTGACAGTTGTGCTGCTCAAGTCATGTCATTATCCTCCTAATAGACTTCTGTGCAAAAGCCATATCAGCTTTGGCATATACAAGACTTCCATGTGTCCTCCCATGGCCTTCAGTGATAGCATCCTTATGGTTGCTCCCAAAACACATCTATAGTTGGACACTCTTGACTGAGAGATTGTGGATATCTCACAGCTTCTGTTTGCCAAATTTTAAGTGAGTTTTAGATGGCGTAAAAACAGCGAGACTTACTTCCACTCCCAGAAGGAGCATTTGCAAAGCATTTGGTGTTATTTACTGATAGAATTGATGGAAATGACTTCTAACAAGCCCTCCTGACTTGTGATAAAATACAGAATCACAGAATGGTCAGGGTTGGAAGCGACCTCTGGAGATCATCCAGTCCAACACCCCTGCCAGAGCAGGGTCACCTACAGCAGTTGCACAGGACGAAGTCCCGGTGGGTTTGGAATGTCTCCAGAGTGGGAGACTCCACAACCTCTCTGGGCAGCCTGTGCTGGTGCTCTGACACCCTCAAAGTAAAGAAGTCCCTCCTCATGTTACGATGGAACTTCCTGTGTTCAATCTTGTGCCCATTACCTCTTGTTCTATCACTGGGCACCACTGAAAAAAGACTGTTCCCATCCCCCTGGCACCCTCACTTTAAGTATTTATAAGCATTGATAAGATCCCCTCTCAGTCTTCTCTTCTCCAGACTAAAAAGCCCCAAGTCCCTCAGCCTTTCCTCATAAGAAAGATGCTCCAATCCCCTCATCATCTTAGTAACCCTTTGCTGGACCCTCTCCAGCAATTCCCTGTCCTTCTTGAACCTATACGTTTATGTTAAAATTTGCAAGACTTTTTATCCAGCCTTTGCATGCTTAGCTGTACCATGAGTAGAAGATAAGACAGATTTGTCTTGGGCATAAAGGAGACACACAATAGAAGGGAAACAGACTTGTTCCTGTATTAGACATTAAAAGACTTCTTTATAAAGTTTTTCTTTAATTCGAACTGATCCTTGCAGGTTTCTCTGCTTCTTAATTTCACAATACTAATCTCTTTTAGGACATGTTAGGGAAAGGAGAGGCTTCAGGATTTATACCAAGACAGACAGAAGGGGTTAGAGATGTCCAATGCTGTAACTATCCCAGGAAATAGTTATATAGAAGGAATAACTCTTCAGTCAGAAGCAGTACAATTCCAGTTGAATTACAACAAAACTATTAAATTTACAACCATTCCTAAGTCTTTTGGATTTGCCATGAGTGATTTTGCCTGAGCAGAGAAGTCATGAGCAGTTAATACCTTCAATTTTAGGCTTACGCAGGAAACTCTTGTATGATTTCTGATCTCACCTGAGTTGTTAAATTCCTCCAAAGTGCTCCTGCAGTACACAAAAGTTGATCTGAATGTGGAGGTGGGGTTTGGTTATAAATGAGATTTAGCTAAAAAATGAAAAGGTGTGTGAATCACTCTGAAAAATGAGCAGGGAAGAAACTGGGCATTCATGCTTTTCAGCAACGCTATTGATGGTATATTTGTCTCCAGGACATTACCCTGTGCTGGAAAGCCACAGCTATGTAATTTCTTAGCTAAAGTGGTAGCCACAAGCCTGCTATAACCTTTCCTCCGATGCTCTGGAAGGGTATAACCATGAATCATGGTGGCAAACTGGTCTGTCAGGCTCCAGGAGAGGGGATAACCATTGTCATCCAAAACACAGACACTGGGGAAGCAGCAAATGAGGTTAGCAAGGTATTTCTGGCTCCTCGCGTTGCCACCCCGCGACCAGGTTTTGCTGAGCAGGCTGGCATGGGAGACGTCCAGGTAAGCCAGAGTTAATTTAGGGTCCATCCTAAGAGACAGTAGAGAAAGCGTATTAGACAGAGAGCTGTGCCTCATATTCTCCAAGCAACCATGCTACATTTAAAGCTTGTTTCTCTAGCCGAATAGATTTCCCATTCTATATCAGAACAGGAAACCAAAGACAGCTGGGTTCATTAGGCTGGAGGGTTTGGGAATAATTATAGAGGGGAGTGATTTTCCATTTTAGGTCTTTGTTTATATAAATTCCCAAGTCCACACAACACACTCCAGAGGTGCCTTATATGTTAAGGATGGCAAGGAGCCCCAGTGACATATTAGGTGGCACTGGGGAGTGGAAAGGATTTGAATGCCAATGGAATCCTGGGCTGCATAGGGAAGAGTGTGTCCAGTAGGTTGAGGGAGGTCATTCTCCCCCTCTACTCGGCACTGGTGAGGCCACAACTGGAATACTGTGTCCAGTTTTGGGCTCCCCAGTTCAAGAGGGACAGGGAACTACTGGAGAGAGTCCAGCGAAGGGCAACCAAGATGATTGAGGGATTGGAGCATCTCCCTTATGAGGAAAGGCTGAGAGAGCTGGGACTCTTTAGCCTGGAGAAGAGAAGGCTGAGGGGAGACCTTATTATGGCATACAAGTATCTAAAGGGTGTGTTGAAGGAGGATGGAGCCAGACTCTTCTCGGTGGTTCCCAGTGACAGGACGAGGGGCAATGGGTGCAAGTTGGAACATAGGAAGGTCCGTCCAAATACACAGAAAAACTTCTTTACAGTTGGGGTGACAGAGCAGTGGCACAGGCTGCCCAGGGAGGGTGTGGAGTCTCCTTCTCTGGAGATTTTCAAGACCCGCCTGGATGCAGTCCTGAGTGATGTGCTCTGGGCAATCCTGCTTTAGCAGGGGAGTGGGACTGGATGATCTCTGGAGGTCCCTTCCAACTCTGAAAATTCTGTGATTCTGTGAATTCCAGTCTCTCATCCTCCAAGACTGATAGATTCTCTCTGGATTTTGAATCTGCTGCTGAGAAATTTATTCCAGGAAAAAATGGAGCCTGTGGTTCCCCCACTCCTCTGCTCTGATGTCAGACTGGTATCTCACCAGCAGAGGGATGTCAGAAAAAGCTTCGAGGAGTTGTGTAAAGCCCCCTTATGAAAAACAAACTTTGCAGGAGTCCCAGGTCCATCTATCTAATCTAAGGAGCTTTGACACAGGAAAGTCAAAGGAGACGGAAAGCAGACCTGTGGATCCCATGTACACATGAGGAGAGGAGGGGATGGGGACCATTCTGGAATATAAAACTGCAAAAGTGATGGACTGATCAAAGAAAAATCTTGGTAAGTATTTAAGGTAATAGTTCCTTCCTTACCAATTAACTCCCCAGTCAAGTTTTTGACACAGACACAGAGAAAGCCTAGCAGTTCTCCTGATATTTTTGATGTAAATGTATTTTCAGAAAATATATTGCTGTAGTAATGACATCAACAAATGACATGGCGTGTTTAGACATACTGAAGTCTGACATCTGGCAGCATGTCCGGGTCTGAATGGATAACCATCTGGAAAGAGGATGTTTTCACATCTATCTGCTTAGATAAAGCCACAGTTCTGGATATTTCACATATTCCATCCTGGAGCCCTGTGTACACAAAGATAAATACTAAGGCACTTTTAAAAGAAAGCATCATTTATTTATTTATTTTAAATAAAGCCCAATATTACCCTTTTAATGGAACTAGCCAGGTTTTGAAATCTCCAAAATTATTAGCTAGGTTTCCTCCACACTCTGGCTATAGCTTTACATACGTTAAGGTCAGAAGGCACCACGCTTCATCTCATCCAATCACCAGAACAATGAGGATATAGACCCTCTCCAAGTGACCTCCCTGTCTAACTCCCACCTTCAGTTTGAGCCACAGTAAATTACCCGGTCCTAACACAAGGATTTCAACCGTGGAGGAATCACCTATTCCATAAGCAAGTTCTTCTATTGACTGGTAAACTTCACCATTAAAAATATGTATATTATTTGCCATTTAGGTCTTGTCTGTGTTCAGCTTTCAAACAGCGCCTTGCGTTAAACCTCTAATTACCCCACTGAATACTGCTCAACTCAGTCTTCAGAATCCTATGGCCAGTAGCAAAAATAAACATAAATAAACATGCCTTCCCACCAAGGAAATAGCTGCATCTAATTGAAAACTGAACCTGAAATGGTAACAGTGAATACGATATGGATGGAATTCAAAAGCTAGAAAAGCAGTATCCTAGATCTTGTGTTTTACGTAGTACAAGAAAACTCTCTATAGACCAGAATGGCAAGGTCTGCACTCCATTAAGACTGTTTAAACCAATTGGTTTATCTATTCTGTTTCCTCTAAACCAAGTAAGGCTGGACTGTACCTTGTATCTGAAAAATTTGTCCCCAGTTGATGGCATTTGTGTTTTCCAGTAGCTCCTGGTAAGCTTGTAGCTCCTTGTAGAAAACTGCATAAGCATTGGTATAATGGTCAAGGTCATCCACCTCATTCTGGGGAGAAAAAATCTGGAAGTATTAAATATTCTCCCCCTTCCCACACACATATCTTTCACATTAAAATCACAACTCACTGAAAGCCAATCCCAGAGATTTAACAAATGTTTGAAGCTTCAGGGTGGCTTCTTTTAGGACATTTTCAGTAGCCACTCTCAAGCAAAAGAGCACAAATATCTGTTCCTCTCCACAGTGTCATATTAGCAGAAAGCAGCAATGATAGTAAGTCCTCATGTACCCAAGGCACAGTAACCCAAACCTGGTGCCAGTTTCTTGAAACTCTTGCCTAATTCAAACTCACATCTACTGCTCATTTTCCCAAAAAAACCCATGCTGTGTTATTTGGTTGCCAAGGTCAATGTGTTTAGAACACATCTCCTCTGGTAAACAAAATAGTACCAATGTTTGTTCTCCGCCCCTGAGATGAAAGAGCACAGTCTGGCCTCATCAATACTGTTAAACTCTCATTGTCTCCAAAACAGGTTGGAAACATCCAAACTGCCAACTGGAGATTGCCCATGTCCTGTGCCGACTCCTACGTTGCTGGCCTGGGAAAGCTGGTTGTCCCAGAGAGCATGACAAGGATTTAACCCCACAGACAGTACTCCTAGTACCCCATACGAGACAGCACGAACAAGAGCTTGTCTCCCAGCCTGGAGAAACAAATCCATGCAAGTCAGAGATTGCTTTATCAGAGTGGACAGAAGGGGTTGAGGCAATGTCCCCTTACAGCATCTCATCAGCACTGCCTGTTATGGAGTAAAAGATGGCAGGAGGACCCTTCTTTTACCTTGTAGCCACATCTGCCCCATCACAAGCTCACTAAGGCTCTTTTTCCTGATGGCACAAAGACTAGAGAGACCAAAGAGCCCTGAGAACGTTCGGCCAAGTGGCACGAGTGCAGGTAAAATGTGTCTCTGTGTAAGGTATGCAAGTTAATCTTCAGTTGGTGCAATCAGGATAATTACAGTCAATTAGAGCATGTACTTCATAGGTAAGCTTACTTAGGCTATAATTGCTAGGCAGAACATTTCAGGAAAGAATAGCTCTCCCTATAGTGGGTTTTGTGCCAGCACCCACTGCGGTCTCCTATTGTACCTCACAGTTCCCACCTCCCCCTCTCACACGCTTCTCAGATAAAGCTAGCCCCATCCGCAAAGCTCTCGGAGAGCTGAGAGGAAGGTCCCAGTCACGTTGGAGCCACTTCTTTGAAACAAAGATAATAAACCACATCAATCTACCTCCCTCTGCGGCCGGGTGATAACAGCTTTGAAGTCTGGCCATGAGTCCACCACCACTTCCTTCCTGAAGGGGTTCCCTCGGTTGATGTTCATCACAGCGCCGTAAACCTGCAGGATGAACAGCCCAAAAGCAGCACAATCAGCACAACCCTCTCCCCTCAGCTTTGATTCCCCAACAAAGATCCTGATTCACCAATGGATATATCCCAGAAAATGACAGGTCAGCACTGTGTTACCTTGAGGGACGCGGGGAAACTCCACCTTAGCATTTTCTCCAGCATCTGCAGCTTCATGGGGCAGTTGAGTACCAACATCTTCCTTGCTGGGAACACACACAAGGTATAAAGAGTCACTCAAAAAAGCAATAATGTGGAGGAACTGAGTGGCATACTTGCTAATTTCATAAAATACAATCACTCCCAGAAGTGCGCTGTTTCAGCATTTTCCTATGGAAAACATTTTAGGAACAGAATTTTTTTTTCAATAGATGGATGTGCAGAGAACAGCGAGACAGGATGGTGTTTGGCAGACCTAGTTGGAGTCAGAAAATCCTGGGCAAACAATAACAAATCCTTTGTTATTCTACACCAGGTTTGTTGTGCAACATCAGGCAGGTTGCTTACAGATAGGTTCAAAAGAGGGCTTTTCTCATGTCTGCCCCAAAAAATCATGTTAGTTTTTGCTGGTAAAAATAAATTCTTACCACCAAATTCTTTAAGTTTAGATTTGACTGACCTCTCTTACTGGTTACTAACAAGTAATTTGTACTATGTTAATTCAGCCTTTAGTTTTTCAGACTATGAGTTGGGACAGTTCATCCACCAGGGTAACCTCTTCAGCGGAGGAGTTACTGTGACAATGACGGCCACCAATACGATTGGTGAAACAGCTGCCTTGCCTTCGTAATTTTTTTTTTCTTTCCATCTTTGCTGTTAAGCCAAACCAGCACACCCAAACCAACATAGTTGTAGTCTGTCAAAAAAAAAAAAAAAAAACCCGAACAAACAAAAAAACCACTAAAAAAACCCCAACCCCCCAAAAAACCTGAGAAGCAATAAAAACGTATTTTCACTCAAAAAGTCCAAGGAAAGTATTAAAATCCAAAGGCTTCTCAGGAGTACCACATCCTTCTTCCTCTCTTTTACCTCTTAAACATGCATCAATTAATCTTAAAAGTATTTCCCTTTGCTGCAGTTCATTAGAAATCTGAACATACCTTACCAATTATTGCAGCCAACAAGTATGCACCTTACTACTTACGAACATCCTATAAGCAGCCACCGGTCAGGACCACCGATGGAGCAATAAACCCTGCAGCTGGTGGCTCGGTGGTCATCCATCCTCAGCTCCCAGGTTTGCTTATTGGACACTATATGGCTACTACAAAGGTACCGATCCAACAGACAGATCACAATTAAAAGCACTATCAGGTGTTACTGAATCTGATTTTCCTGTTTTTAAAGGAAATAAAAAGCTGAAGAGTCTTAGCATTGATGACATCTCTTGTCAGCACTATATATTAACCTTATAGTTGACCACCTACTGCAAGTTAGTCAAGGACTCTTTCCAAGATCACTGCAATGACTGAGCTGTTACCCCTAGAAAAAGGCTTCTATTCACTTATTCTTAACACAATGCACCAATATGGCCATTTTCTTATTTTGCCGAATTCCGCAGATTGCACAGCATGCCTTTTTTTTTTTCTAAAGGCTTTGCACCTCATAACTTGAATCTTCCTCCCAGGCTCTGGTTCGGTTTCAAACGTTTAGTCCAGATCCCAAGTGACAAGGCTTTGTTTAACAGAGAAACAACACAATTAGTCAGCACTAATTGTCTCTTGTCGTTGCCCTCGGTGAACAGATTAAGGGTTGAATAAACCACAGCATTAAGCAGGGCGCTTACACAGGCAATCTGCTCCCCAGGTTGGGGCAGAGACGTGAACAGAGCGAGAGAGTGAAGCTCAGGCTGCCCCATTAAGACACCTGTGCCTTCGATAAGAAAATATCTTCCAGCATCCGTGTGATCCACTATCAGCCTCAAGCCCTCCCCTTGTTCCTTGCCTTCCTTCGCCAAACGTAATAATTAAAAAAGAAAAAAAAAAAATTAGCCTTTTCTATGATCGCATGTGCATATTTGCCTTTATTGGAGGTTACACTCCATTTTCTCACTGTGTTCAAGGGGGAAAACTGCCTCTGTGTCACAGCGCATCAGTCTACGCGCAACTATATCTAAAGGCAGCGTTGACATGAACACACCACCGCTTTTCCTTAAGGACAGTTCTTACGCCTCTGTGCCTAGAAGTACTTTGAGACTGAAAACAAATGTTGCACCAACAGCCCACCTGATTGCTTACCTTTTCTCAGTCTTGTAGCTTGTCCTTCCAAATCGCAATAAGCTGGAAGTCAGGAGACAATAAAATGCATCTACTTTGCAGCTGCTTCTGTGTGAGGAATGGCAAGAGTCCTTGTTCGGAATCTTAAAACTATAATTTTATTGATCAAAATAGTTCTAAACTGGTATACTGTTCCTAAAAGCTTTACTCTTTCTTTCTTTGTGGAGCGTGGAAATAACAGGCAGAGCCAGCCACACCTTCAGAGGAGGAGGGACTCCATAAGCATAGTCAAAGAATCACACAGAATCACACACAGAATTTTCAGAGTTGGAAGGGACCTCTAGAGATCATCCAGTCCAACTCCCCTGCTAAAGCAGGACTGCCCAGAGCACATTACTCAGGACTGCATCCAGGCGGGTCTTGAAAATCTCCAGAGAAGGGACTCCACACCCTCCCTGGGCAGCCTGTGCCACTGCTCTGTCACCCGAACTGTAAAGAAGTTTTTTTGTGTGTTGGAACAGAACTTCCTATGTTCCAACTTGTGCCCATTGCCCCTCGTCCTGTCACTGGGAACCACCGAGAAGAGTCTGGCTCCATCCTCCTTCAACCCACCCTTTAGATATTTGTAAGTAGTAATAAGGTCTCCCCTCAGCCTTCTCTTCTCCAGGCACAAGATGTGCCAAAAGAAGTGTCAAAATCCTTGCAGGTGGACAGGCTCTAACGAGAACCTTGAATTTTTTCATTAAGACATTTAATCTCTTTGCATTCATACCAGTGAATGATCTGCTTTGCACCTACCTATAATGACCCTTTTTCTTCTCAGTGGTAGCAAAATTAGACAATTCTCTTCCTCTCTTTGTACCGTGAGGGAATTAAGAGCCTGAGACAAACTGAGACACATTCTGCTAAAGAGAAAACCAAGCCAGCTAGGCAGCCCCCAGCATCGTTTGGAGGTGGCAGCCCTGTTCACCCTTTCCCTGATTTTTCCTCAGTCCTAAAAAGTCCAGTTTGATGATGCCATCCCATATTGTCCTTTTGATTTGGACTCGATAACCTTAAGCACAAGGCAGGAGTCAATAGAGAAGGAACACTGAGGAGTTATGGGAGAGTACATGCAGAAAGATGCTTCATTTGAGCGTGAGGAAGAGTTGATATGGGATACAGACTGATATTCCTGCTGTATCTGAAGAAATCAGTAGCTCACCTACTTGAAGCCAAGGTTTATGAAATTGAAGAGTTTCAGGTGCTCTCAGGTCAAATCACCCAAGTTCGCAGCTCCATGTACTGAACAACAGTGCACCTTCTCCTGGCAGAGTTCTTTCACTCTGTCAGAAACCATAACCTGATCGTTCTGCAACTCTGCCCGAGAGCATCCACCATCAAATAAGGTCAGCTGAGACCACCTCCTAAAAGTCCGGCTTCATGTTCCTGTTTTATGTTGTCCTGTTTATGTGTGCATGACAACCCCAAAGCAACAACACCCACAGCCAGACAGTCTATCATAAATCACAGATGATCTTTAAGGTCCCTTCCAACCTAAAGCATTCTATGATTTGTCGTGGTTTAGGTCGAATTGGCTACTTGGGGACATAGGGTACGCCAGATACGACCGACAGATGCTCCCTGCTACCCCTCTTCAAAGACAGTGGCAGTGGAGGGAGAGAGACTTATGAGTTTAAAAGGAACTAAATTACTTTAATGAAATAGTAATAATAAAATAAAAGGAAGTAATGAAATATATACAAAACTGTATCAAGCTCCCCAGATGATGATCATGACACCGGCTGGCACTGGGAAAGTCCCAGACAGGACTCAGTGACAGATGGAAACTAGATTCCGGATCTGCATTCAGGATCAAGATCAAGAGCAAAGGCAGACAGACAGAGCCCTCCTCAGACGTTGGCCATTGAAGGAAGATCAGTGACCCTTTGATCCCTCAGCTTTTATACTGAGCATGAGGCAGATGGGATGAAATACCCCGTTGGTCAGTTTTGGGTCACCCGTCCTGTCCGCTCCTCCCCGCAGGTGGGACCCCATTGCGCTTTTCCCTTCCGACCCTCCAACGGGGCAAATACCAGAGTGAGCTGCCCGTGGGGGTTACAGCAGTAAGTGTAAGAGCCCCTCTGCACACCATCCCTGGGCATCAGCTATAAACACAGGTCTGATCGCTCTGAGAGCGAACAGGGTCTGCAGAATATGCTGTTAACCTCAATAGTTAGAAGAGGCCCAGCTAAGAAGAAATTGGTCCTGTTTTACCTCAAACCAGGACATGATTCTATGACCCTACTCAATGCCAGGGGAAAAAAAAAAAAAAAAAAAATTAAAATAGCAACGGCTTGCTTCTGTAACTGTCTAGCCCTGTAGTGCAGTATCTCTGTTGCTAGTGACAGCTTTGCACTGCGCTTACAAGGCCTCAGCATTGAGGCTCATCGGGTGCTTTTTGAGTGTTTTACTTAGCTGTGTAATTTAGCATTTCCTCTAGTTGACCAGGTGTCCATGAATAATTATTTTAGTTTTGTTATCTTCGTATGGTACAACCACATTTTTATAAAGACAGCAGTAACAAGCAGTTATCCTGTGTGAAATGAGATATTTATGACTAATATAACGACATAGTAGGTATAAAGAAATACAGGCGGAGTATCACAGCAGAGGCCTCAAAAAATGGAGATACAGGATGTGGTGCAGAGACGTACAGGTATGGGGTGACAAAGGATGGGACACGGGGGAGAGGTGAGCATAAGAGATGAGGCTCGGCATGGGAGACCCCTCAGCTACAAGGAACTCACCAACAATCCGCTCAGGAAATACAGACCCGGAGCTGGACAAAACTGGGTTTAAGAGTAACAAAGAAATGGCATTTAACATACATAAAAGGCATTATACCCTCCCCCCCAGGGAGTGCTGCTTCTTTGTCTATAAAGACTATTTTGAGCACAACGCATTGCAAATTAAACAACTAGATTTAGAATTAGATTTAGACTACTAGATTTAGACCACGAATCTCAATTCCAGGAGCTGACCACATAGGAATAGTTGCAAAAGGTCTTGCGATTACAGCTTTGCTTGGGGAAACATAGGAAATGCTGCAAAGAACCAAGCAAAAAAATATCATCCTGTCTGTCAGAGTGTCAGCATCTACCATGAAAATTCAATCAACAATGTATTGCTACTTTGTCCAAACCATAATTGTCTCTGATGGACAAATGTTTCATACACAACCTTCTTTTGCACACCTATTTGTAGAGTTTGGCTTACACAGAGCCTTCTGGCACTGTTACACCGAGTCCCTTACTTGAAGAATTTGCTGTAAAGCCACCAAACTGGCTACTCCCTCATTCCTACGCTGTAAAAAGTGGCGAGTAACCAAACCCTACTCAATGCTTTCAGCAAATGCTTTCAATTTTTATTATTTCCTTCTTCAGTTACTGCTATTTCAACTTTCCTTGTACGGAAGCTGTATCATGTCTCCAACTCCTACTTACTGCCCTTCTCTGGACTTTTTTTTTTGGGGGGGGGGGGGGAGAAAAAAAAGGTATCATCGTTCATGAAGTTCAAAATCCACACAGTAAATTGCTTGCAAGTATATCACCCTTAATGAAAGCAAAGCAGTGTATCTTTAGTTTGCAAAAATTAAGATAGCTGACATACAGGAAAATCATTAGCCCATAAACTGGATTAAATTACTTTGGTGGAGTGGTTACATCAGTAAGCGTTCCCCTTGTCCAGTGATCAAAAATTTGAGAAATATTTCTGAATATTTATATACTTTTTCATGCGATTCAGTACAAAGCAAGCATGTACTCAGTCTGGTTTTCCTGATCTTACCCGTAGCAACTACAGAGGGGCTTTTAGTCTCTCATAGGAGAATAGAGATAATAAGCTCACATCTCATTAAGAATGCTAGAAGCTTGTAAACAAAAGAACAAGTATTTGTGTGGTAAGTCAATGTAAAGAGCACTGCTGTCTTCTAGCAGATAATTTGACTGGAGAAAGCACTTTATAATAATTGAATCTTTTAAGGGAGAAGCTCTATCGTGGAAAAAAAATGGAGGAGAGATTAAAGTGCATGGGAAAAATGGACTTTTGACTTAATTTTCTTTCTCTAAAGCAAAAGAATATCTGACAGTTAATGAAATAAGGTGAGTACACAGCTCTGAGATTAGAGCTTTGCTCTATAATGTTCTAATCTGCTTTCCCCAACTACCTGGATACATCAGGTGCAAATGTCTTTTTTAAAAGTTTAAACAGTGAATATTAAAAAGTAACCCCCCCCCCCCTGTATATTTGATAAAAATCATTCAATTACCTGAAAAAGTGATTGGGAACTGAGCATTAGATAAGCATATTTTTACTATGTGTTTCAGGTTTAAAGAGCATTTAACTCCAAAACAAAAGTTACTTTGGTAAGACACACTTCCTTCATCGATTTACAGATGTGATACAAAAGTCCAAATAAAATGGAATAAAATTGCCTTATTCTATAAAAATGCCCAGATAAACCCAGGATCCATTTCCCTCCCTTCTCCTAAGACAGTATATACCATCATTAGAAGTCATCACAGCTACACCCCACCTCACCCCCCCAAAAAAGATAACCCTTGATTGATCACTTAAATCACTAGAATCCCAGAATGTATCTAGAAATTTATATACGAATATTCATAGAAAATGTTTTAACAGAAATTCATAAGTAACAATAGTAAAACATTAGGAAGAAAACACCATTTCCATGATGAGCATCCTGCTGCTCTACATTAACACAAAGTGCTGGTATAAGTTATCTTCTTCAAAGGAGACTCTATATATTTTGGTTTCTAAAGGAAGTCCACCTTCTCATAGGTCTTTTCAATGAGGGTTAACATGTTCTGCAAGTCAGCTGACTGCTGAATAGTGTGCATATCCTTTAAAAGACCTTTCTGATTTTTTATCTTCAAAATTTCTTCCTAAAGAAGGAAAAAGAAGAAGAGACAACAAATAAAAAACACCTTTCATTGAGTCCAACAGAAATTTCGCTTTCATGCAGCCCAGCTGTACCTAAACACAGGTAAGATAAAAAGGATTCAAATACACAGAATGAAACTGTCTTCCTTCCATCAGTTACAGAGCGATGTATTTCAGAAATGATCACAGGTTCCCTAGAACCCCAGCGTTCCTAGGAAAAGACATGTGATCCTTTAAATGGCAGGCGTTCAAGTGGTTTGTTCTGTCTTAAAACATAAGCATATAGTTCTCAATGACAAGAAAAAAAGAAAGAAGAAAAAAAGATAAAAGTTTCAGATATTTCTGAATTTTCAGAGTTGCCCCCTCTGGCAGAGAGAAAGTGACAAACACACATTCTGTTGCCTTTCTTCTCATAGCCACGGTGTCTCTGAAAATATATTCCATGCTCACCTGCAAAGTGGGTGCCTGTAAACTGTGCTTGGGCAGTTCTGGAAGGTGGAGTGCTCCACTGCTATCTTCCTGGAACACCTCGAAGGGGAAAAATAGGAATGAAAAAAAAAACAACAAACCAACAACAAAACCAAACATCAGGCACATAAGTCGGAAAATAAACTGGGTGTCATTATTCAACTTCTGAAAACTTAACTTCTTAATTTTGCAAGTGAAATTGGAAAGATTGAAGATACACATTCCCAAAGGCAAATAAAACCATCCTGATGCAACACTCTGCAGAAAGAGCTTGGGTGAAGCAATAGCTCTGGAAACACATTCTCCTTAGAGGAATGCAGCAACATCCATTGAAAATACCTTCCTGGCCTTTTTTTCATCTTCCTCTAACTGGTTCTTGAGCAGCTGGATTTTGTACTGCAGTTGTTGCATAGTTTCTTCAGTGCGTTCTGCTGATCGCTCAGCTTCATTTATTTCTTCCTAAGGCAAAACAGACACAAAAACAGAACAAAATTTACTTTAGAGATGGTGAACCTTCCGCTTATCAGATACAAATAATAAATATCAGCTGAGTCACTGAAAAAACACCCCAAAAGATACACTGCTTTGTAGCAAAGGTGGGTGACAGCGACGAACAGTGGACAACACCACAACAGCACAGGCATAGGCAGCAGTTTGTCTACTAAAAACTTAGAAAACACTGAGCAGCAGCAGACAAGCAAGATACTTTCTTCCCTTCCTTGCCTTTCATACCTGCAATTGTACCAAAGACTCTTCGTTTGTCTCAAGCATTTGTTTCTCTGTCATTTGAAGGCTCAGGACATTCTTCAGGTTGCCCAGCTTCCCTGCAGGCACCTTTAAAGTCTTGAAAAATCTCAGCACCCTTTATTATAAAAAAAGGAAAGTGTGACTTGTTTGGAGTTCTTTGCAAAACAAAAAGAAAACTGACTAATGACTTCTCTGGGGAAAAAATAAACTCAATTTAGCCCAACTGCTGCCAGTGAAGTAAAAGGATCCAGGCAGGAAGAAAAGCTATCTTGAATTGTTTTCCAAAAATCATGTGGAATAGATGTCTAAGGAAGGAACCAGAAACAAGGAATCCCACCATTCTAACCTTTGCTATTACACTGACATTGTGTGGTTTCTATCCCATTGGCTTGTACACCCCCTGACTGTAATTTGACATTAACGAATATTTTCCCAGTTCTGACCTTTCTGCTTTCCAAGGTAAAACTAAGTTTTTAAAGCAGCATTTTTACCCGCTTCCACACAAAATCATTTTAGTTAAAACTGTAAATGCTTTTGTGAAATATAATATCTAGTTTTATGCCAGAGGAAGAATTTTAGCTTGCTCTCAAAGGTCCTTCTGAGGAAGATTTGAATTCTTCCAACTTGGGTCTGCCTGTTAGATACATCAAACTGCCACAATTTCCATGCATCTCAGATGAGACTGCACGAGTTTGGCAACTCGGAAATCAGACCCAACGTGTCACAAATTAAACATTAAAACCAAACATTATACAAAAACATTTATGAGAAACTAGTTCCTCATGTTTGATTCCTGAGGTACTCTAAGAACAAAGAAAGCAACGTAGAGGCTCAGGCTCTATGTTGGTAAGAGCCTGGTATACCAACACACACACACAGAGAAATTCTCAGACGCCCAAGCATAAGTAATTACTCCCACAATGACATAAGACTACAAGTTATGCCCCAACATAAAATTTAAATTCTTGGAAGCAACTTCAACAGTCAGAAAATGAATTAATGTTTAAGAAAATTTAGCTATAACTGCTCCTGCCACTACCATAAAACAGCAACAAAATAAATAGCTGCCCACAAATTTAAACCCTGTATAAATACAAAGCTGATTAAAGGAGCTTTTAAGAATACCTCCTAGGTTCTTTTACTCATATAGAAGTAGCTAAAGTGGGTCTTTCAACCGCTCTTGCTTGTCCATTTCTATCAACATACCATCAAGATATTGCCCTCCCTGATTTTGCATAATTGGTCCCTTCCAGTATTTCCTAAACATGATTGCTCCCAGGAGCAATTCTGTAACCACGGCACCAAACAACTGGGTAAACTAAATCCCTTCTCTCCCTCTTTTTTTTTTTTTTTTAAATTATAATTTCTTACCTTTCTTTCAGTAAATTGAGGTGCTTCTGAACATCATCTTTTTTCACACTTTGTTGGCACAAAACAGATCTGGAAAGCAAATAAAGGCAGAATTTACATCACAAAGCCTGCAAGCACAGAATACACATCAAGTGAAGTGAACATAAGCAGAACTTCCCTAGCTAAAAATTGTTATATTATACCGGACGAAATATACACAGCCAGCCATATTGTCCAAAAAAACTCCAAAGCTTTTCCAGTTCAAGCAATGTTATGATTTTTACTTTATTCCTTCTGGAAACAAAGAACAACCACCAGGATATTTGACACTTACAGTATTACTGAATCCATTACAGTTTCCAGAAACTGCCGACTGCTCTCTGAGAGAGTCTGCCAGGATCCTGCTTTAGCACTGGTTAGCTTCACCTTTTTTGAAGAACCTTTTTCTCCTGTTAGCATAAAGGCAAAAGGGAAAAAATATGATTTGTCAAACCTGGATAGATAGCTTTGTGACTCAATTCAGTCAGATCATAGGCAAAGGTTTTTCCATGTCACAAAACTATCAGGTCAAATCTATACGCATTATTTGCAAGTCACAAGTTGTTTAAAACGCACAAAACAGAGAAGATTCTTTCTTACAGCAGTTTCATTCTATACAGATACTTTCCCAAAATCATTGGCGATACAAGTGAAAAAACCCAGAATGAAATAAATAAAAAAGAATGGGAATATACATCAGTGAGAAACTCAAGGCAGAAGAGGCCTCATCTCATTTATATGTTCAATACAACACAAGCCAGACTTAAGACAGAAGATTAACAGAGAAGACAATGACCTGTGAAGAGAAAGTTAAAATGTTCTGGGTGCTTGTGGTGAAATTTTATAAGAGAAGAACACTACTTGTAAACAAAAATATATGATTAATATGTGCATGTACAACACATATGATACAAATGCACAGTGGCTAACCGTACTGCAAACACTGTTAGTGTTCAGAAAGAAAACTTTGAAACTTATTTCAGTGACATCTCAGACACCTATGATTTCAACATAACAGTTACTACTTCTAATGTTTTTTCGATACACTGAATTTGCATGAGACAAACATAAGGAAATAATACAATCCTACCTGCATGGGAATAGTCCTCATATTCCTTAGCTTTCCTTTTGACTGCCTGAGTGACCTCCTGAAAAGAAAAATTTACAATAAATATGGTAATTTTGAAACACCTTCTGCCACAACCATTGCTGCAGCCAAACGCACAACCATCCCTTTACTACTAGCAACCCCCTATAAAAAGGGCTGTGAAAGCACTTCAGTGCTTGACAGAGGTCTATTGCTATTGACCACAAAAAGGCTTTTTGAACTGTGAAACTAATTCACCTCAAGCAAGTTAAGGAAAGCAATTCCCTCTTCTTAGTTCTTCTCATTCAAAGAATGAGGTCATGAAATAAGAAATGCACAAGATGTTTGGCTATCCAGCTGCGTCTTGAGATTATGCCATTCGTAAGTTAAGTGGTTAAGCAAGCTCTCTTCAAAAGAAAGCTGCCTAGGCCAATCCTGAGATATGCATAGAATATTTTCCAGAACGAAATAAATGCCATCTAAGCTGCACGAGCTCTGATTTTATCACTCTGTTTAAACAGATGCTGTGCAGCTCTTCAAATCTGCACAGCCAGCTTGCCTTGTTATTAATCGCCACAATGCTTCCCTCTACTTGTCACAGGCACAGTAGCACACAACCAGAAATTCTGGAAACCAAGGAGCAGCTAAGACAGTGGGTCTCAAAATAGCCATTCATATCTCCTCAAGAGGACTACGTTTAATTAATGAAATATTTTCTACAAATTCCAGTAGAAAACTGGGCAAAAATGGCTTTTTGTTTTCCTTAGGTTACTTTCCTAACTTGTTTGATCCAAAATAATTATTACCTTTCTTTTTTGACCTTGTTTTCTTCCTTCTCCATCTGTTCTGGTTTTTTTGCTAGAAGGCCTTTGTTGATTTTGTGATTTAAAGGCTTTTTTTGCTGATCCCCCACCAGTGGTCTCCCCCATTTTACTGGAAGGTGTGTGGTGGCGTTTCATGATCTGTAAACCAAACAGAACAGGAGGAAACAAAAACAAAATTAAAATCCAATTGTTAGTGTGTGGTTTGTACTGTATGGATAACAAGCAAAACAATGGAAATAGCCTGTGCTAAATGAGCCCAAACGGTTGATGAGACGTTCAACATGACCCGGCAATGTGCACTCACAGCCTAGAAGGCCAACCATATCCTGGGCTGCATCAAAAGCCACATGGCCAGCAGATTGAGGGAGGGGATTCTCCACCTCTACTCTGCTCTCATGAGACGCCACCTAGATTATTGCATCCAGCTCTGGGGCCCTCAGCACAAGGACATGAACCTGTTGCAGTGGGCCCAAAGGAGGCCACAAAGATGATCAGAGATCTGGAACACTTCTCCTGTGAGGACAGGCTGAGAGAGTTGGGGTTGTTCAGCCTGGAGAAGAGAAGGCTCCGGGGATCCCTTATAGTGGCCTTCCAGTACCTAAAGGGGGCCTACAGGAAAGCCAGAGAGGGACTTTTTACAAGGGTATGCAGTGATAGGACGAGGGGGAATGGCTTTAAAGTGGAAGAGGGGAGATTTAGATTAGATATTGGGAAGAAATTTTTCACTCTGAGTGTGGAGAGACACTGGCTCAGGTTGCCCAGAGAAGCTGTGGCTGCCCCATCCCTGGAGGTGTTCAAGGCCAGGTCGGATGGGGCTTTGAGCAACCTGGGCTGGTGGGAGGTGTCCCTGCATATGGGTTGGAACTCGATGATCTTCAAGGTCCCTTGCAACCGAAACCATTCTATGATTCTATTAAATGTTTACATATGTTCTAACCCAAGGCCTAAATCTTGTACGTTTATCTAAGCGCAGAACCACTAAAAAAGCATCCGCGTTTGCCTTTTAGGCAGGTCTTTGTGTGTTCCACATTTCCTTCTAAATTTAAAAGCTGGCATGTCTGTACGCCAAAAAGCAGCAATGGCAATGCAACAGTAACTGCACTGAGAACAGCCTAATTTGTTCTTAAAGGTCTCCAACAATAGGAATTCTTAATCTTTCCAACGCAGTTCAGTGTGGCTATCCTATAACCAGGAGTTTTCACCCTAACCACAGCTGCAGTTTAAACCTACAGTTTCCTTTCTCATTCACTATAGAGATGGAGGAAAAAGAACTCTCACAGAAGAAAGTAACCATGACCCCCCACCAGCCTTCCCTTTCCTCAGCGAAACCGCTCAGATGTACTCAGCTTTACTTTCATCCCCTCAGGCCACTTCTTCCCTCGCGTAGAGGGCCCGTCGCGGCTCGACAAGCGACAGTCGCGACCGACACGAGGTAAATAAGCTCTGCCTCTCCTCCCGCCCTCCAGTAACTACCGATTTTGTGGTACACCATCTGCAGCCTGCCTCAGCGGGCCCGGCGCGGCCTACAACTCCCGGCATGCAACGCTCTCTACCACCCAGTGGCACAGGC
>NW_009647214.1:568923-582047 GCF_000708025.1 Charadrius vociferus | reverse complement strand
GGAGGGTTGCGGAGGAGGCTGACAGGGCCGCCTTGGAGTTCCTTGCGGGGGATCGGGTTGGGGCCCCTGCAGCAGCTGAGGGGGAGGTTGCCTTCCATCACCTGCAGGGAGCTGAGTGCGCCTCTCTCCTCATCAGGTTATATGTATGCCACACAGGATATGTATTATTAAAGCACTTGTGTGGCGTGCGTTGCTGCAGCGCCGTAACAGTGGTAGAGATGCTTTCCAGTTTTATGCAGCCTTTCTCATAAAGGTGTCAGGGAAGTGTGTGTTTCCAGGGAGTTGTGAAGGAGATGAGGCAGAGAGGAGGTGACTGGCCCTTGGAGACAAGCCGTAAAGGTTTTGGCATGGGGAAGTGCAGGGATAGGGTACGGAGAGCAGAAGCAGCGGAGCTTACAGCTTTCAGGAGTTGTTGGACTTACCCACCATCCCAATCTCATGCATGGTGGGATGAACTCTGCAGCTTGTATTATCCCTGTGTTGTTGCACACTGCATTTTTTCCCCTCTGATTTTCGTCTAGCCCAAGCTACCTTTTCCAAAGCGTATGACATGTCAGCAGTTTTCTGACAGTCCTCTCCCTTCAGAGTGTTGCTTTGATGTTGAAGGTCCCTCTTTGACATTAAGGAAATTTGTAGATGAGAGGGAGATGGGAAGGTGAGAACGTAGCCAGGCATGTCATCTTCATGCTTAACAGTGGCTTTTCAGGGATGGATAACTGATGGTGCTGCTTAGGGGCTGAAACAAGTTACACATTGCATATGTGGATGTAGATGAGTTGTAGGAATTTTTTCATTAGCTAGAGGAGAATGTAGGATTTTTCCTGAAGTCTGTTTTATGCAGTGTCTGGTTGAAAGGCAGGGGGAGGTGATATCTATCAAATGAGCAAGTTTCTTCCTGAGTAATTGTTTTGGCTTTAGCAAACTGCTTGACCTCTCTGTGCTCATTTCTCCCACATCAGATTTGTATTATGAGGCAAAATATGTGTGTTTATGTTCTTCAGCTTACCCCATACTCGTCAGCCAGTGGGGCAGACATGCTAAGAGCCAAGGATGCTCTCCTGCGCCTGTGGCCCCGCTGCTGCACGTGCCTGGCACAACTTCCAGCCTCCAGGATCGTGTGGCGTTCGCTGCATGGGCAGCCCCTGCACCCCGAGTGGGCTGCCCTTGCTGAAAAGCAGCTCAAGGGCAAGAATCCCAAGGATTTAATTTGGCACACCCCAGAGGGGATCGACATCAAGCCCTTATACTCCAAAAGGGACACAAAAGACCTCCCTGAGGAGCTACCAGGGGTGAAACCTTTCACGCGAGGACCCTACCCAACCATGTACACATACAGACCATGGACTATCCGCCAATATGCTGGCTTCAGTACAGTGGAGGAGAGCAACAAGTTCTACAAGGACAACATTAAAGGTAGGACAGCTGATTTGGGAAACAACATTGCCTTGCAAAGCAACGGGGAACATTCATGTGGTGAATTACGTGGCAAATGTGATTATTCTGCCTTGTGAGTTTTGATTTCTGATAGGCTTTTCCCAGTGGTGCTGTATTTCTTTAGTATTGGGAAACTGGATCATTTCTGAAACTGTCCTTGCTTCATTTTGCTATTGAGGTGGAAAAATGAATGTGTTAAATGCTATTTTTAGTTATTCTGCCTTGACGCTAACAGAGACAAAATTTGGCTGCATCCCAGGGCCCAACCAGCAAAGATCATGGAGCACTTTCTACTCATTTTGTGACCATGGGAGAAGATTATAGTGAAAAAATCTGTTGAACTTTGACACTTAGCACTTCTAGTGTTAGCGCGTTCTCACATTTTGCGTTTCCATCTCATGTTGTAAGTTTTAAATGAATTCATATAAATACATTTGAATAGTGTCGTTCGTGGTGTACTAGTAAAGCCAGCTTCCTAAAAGTATTGGTATTTTCCTTATTTGAGAGCGATTTTCTCAATATTTCTGCGGGAGTGTTGTGTTTTGCAGCAATTTGTTTAGCTAATAGCCAGAGTGTCATCATAATATACTATTGAGTTAGGCAGTGTAAAACCACAACTAAAAAGTTGTTCTTGATAGACTGAAGCGTTAGTTTTACACCAGCCGTACATCTTGGCAGTTGTTTGAAGCTAATTATAACCTTACCAGTCAAAACAGCAGACTTCTGAGTTATATATCTGTGATGCTTTTATTTCCCACTTTACAGGCCTTTCTACTCAAAACATCACTGTTTAGGGCAGGGGAGAAGAGTTGTTTGGGGATTTTTACCTCTTGCCATATTGTGATTAGCTAATATGAAGCAATATTAGCTGCTGCAGTATTCTTGCAAGTATTCTTGATTCTTTCCATTTATAAAACTCTCAGTAAATTAAGAAGTAATAAATGCAGGGTATTAGAGGTTTGCAAACAAACATTTCAATAGAAAGATTGTTCTGAATATATTCTGTCTTACTGCTGAACGTTGCTGCTGAAGTAGAAGTGCTAACATTTGGGTTAGCTGGTAGTGCAGCTCAGTTACTCAAGAATGTTTGCTGCCAGGAATTTTTCATCTTTATTTGAGTTTTGACATTGTGATATTTTATCTCTGTTGTTGTGTTAACGGTTGTATTAAGATTGAATTATGTAATATAGCTTCTGAATCTGACCTATTTGTAAAGCATTTTTAATAATTCAAGTAAAATCTCTCTGTAATTAGAGGAATGCTGAAAAAGAATTAATTATCAGCTCTCATAATTGCTGAGATTTCTATTGCTTGAAACTAGGCAGAAATTTAAATTTTTGTCATTATGCTTCAGAGCTAACACCTAGCTTTTTAGATCAAAGACAGCAACTGGTATCTGACAATTAAGAGCTCTGCCAATGCTGAGAAGCAGACTTGCAAATGCAGAAGATATAGTTAGTTCAGGAACAGTAGTACTGGGCAGAGGGTGTAGCAGAGTTTCGGGTACTGCTTTCAGGTTGCAGCAACAAGTCTGCCAAGAGCTCTAGCTGTGCTGTTCCCTGCTTTATATGAGTAATTTTCTCCTGCTGCAACTTCAGAAGTGCATCACTTTGCTTTACGAATAAACAACATATGTCATTAGAGCCCGGGTAACAGCCTGTGTGTCTGTGTTTAATTTGTGATAAAGAGAAGGTAATGTGACGTAGTTTATCACACTTGTTTCCAGCTAAGCTAAGTAGAGTTTCTGTATATAAACCCTGATATTGTCTGTCTATACACATTTATAACTTTTGGCTAAACTGTTATTCAGTAATTTGTTAAGCACGGTGACCTTATTGTGTGGCAGAGCTAGAAGGACTACATTTTTTTTTATCAATTGAAAGCTTTTTTATTAAAAATTTAAGACTAGAAGAGACCTTGGACAGGTTTGGGGAGGGAACAGTGTTTAACATCAAAAATTGGTTTGTCATCCAGGCCTAGAACATGTAAAATAAAATTGATAAATTTAGATCCAGTTCTAATGCAAGTCTGTTCAACACTTCTGAATATCTCTCTCTGTTGTTTTTTGTTGGGTTTTTTTTTTCTTTTTCATGTAGCTGGCCAGCAGGGATTATCTGTTGCTTTTGATTTAGCCACCCACCGTGGCTATGATTCAGACAATCCACGAGTTCGAGGAGACGTTGGAATGGCTGGAGTTGCCATTGATACAGTGGAAGACACCAAAATCCTTTTTGATGGAATTCCTTTAGAGAAAATGTCAGTTTCTATGACAATGAATGGGGCAGTTATTCCCGTGTTGGCAACATTCATTGTAACTGGAGAAGAACAGGGAGTGCCTCAGGCCAAGCTGACAGGGACAATCCAAAATGACATCTTGAAAGAGTTCATGGTCCGAAATACATACATTTTCCCCCCTGAACCATCCATGAGGATTATTGCTGACATCTTCCAGTACACCTCAAAGGTATTCATTGTTTAAATGTATTTACTTCTGTTATTATATCTAGTTAACTATTTATGAGGCACTTCATAGAACAAAGCAGAAGAAAGGAAGACCTGTCGTAGTGAAGAATTATGTGGTTGTGGAAAGGGCCGGGAGGAGAAGTTAAGATCCCAAATCGCTTACAGCATAAATTTTAAGATTTTTAAGTCAATCCAAATCAAAGTCAGATTAAGATGAGCCTAATCCTGAAAGGATGGCAGGAAGTTTGGAGACGAGGAACAGACAGGCTGTTCTTTTGCATAGAAAATAAGAAGCCACATACTTAAGAAGCATTTCACAGCTGTAAGCAGGGGTGAAGAGGTAAGAAATCTTGAAGGACTTCTGCTGTGAAATTGAGTATGAGAAGCAGATAATGAAAGGAGTGAAGTCCTGAACTGATGAGTGGAAGTTCAGTGCTACCAGTTGTTTTCTTAGCTGTGTTTTCATTGGAGAGGTGGAACACAGCCTGTAATTGAGAAAGACTTATGATAGGTGATAGTTTGAGCATAGTGAATGCTGCAAAAAGGTAAAAGCATGTAAAGTATACATCTGCAAACACCATTTAATAGAGATGGGTTGTATTTGCCATCTACAAATAATGGATTGTTTGTTAATGTTGGTAGAACAATTACCTGGTCCTCCCCTCTTCTGCTGTCATAGAATGATATGGGTTGGAAAGGGCCATTGAAGGTCACCTAGTCCAACCCCCCGCAATATGGTACAATGTTGTCTTTTATTTTTGCAGTATATGCCAAAATTTAATTCCATTTCAATCAGCGGATACCATATGCAAGAGGCAGGAGCTGATACCATTCTGGAATTGGCTTATACTATAGCAGATGGATTGGAGTACTGCAGAACTGGACTTAAAGCTGGCCTTACCATTGATGAATTTGCACCAAGGTGAGCTAAAGAAATTTGCAAGTATAAGACTCTCTTTTGGTAACCCTCTAGAGTTTAATATCAAATTCAGTATTTTTACACATACACGCCATATTGGCAACGCTCACATTACAGATAGGTTTTGTTTTGGTTTTGTTAGACAGTTTCAGGGGTAGGAAAATTTCTAGTCCAACAGACACTTAGACTACAGCTGTGCTAATAAACTGAATAAAGCTCATGTACAAGCCCACATATTAAGGTCTGTTGTGACAGTTGGTCTCTGGGTCAGAAAGAAGATTCCATAAGCTGTTACATCTGATGCAGTTGTAGCTTCAGGACTGCAGAATGCAGCAAAAGCTCTCAGTTCTTTTATACTGTAGTATTATTGTTTTTTTTTTCATTAGTATTATTTTGAAATAGTTGGGAAAAAATGCTTAACAAGGGGAGGTTCGGGGAGTTCAATATACAGTTGCAAATTTCCCAAAAAGAAAATTTAATTTTAAGCAGAAAATTGGATATTTGTGCAGTTACTGCCAAACTAGGCAGAATCACAGTTTCAGTGGTCCAGTTGATTTACAGATTCCCTAACTATATGGTGAGTCTGAAAAACAAAAGGCATGGCTCACATAGCCTATTGCACATGCAAACTATAGGAGACAGTTGAATTAACCTGTTTTCAAGCTCTGTGGCAAAATCAAAGTGGATCATTGAGAAAAAGGTGCAGTCTTATTTTCAGACTTTCTAGTGATGGAGAGTCTGTAAGAGCCTTTGGCAAATTGTTTCAGTAGCTAATTTACTGTTAAGACAGTGCATATGTAGTATAATGAGTTTCACTGGCTTTAATAATGCATGTTTACATTTATAAACTATAAAAGCTATAAGTAGGAAAAAGTAGATCAATTAGTCTGTTCCCTGATATGCTATCCAGTATTGAACTGATGTTTGATTTGGATTTTGATTAAAATCATCAGGAAAAGGATGAAGGCATGCTTACAATATGTTATATCTACTCATTATAAGTAGTTTGTGAGCGTAACTGCACTATTAGATTGTGTCCAGGAGCATTCCCTGGTGCTGAAGTGTCACTGTCTGTATTAGTGACGTGCTGGAACACTGCTTGATCTAGGGCTATCCCAAAACAGTCCCTGGGGACAGTTTAGCAGTTTCAGAGACCATTGTCACTGGCAGTTTGCCTGCAGTCACCTTGTTTGGAGGCTAAGACAGTTTATTTACATAAATGTTTATCATTCCATAGCAAATGGCATCAGTGTCCAGGAGCATTCCCATCATCTTATGTCTGGCTTATATCTGTAAAAATAAATTAATCAGAGACCTTGCTGTAGGACTTCTCCTTTACTAAAACGGATATTGGAATGGTTTAGTGTTTTATCTGGTTCATGTGCTCTTATTACAGGCTCTCCTTCTTCTGGGGAATTGGCATGAACTTCTATATGGAAATAGCTAAGCTGAGAGCTGGGAGGCGGCTGTGGGCTCACTTGATAGAGAAAATGTTTAAGCCCAAGGATCCCAAGTCTCTTCTCCTGAGAGCTCATTGTCAGACTTCAGGCTGGTCACTCACTGAGCAGGTTAGAAATTGGACTCTAATCGATTTCCTCATTTAAATATGTTCTCATGGTGTATATCTTAAAGGGGGTTGCTGGTTTTATTCATAAAAATGCGGCTTTCTGAAGGAGAGACAACCTGTCTTACTCTCAGTCTGACAAGTGCGTGCACTAGCATTGGATATAACTTTTTGCTTACCTAACACAAAACGTCTTGTTGAGTGCCAGCAGCATTGCTTCCCAAAATGCTGATTTACAAAATACCTCAGTATTCTGGACTGCCCTGTAGTGCTCAGGTAAAAGGGCAAAAACTAAAGATTTGAGACTGTATTCACAAAAGGATTCCAGTATGGTGCTAGGCAGAGTCTCGCTGCCTAATTTTTCATTCTCTGGTTTCATTTTCATTCTGGAATCATTGTCTTCTGTGTGTGTTCTAAGGCTAGTGGATACTGAATTGAGAATAGGATTTAAACCTGCTAAGTAGAGAGAAGATTGCAGAGAGGTGCTTATATTAATTCATCACTCAGAGGATAAAGCTCTCTCTTGGATTTGTCCTCTAAGTTACCCTTTCAGAATGCTGCTGAACAAAGTAGAGGCTCCTTTTTCTCAAGATCACCAGCTTGAGAATTCATTTGGGCATCCGAGGAAGTCATTCATGCCCTTGACTGACTGCTGGAGAGTGAAGTAATGGTTACAGCTTGTCTGCTGTTTTGAAACTGGGTGCACTTCCTGCTTTTTCCGTTGAGTTACATCACTTCACAATAAGAAAATAAGTCATTGGACTGCATATGCAGTTTCCCAAGTGAGGTCAGAGCTGGGTTCCAGCTCTTATTGCAAGGCCTGCTCTCAATCAAAGTCATGTAATATGAGTTACTTTTAGGTTGTGATTGCAACCATTGTTGTTTGACTTCTGTGCCTTTGTTTTATTCTTTTTTTCAAAGTGAAGGTAATGTTTACTTACACTACAGGAACGCAGTGAAGCTGAAACAATGGAATTTTCTTATTTTCTTTGCAGGTCCTCCAATGAAAAGTGTTATATGAGTGCAAAAATATTAATTTTACCAAAAATATGTTCAACTGTCTACCAGTGTAAATATATTTCTGGCTGGATCATAAATCTTTTTTCCTGTCTAAACATTGTTTTTATCTTAATACAACTCCTCAGTTCCCAGTGTTTGCTCCTTACAGGTTTCAGGGGGTAAATGCATTTTCCTTTGGCCTGCCTTTAGATAGGTATCCACTCACAAATTAGGTTTTACATTCTTGCTCACCCAAATCACATTTTTCTGTAATTCTTTAAATGGAATACTTGAACCAGAAATAGACTCCAGTGTAGGTAGAATTACCATGTCCTTGTAAAATAGTGATACTAATGCCATTTCTTTATGGAAATTAATTTAATTCACAGTTCTCGTGATTCATTTTGCCATGTTCAAGGTCCTATTACATTGGTAGTTCTTAATTGTTTTGGATATATTTCATCACGACTAAGCATGTCAAGAGTTAGGTATGCAGTTTGAGCTACTGTTAAGTTTCCTCAATAATGACGTTAAATAAGACAGGCAGCGGCAGTGTGTGATTCTTCACTCGATCTCGGAACATACGTCACGCCATGGAGATCATGATAACTCCTCTTTGACTGCACAGGCACATGTATGCAATTCAACTGTCTAGATGTCTGAAAAGAGCAGATAAAAATTTTGACCTAAAGGAAGACATTATATTCTGTCATACTGACTCTATTTCTGTACCTCGTACTCCAGATTATCTGTTTGTTTTGGTTAATATCCCAGTTGTCCCATAGATACCTTTCAATTTTATAGTACCAGCAAATTTCAACTGTAATTCCTACCTTTATGTAATGCTGTCATTAATGAAAATACTAAGCATATTTAGTTCCAGAATGGATCTTGACTAGTAACCTGTCTGACAGATGTGCTATTCACTGCTCCAGGACTTCTGGAATCTGAGGATGGAGGACATCAGGACTACCTTGTTCCATCTTCTCCAACTTGGATTAATTAAGTTCTTTGAAACACCACTAAATATAAGTTAGGCTTTGCTTTGTTATTATGACCAATTTACTCATACACTGATAATTTTGACTTTCTTTATGGATTAATCTCCTTGTCCGAGATACTGGTAAGTGGTGTATCAGTTTGATTGGAGGCTTATTATTTTCTTTTTTCAGCTTTTGTTACGGTTTACGGTGTTTCAATGGGGAACCTTGCATTCATTTCATTGCAGTAGTATATGTGCGACTAAGCTGCCTCAGCCCTGTGGCACAACTGTTGAGCTTCAGAGCTCTCCTTTTCCTTTCAGGATCCCTTTAACAATGTTATCCGTACTACAATTGAAGCGATGGCTGCAGTGTTTGGTGGTACACAGTCTTTGCATACAAATTCATTTGATGAAGCCTTGGGTTTGCCTACAGTGAAGAGTGCTCGCATTGCTCGGAACACACAGATCATCATTCAAGAGGAGTCAGGTATTCCTAAAGTGGCGGACCCCTGGGGAGGATCATACCTCATGGAGTGCCTCACCAACGATGTCTATGAAGCTGCTTTAAAGGTCAGTTTCCATCACCTTTTATGCTTTGTGGGAAAATTTTAGGTATAGGAGTTTTGAGAAATGTGTTTTAAGGGACTACTTGATACATTGGTAACACCTAAACAGGGAATTATTTTACACTTACACCTCAGTGATTTCTTTGTAAATGAACTTTCCAAAAATGCAGTGTATATTTAGAGAAACGGAGACTTCAGCCTTCTAGTAGACTACATTCAAAAGGGAAATATCCCATTGTGGAACAAATAATCAAGCCGTGCAAAGTCCCTTGCACAACGAAGACTCCCAGTTTGCTGGGGTCTCTGTTTTATGTGTAAGGAAAAAGGTTTAACAGAAGGAAGAGTCAAACCAACCTACTTAGTTATATTCTGACTCGCGCCTGTAATCTGCTTGAGACTTTAAAACTAGGGGTTATTGAAAGGAAAGTTTTATAGCCAAGCATGTAGGCAGACAGTTGTCTGCCTGTACTTGAGTATTATGCAGAATTTAGGAGAAATTTTTCTGTTTGATCGGAATTTTTTTTTTAATAATGTTTTTCGCTGCCAGTCATTACTTGCATTTGAAAAGTACTCTTCAGGAGTACTGGTGGCAATCCTGCATAAAGATACGTGCCTACATGTCTAGCCTACAGCTAAATCTGGTGATCCTCCTTTTGAGCAAGTTATTGCTCCTATGCAGAGTCCCAAATTGGGCTAATACAGGCCCAAACACTAGCCTGGGACTGTACAGACACTGTCAGCACATCATCTGACATGGATTTTAAGTCCTTCTCAACAAGGATGCTTCTAGACAGTGCCAGGCATGGTCTAATTGCCATTTTTAGTAGGCAGTTTGAATGCCATCACCCTATTTTGGAGCTGAATGGGCTTCTGTTGCGTGAGAGCTGAACTATGCCATGCCACTTGTCTTCAGGATCAGAGAACTGACCCTGGCCTTTTTCAATTTATTTGTATTTGCATGCGTGGAAACGTAAGGGCTGGTTGGCAGGCAGAAGTCAGTGCAGAGTCAAGGTCCCAAATTTTAAGCCTTTTCATCTATGGGTGTAACTGATGGAACAATATGCCATGCACTGTTACTGAATTCATGGAGTTTTGGTAATAAAAATGTTCTTTTTTTTTTTTTTTTTATTTTGGAGATGCGTCTTAATTTATACCAAAACCCATAGTCAGAGACATGAGGATGGGAAACACACTTTCAGAGCACAGGGTTCTATATAGAGGCATAATAAAAAATTGTATGGCAGTACAAGTACAAAGCTCGTTTTGTGAACCCAGCTACTACTCATTTTCTCAATCCTTTTAATTTTGCAGCTTGTTGAGGAGATTGAAGAAATGGGTGGAATGGCCAAAGCTGTTGCTGAGGGGATTCCCAAACTTCGTATTGAAGAGTGTGCAGCCCGAAGACAAGCCAGGATTGACTCTGGTAGGGAGCAGGGAGATGAAAGGAGGGAAAACTGCCAATAGAATACCTTTGTATAAATGTTTTTTATGCACATTTTCATTGTTCTTTTTCTTCTTAGTTTAGGAGTAGCAGATTTTGAGTGATAAAATGGTAATAGTTTAACAGCAGTGAAAGCTTCTGAAGAGAGGTGGCAGTATGTATGAAATACAGTACCAGTATGAAAACAGTCTTGGTTGACATATTTAAGGCTAGATTAGACAAAGCAATAGAAAGACTGTTTTAAAGGAGTGTTTTGGGCCTTCAACAGTTGATTGCTTAATTTCTGATAATTAAACTGTGACTCCTGAATTTAAAAGCGTGACCGCCAGCAGATGGCGATATTGAATGTAGCTGGCCAAATTCCTGGTTTTGCTCGAGAGCTGCCCAATTTTCCTGAAACCAGAAAAAATACAGTCATCTCAGATTAATGGATGATGCACCTCTTTTTTTGTGCAGTAGATATGTGTATATACATATGCACACATATAGTAAATATATGTGGAGATTCGTATACATGTGTGCTTATAGTTCTATTCTTCTTTTTGTAGTCTGTGTTCCAGTAGCAGTCCAGTAACAGAAACTAGGTATAACTCGAACACGAAGGAAGTTGTATGAACATTTTTGTTTGGAGAATAAATTTGAAGCAGGTCTCTAAGACTAATAAAGAATAATCAATAAAGTTCTCAGTTTTCTCTTCCAAGGCAAATTACTTCATCTTGCTTCGTAGTGTAGTAATGCTTTTGCTGTGTAGTAATGTTATGAGGCACAGCAAGTGAAAACGGTTGTGAAGTCCATACTGGCTGAAAGCTAAAATAGAGTTTTCCATCATGATAAATTAATTTTTATTCACATGGAGTAGTTTTAAGTAGGAACTTCACTTTCTTATTTACCTGGTAAATCAGAAAAGTAAATGCAGAGCAGTGCAGGAGATCAGCACTTCTGCTTAATTCTGTAAGATTCAGTTATGTAAACTTAAAAAGAGAAAAATAGCTAATGAATATTAGTGAGTCATTACTAAATCAGTTTGTAAGATAAATATTGTTCTATTTCAAATCCTTTTTTCTTGCCCAGTATTCATTGAGTTGAATGTGCATGTATCTAATCATCTCTCATCATAAAATGGGGAAAATAAAGACTTAAGTCCTTCCTATAAAAACAAATTTTAAGTATTTGAAATGTATATAGTTATAAAGCAAAGTGCTGCATTATATTGCTCAAAATTTTCTTGTCCTATTAATATTGTGTCTTTTCACAGTAGTTTGCAAATGTATTCTGAGTTTCTGGTGTTTCACTGGAAATAGGGTCTGAAGTAATTGTTGGAGTAAACAAGCATCAGCTAGAAAAAGAGGAGACGGTCGAAGTTCTGGCTATTGATAATACTTCAGTCCGCAACAAGCAGATTGAGAAGATTAATAAGGTGGGAACTGCCTTCTAAAAAATGAAAGAGTGCGATTGCAGATAGAACTAGAGTAATGCTAAGGAAAGGTGGCCTTCCAGAACCTTGACCCTCAAATTTCTGAGAATCCGCTCTATCTAGTCTTTAGCGGGGAAGCTGGATTTCTGTTCAACTTCAGTGGAGGCTGATGGAAAATCCCAAGAAACGCAGTATTAGAATCCAAACAAAAATGTTTTTGTTATGTTCATTTGGTTTTAATAGTTGTATTTCAGATAGTCTCGTGACTGTGTCTAACCTTTCAAAATTAAGAACTTTACAGTTTCTGAAAGTAACATAGAAAATATCTATGCAATGTTTTGCTCTAAAAGTATGTAACATTATCTAATCTCTCAGATGATTTGGTGCAGCTTGTCAGGCGCTATTGAGGGACAGGGTTATGGAACCAGCAATCGTCACTCACTTTCATAATTAGTAGAAACATAGATAAAATGTTTTTAGAGTTACTTAATGGACTTGTACATGTGTTTCAAGGTCTGAGACACCTTTTTACTTTTGAAATATATAGCATATATTGACAATTGAAAATTCCACGCCTCCAGAATTAATATCAGAAAGTTTTACTCGACTTCTCAGTTCGCCTTGTAGTTTGTTTTAACTTAATATTTTTGTCCTCCGCTTTAGGTGAAGGCTAGTAGAGATCAAGCGGCAGCCCAGCAAAGTCTTGCTGCTCTAACGCAGTGTGCTGCTACTGGGGAAGGCAACTTACTCGCACTTGCAGTGGAAGCAGCACGTGCAAGGTAGGGGGTTGGCAGTGGATATCCAACTGCTGTCTAAAAATCAATGTTTAATTTTCGTCTTTCAGCTGGTTTTGGGTATGGTGTCAGTGAGGTTGGTGTCTTGAGATGTTTTGGGTTTTTATTCCAAGGTGGAAGTAAAAGATGGCTGCAGTTAGACATTGTAAGATAGCCTATTACATTCTAAAACAGTCTCTTAAGGCTATGCTTTAATTTCTCACAAAGAACACAGATACAAAGAATCTCATATGAAATGATGTTGTTCATACCCATTGTGTTGTTTACAACTCAGACTCTTACCAGTTTCAGGTCGTAGCTAGGTTTCTCTGTCACCCTGCTGTTTCATAGGTCACAGAGCTTAAGAAGTGGCTGAGATGTGAAAATGGATATTCACAATCTTGTCATGGTCTGTTGCTTCATCCTTCCTTGCACCACAGATTGGTGTGAAAACATTTTTTGATTGAAAGCGAAATAACTTTACTTAGCCAAGCAAAGATGTAAAAGATGCTCTTGAGTAGAGCACTGAGGCATCCTTTAGTGTCCAGTGGAAATTTTACTTTTTTCAC
>NW_009647214.1:558181-568898 GCF_000708025.1 Charadrius vociferus | reverse complement strand
CAGTCTATAGAACAGATTACATCTCTCTGTTCCTTAATTAACTAAGTGCCCCAGAAATGAGCAAACCAAATCCACTCCTTATTGGGCATTGTCCTGTTTTTACTGTGGTGTCTCAAATTCCTTCGTTCCCTTTTCTTGAATACTTAACAGCCATATTTTGAATACATTTTCTCCCACAGAGAGCTTGTCACAGTTCTGCCAGTAGCACGTCTACACCTGTCTTGCAACTGTAAAGGCCACAGGAGGGTAGTATTAGATTTGCCAGATATTCATATATTTTTACCAAAACTGACCAGTTAACTGCTAGTTTCTCTATTTGGTGACCTTGCTTTTATTATTTGTAAAAGCATTCATGGACTGCAGATTTACTTGTAAGTTGCAAACACAAAACTTACCTCTGCCCCAAAACTCTATATGGGACATGACCACAGAAAGAAGTTGTCGTGGTATGTGATAAAGAGTGTTTGAAGGAGGATTGTGGGCTCTGGGAATGTTTGTGGGAAGCCCTTCTGTTAGGAGCAACATGGGAAAAGATTTTCAAGTGGTCGCGTGTAGTTGGGTGTAGATTGGGTGTCGTTAGGTAGGGCTATGGACGGATCATGCTAAATTCTTTCTTGCCTCCTTCATCTGTGGTGCAGTTTTTCTGTCCCTCTTCAGATTTGCAGTTCCTGCTGTGCCAGCTATCGGTGATGGAAAAGACAGGCATGAAGTGCAACGTAGCATGTAGTGCTGCTTCTTTGTCTGCCCAGTCTGTGTCCTCGTGGGACTTTGTCACCTGATGACACAACGCTACCTCTCATTACTGGTGAAATGCAGAGAGACAGCAGCAGTAGTGTGGGCCTGAACAGGCAGAAGGTGACAGTCCTAACAGACACATTATGGTCATTGACTTTCTTTCTTCAAATCCATATTTGGGCAGCGTAACCTCTACAGCTGGTTGTGAACCACTGGGAGAGAGCCATAGCACAAATTGCTAAAGGAGATAGATCCCGTGCCTGATAGGAGACGCTGAATTGAGCAATGTCCTCTCTGACCATCACAGCTGTGGTTGTATTTCATCCCGTTGACCTTGTTGAATTGGCCAAAAGCTTAGCAAAGTGCCAAACTCGTCTTCTTTGGAAATCCTCTGCTTTTGAGTAGGCTTAGGGAATCTCTGAGCAGTTCAGGGCTCTGATACAACACAGTTGGTCAACAGTAATTCTGAGCAGTGCAGAAGTTCATAGGATGCAGGTTACAAACATGCTGTCCTTGCCATAAGTCACGTTGTAAGGGCTATACACTAATAAAACACAAAATGGAGAATATAGTTATCTTTTGGTCTCCACTTCAAAATTTTTTTACTTAAAACCACAGATTCGGTTGTAAATTACATGCTATCCCAAACCAAAACATGCAGTTCTGCACAAGGCAAATGTGAATGACATTCATATGAAGGAAACACAAATTTATACAATAAAGGCAAAGTGACTTCTGTTCTGTCAGTTTTGCATAATTGTCTGGTAGGTTTTTATCAGCATGCATCGAAAAAAAACTGTGAATTAATAGTAAGAATTGTTGCTTATGCTACTTCAGTTTTATAGTAGTGAGATGAAAACAGTTGTCTCCAGAACAAAATTTTGCTGTAAAGATAAACAGAAATGGAAGCAGTTTTATACATTCAGATCATAAAGAACTTCTCCAATGTTATGACTAGCTCATTAAAGAAGAGTGTAATTGTCATTAAAAATACGCTTTTCCTCTCCTTTTAAGAAGAGAGGCTGTGTTCCTGCCTCCAGACAGAGCTGTTCCTCTGTGGATGCATAGATGGCTCCCACCGACGCAGCAAGACTAAGAACTAAGTGGAGATTTTTTTTTAAAAAAGCGTTTATTGGTAAATAGTAGGAAAACATTCATGAGTGTGAAAAGCCAAACTCCTATTAATACTTAGGAACTTTAGATTTAAAGTGTTGCAAGACTCGGGGCAGAATTTTGAAAATACTCTAAAGGGATTTCAGAGGCAGTATTTACAGAAGAAATAAATGCATTTCATTTTTTTTTGTGCAGTACAGAAAAAAACTTTATCCCAGCCACCAGATTATGCTTCAATAAAATTGATAGGCCAAACCATTTATTTCTCCCTTGTTACATGAAACTTTCGTTCACACTTTTACCTAATAAGAACAGAAAAGCACATCACAACTCCATCTGCACGTGCTGTGCTTTGATTTGATACTGGTTGTACTCAGATGCTGCTTCTGCAAAATAGAAAGAGCAGAAAGATTTATCTAAACTTGCAGTTTTCTCTAGAAGAAAAGACGCCTGTTATGCCACTGTAAGCCTTCAGCAAACAGCCAGTGTTTATGCATGGGATGTGTCTGTATCAGGCTGCAGTCTGTGATGGCTGGCACTCTGAGGGGGAGGCAGAATTTATAGATACTCTTTTTAGGTCTGCTGCAAACTTGCTTTTTAACCTTGGGGACATCACTTAATCTAGCACTCAATGCAGTTTACTTTTCAATTTTTTGTTAGTAATGTCAGAGAACAGTAACATTAATTAGATTATATAGATGTCCTGAAAAAACAAAACAAAACAAAAAAAAAGATATAGTGTGTAAGGTCTCAGACCTATTGGAACTCAGGTAGTGCTTGCTAAGCTTTCTGAGATCTTACAGGTAAAATTAAGAGTATTACATAGTGATGTCAATGGTTTCTGATGCAATCACAGACAGTTTGGTTTATAACTAATGTTTTCTAAATCATGACTAATAAATAAAGAAAGTATCAGACTGAGTCTCATTCACATATAGCTATACAAATGCTATAAATTTGGTATTACTTTGCATTAGCTGCTTTTCTAGACTGTGATCCTCATAAATCCAAATATGAACTCCTTAGTGCGCTGGGGATGAAAATGGATAAAAGTAGAGAACTTTAAAAATATAATTCCAGAAAGCTGGGGGAAGGGAGATGACAAAAAGTGGCCAAGACTGTGTCAGTAACGTGACACAGTCTTAAAAGTGTGTGTTCCAACGTGATACTGTCTCCTAGACAAAGCAGGCCAACTGTGAAGAGTGACCCTAGAGATAAGAGCCCAGCTTCAGGCTTATACATTATACAGATCTTGCCTATATGCTCAAGATAGGATTTCTGCCATTTTACGTTAGCGTAGTTACAGTTTACAACTGCGGTTAAGTTTGCTGAGTATAAAAAAATATGAGCTAGCAAAAGGGCACAATAACTGGGGGGTCACGGGAAATAAAATACCTCTCTGAAATTTACTGAAGGACTCAGATAATACAGCAGAAATCCATCTTCGGTTACACGGGCTGCGTGGCAGGTTGCGTACGGCAGGAATCAGATAATAGCTACTGAAACTGCAAACAGCAGAAGGAAAACTGAGTACAATTCATTTGGCCATCTCCTTCAAAAAGTACATGCACAAGAAGTTGCATCTTGTCTGAACATCCTTTGAGCATTTTATATAAAAGCTTTAGAGGATGCTTAACCTAATTTTGCCTTGGAGTAGCTTATAGTTAAATTCAATATGACAGGAGAAAATGTGAATTCCGGGGGTTTGAAATGTGCTTAGCAGTAGCTGAATCGATGGGGTTTGGTCTCTGTATTTGTAAGCATACTTTTAAAGTGGTTTATAAGACTAGTATTTTTCTTTCTTTCCTTTGACAAAGTTTGCAGCAAGTTGTATCCATTTCTTAGTACACACACATTCTTTAGTCTATTTCTATTCAAGTATAAACTGTTTTCATCAAAATATTTTGGATGCAAGATTTCATCAAGAGCTCACCAGCATACCTTCAAAATTGTTACAGTACCAGATCCCAGTTAATTTCATACCAGAAGTAAGCAACTTGCTGTGATGCAGCTACTAACTCACCTGCTCTTTCTCCATAGATGAGTTGATTTTCCCTTCTAAGTAGGTTCCTTTCATCAGGTATTTGATTGTGGGCTCAACTGTAATTAGAGCACAGCACTGGGGTTTTTTGGTATAGCCTGCATTATAGATTTTACGCAGAAAGGTGGAATCCACTAAGGATGAGGTTTTTAAATGCTTTGGAACAGAGGCCGTTATTTCTGATGTTTGTACAAGATGACAGCACAGCCTAGTTTGCTTCTAGCACTTGTGCTACAGCAGTAAAATGTGTATTATATTGAGCATGCAGTGTCTCCAGTAGCAAACAAAACGTGTAACTTGTATGCGAATGGATTTCCCAGATTCTTCTGCATCTCAGTGGATAAAGGAGCTATGTCAGGAGTAGCGAAGAAGAATAAATACTAAAATATAAACACAAAGGGAAAGGCAAACACATTCCAGTTTAAAAGTTGGGCTTCAGTCTTTTCTGTGTGTTGTTCTTTTTTTTTTTTTCTCTTGATTTATATTTTGAATTTTAGTATGAGTCCAAATGCAAGATCTTGCAACCTGAGCCCCCAAAAAATTCCCAGTTGAGGAAATTTTATTTAATTTCCCGAAATAGTTTTCCATGCAGTGGTCCCCATTGCCTTATCACTTGTAAAATCACTTCTCAGCAAAACAGCATTTTCTTAAAAATACTCTTGCATATTCTATTAGTGGATGACAGCGTGGTGAGTCAGATGTTCAGAGTTGTAGCACCAGAGGGGAAACAAGCCTAAATGAATTTGTCCTGCAGCAAGACAAATAGTTGGGCCACTGCCAGTGATTTCTGTATTCTGTTTTCAAGTTAGCCTCCTGATAGCATTAATACTTTGTTTCTGTATCTTAGGTGCACCGTTGGAGAAATAACAGATGCAATGAAGAAAGTGTTTGGGGAGCATAAAGCCAGTGACCGAATGGTGAGCGGAGCTTATCGCCAGGAGTTTGGAGAGAGTGATGAAATTCTTCATGCCATCAATAGGTGAGAATAGCTTCCCAGGAAGCCGAACACGGTCTCACATTTAATCCATTAGATACATGTGCTACTCGCTGTGCCCTAAAAAAGCGCTCCCCAAACCTGAATAACATCCCCAGAACAAAACAAAGACCTGCACAGTCGTTCTCATGCCTGTAAAAAAGTCAGCAGAATGAGAAGAAATAAATTCAATAAGAGAATAGTCGAAACTTAGTTGAGCTTGTATTTCCTTCCAAACAAAATCCACTGAGGTGATGCTATGATTTGAGGATTTTGTTCAACTAAACTAGGCAGCCGTAAGATTAAGAAACTGAGAAAATTTGCCTGAATCCCCCATATATTGGATTGCTTCTTTTGAAGACTCTGTAATGGTAATCTCTACAAATATTTCCAGCAATTCGTATTTGCAAAACCTGGTTTTGGTCTGCCCATAAGGTGTCCCTGCAACTTCACTTTTACTGCTTCTAAAATTGTAAGGCTAAAATCTGGATATCCGCATACAGCTCCCAATCTATGAGCGTTACTTACTCGTATCACGAGGGAGAAAACATCAGAAGGTGGTAGTATGTGTGAAAACAGTGCCCATTTGTGCCTTTTGTCAGCTTCTGCTTTGCTGCCATCCTCTGGGGTGAAGAGACTGAATTGCTTTAGTGGGTGGTGATGTAATATGAATCGATGCTCGTAAGTCCCTCCTGTGTTGGGGCTTATACATTAAAGACTTACAGGATCTCTTAAAAGGGAATTACGTGATGTCTTCACAGTGGTGATGTTTAGCCTGACTTGAAAGTAGTTGTGCTGGGGGATGTCACCATCGGTTTTTATTTTAAATATTTATATTAAACTGTGGTATTTGTAATTATGTATTTACACGAAACAGAACTGAACTGATTCCTTGAGAATCAAGATGTAGCTCCCTTTTTTGCGTAGCTGCCTTTATGTCCAAGATCATACGTACCTGTTAGTAAACATGGTAATGAAACCTGTTTTACTATGTGTCACCTTCTCACAGGCCTTCAAAAGTGTGATTTCACACTTGCCCCGCACTCAAACCCAGCCCTGAGTTGCAGTGGCTCAGGTGTGCCAGGCGGGCTTGGAGCACCTAGAGCGGGTCTTGTTGGGAAGGAGCCTGTGGGTGGGGAAGTAAGAAACCAAGAATATGGAAACAGGAAACAGGACAGAGAAAAGGATTTTAAGATGTCACAAATCAATTCTGACACCTACTTCATTGATGTTCTCAGCAGTCCTTAGGAGTGGAGAAGGCAGGCCCAGCTCCTTTACATCCTCAAACAGAAGCTTTGCCAGTCTGCTTCTTCAGGCTCTCTTGACATAATTGGTTTTTAAGCTGCCTGAGGTCTTACTTTTTGCCTCTACATGATGCATTTTCCTGTCCTGGAATCATCTCCTGAGACCGTTCAAATCTGTGCTGATAAATGCTTTATCTAGAGTCATTCTTTTCCCCAAACTAAGCCACTGGATTCATGCAGGGATCATCCCATCCAGGTCAGCATACGGTTTCAAAGCGCACCAAATCCATACAACTCCAGCATTCACAGAATACTCAGAACAGTACAATATTTAAAAAAAAAACAACAAACAAAACAAAAAACCCTCAAAAAACAAAAAAAAAACAAAAAAAAAACCCAAAAAAACAACCACCTTTTATTTCTGAGAAGTGGTAGTCTTTGTGTCCCCACTCCAGCACAGACAGTGGCAGTACATGGATAAAGAAAAGTAAGACGAAAGATTAATCTCTGAGGCTGTGGTTACACAGTCATTTTTAGTCAACAGAGATCTGAGCTGCCACTAAGCAGAAAAAAGGAGGCGCTGGAATGAGCGCACAGAAAGGGGGATACGGTAATCTTCTTCTGCACAGACTTGTGCCCAGTTGAATGATGAGGCACAGTATGATGTCTGGGACCCATCTCTTATAGCCTGTGTGCCATGCAAGTACTTTTGAAATAATTGGTTATAATTATTCTAAAAATCTAAAAATTGTTGTTTAGTTAGTTGTAATTCTGCTCATAAAGCCCTCAGAGAATTCAGTATTTTGTACGTTAGAAAGCAGAAAATTAGCGGAGTGGTTTTCTTTGAAAAAGAATGTTTTATTGCTGAGGCTAGTAAATACAAGATAGCAGTTAGTAATCATATAACATGAATATTAACAGAGTATGCTGACTTCATAGACAAACTGTGACTGAGAAGATCTTTTGATCTGATGTACAGAAGTGATGCTACAGTTGCAGGCAGTGCTTTTTTTATTTGTTGAAATTCCTCTAATGATTCTCAGTGACTTACAATGATACAATATGTGTTTTCAATCAGAGTTAACAAGTTCATGGATCGTGAGGGGCGCAGGCCTCGTATACTTGTTGCAAAGATGGGTCAAGACGGCCATGACAGAGGAGCTAAAGTTATTGCTACAGGGTTTGCAGACATTGGCTTTGACGTGGACATAGGTCCCCTCTTCCAGGTATGACTGATCGAGCGGTGCCCAATGTATTTCAAATGCAGCGATTTTCCCTCTAATTCTGGTTCAGTAGCCAGGCTGGGGCTGTTACTTATCACTAACCCTCTCTCCATATAGACCCCTCGAGAAGTGGCCCAGCAGGCGGTTGATGCAGATGTGCACTGCGTTGGTGTGAGCACACTTGCAGCGGGTCATAAAACTCTTGTGCCTGAACTCATCAAAGAACTCGATGCCCTTGGCCGGCCAGACATTCTTGTCATATGTGGAGGTGTCATCCCCCCTCAGGTACGGGTCAACATCAGACAGCTTTACTTGTGTCTATGCTGTTTTTAGCTATTTCCTATATTCTGTTAATGTCAGAGGTGATTTACAGCGCTGAAGGCTGCTGTGTACAATCACCAGGGTCGGCACGGATCCACAGGATGGTCGCAGTGTGCTGTCAGGTCTCATTGATCTGGTTTTCTGTACACCGCGTCCTGGTTTAACTTCACAGTGTTTGTTGGATGGAATAGTAAGTTGTGTTGTGAAAAGACTAGCCTCAGGGAGATGTCCTTCATGCTCTGCTGTTTCTGATTACCAGTACCTTGCATATTAGTGATAAAGGCTAGCTCCTGTCTTAAGAGACTTTATGACTTCAAATAATGGTTCAGAATAGGCACAGCTAGTGACTAGGACACATGGTGCATCCCAACACCTATAGGGTACACATCTCATTCACTGTTTAGCCTCTCCTCATGTTCCCCATCGTCAGGCCTCGGTGTTGCCTCTCATTCCCTCTGTGTGACTATTTCTCCTAAACTGATGAACAGTTTGTTGGATTCCCTTGCAGTCAGATGTGTGCCTTTGCCTCGATTTTTCCTAAGCTCATCCACAATGTGCCTGGCTGTATCACCACCTTTAGAGTCATCTTCTATCTAGAGAAATTCAAACTGATTTTCTGTATAAATCTCCTGTTACTCCCTTTTCCCAGACCTGTTCCTTTTCTGGCCAATGAGGTCAGTGTTCAGGAATGAGAGACTTTGAAATTGAAGAAATAAAACTCATCATATTTTTCTAAGAGACAAACTGTGTTCTGTCCAGTCTCTCAATGGGATGCTACTAGCCTGTGGTTGGAAGAGCTATAGTATAATCTATGTAGAAGTTAGAGAGGCTACATAACTGCTTTCCAGGTCTTTCTGAAATTTCAGGACAATCATAAAATTGGAGTACCTTAGATTGCAAGAGACCACTGGCAGTCACCTGGTCCAAGACCTTGTTTAAAGCAGTATTTTCAAAATTAGAAGTTAGATCAAATTTAGATGAGGTTATTCAGGGTCGCATCTGGTTGACTTTCAATATTTTCCAAGGATCTGACATTAGTCTGATTCTAAACAAATAAAACCTTTCCTGTAGGTGCTTTTTCAGTATTTCTTTTTTACCTCCTATCTATTGTTTTTTGCCGTTTCCCTTGATGCTGTGCTGCCTCTCTCTGCAACTTGTTGCAAACACATTCTCAGGCCCAGCATACAGAATGGAGCGTACACCAATCATAAATCAATTATCAATTTTCTGTTGCACTGTTAACTATAGATCTTCAATTTCTTTCTGAACAGGATTACGACTTCCTCTACGAAGCCGGCGTTACCAATGTGTTTGGTCCAGGGACTCGTATTCCAAAAGCAGCTGTCCAAGTGTTGGATGATATTGAGAAGTGCCTGGAGAAGAGGCAGCAATCTATGTAATGCTGAAATTTCACACAACGCAACCAGCCTTATACTAATCGCTTACAGAATGTAATCATCGGCAAGGGATGGCCAGCCACATACCTTTGGTTCCACTGCCCTGTGGCCTGGTGTTTCGTGCTTTCTAAGAAAGTCATAAATTCTCTGCTTGTTCTAGTTGAGGATTGTTTATATATGTACCCACAAGAAAATTTCATCTCTAGAACTATGACTTCAGGGAACAAAGGGAATTTAGTAGGTGGGTTTGTTGGTTTTTTTTTCAGATATGCTGATAAATAAAATATCTGTTCCAGCTCTTTGGTTGATCTCTTTTGCATGCAGATAACTTCTTTTGAATTTTTTTGGCAAGCGTTGTAGACCTAGAAGTCTTCAGGCAAAATCACTAAAGTTCAGCAGAGATGTGATTGAATCCAGCAGCACTTTGATGTTAATGTTAATGTGACTTCACTCTCTTTAGAAACATGTAAGTAGATTAACCATAATTTTTCGAAGTTCATGGTTTGTTTAATGAGATACAAATCCTGCATCTGGCAGGAACCCGTGTAGGAGCAGCTGTGCACTTCCGCTCTGTCTGCATCAGTGCCCTGCCCTCGTACTTCACTCCTTCTCAAAGCAAGTTCATTCCAGTGCTCCTTCTCCCTTACTTAGTTCTGTATTTTTGTCCAGTTACTGTTCTTGCTATCCCTGTCTATTGAGCATTTAGACTTTATTCAGGTAAATCGATCCTAAATTCTCAGTATTTTTCTCTCCCTTCCAGGAGGAATTGTATTTATGCATGTGAAAAGTCCTTTGTGGAATCCCTATAATGCGAATGGAGTGACGCGGGTCTTTTGAGGGGCAGTCTGTGGCATTATGGCCCTACCCCACTTCATTTTGCCTTGCTGCTCATTGCATCCCATCGTAAAATGAGACTACAGCCTCGCTTGTATCTGCCTTGTGGTAGAAGAGGCTGTAGCACGTTTCTAAGAGGTTCAGCGCCATCATACTTCATTCAAAATGAGATTTTCTGCAGTTGGCTGGAAATTTGCAGTTCCAATTAATAGCATCGCATCCTCACTTCAAAGTTTGCAGTTGATGAGATCTTTAAATAAACTTATTTGATGGGGCACGTGCCTATAGTCTCACACTGCTCAGAAACAAGGAGGGTAGCTGACTTGCTGTTTTCTTTTCTCTGTCTTTATAATTAAGAATTATTGATCCCAAACCAGACCTTTGCCTGGAAAACTCCTTGAGGGTTTATCCTCAACTATTTGTAAGTATTTGATTCCCTCCAAGAAAGATTGGTATGGTTCAAACCAGGATATACAGAAAGTAACAACAATAGAAATAAAAATTATTGTCTTTTCACAAGCCTTTTTCCCTGCCAGCTGGAAAAATACATAGTCAAAGTGTTGGTGATCTCTAAACTTTGTAACGACACTGGTTTCGTTCATTTCTTGCTGCCTATGGTTTCTCTGCTCTTCAATAATGTATGTCATCTACCTGTGTGTGCCTTAGAGTCCTCTTTTTTTTTTTTTTAACTCTAATGATCTTTAAAATCTGCATCTTGTTCCCTTTGAATTCAATAAAAAGATTCCCGCCAACTTCAACTGGAGTTGCTCCAGGCCTTTAATGCTTGAAGGAGGGCTCTTTAAAGCTCTGGACTAGGACTGACTGACGTACATTGA
>NW_009647214.1:467647-558148 GCF_000708025.1 Charadrius vociferus | reverse complement strand
AGATTTCTCACCCGGCACGCAGTGTTTGTATTAGGCTCTTTAAGGAAAGAAAATATTCAAGTGAACAGACTTTCCTCCAAGCGAGTCATCAGTTCACTGCCTAAGCAGAGATTCCTTATGGGATGACGAGCTAAGATGGAACATGCTTTTCCCATATGTTCCCTGCTGCCGGAGCAGCGCAGCTGTGAGCGTAGTGCGTACTGACAAGTTGATGCCGGGTTGTCAGCCCGCATCGGTAACGGTGAGTGGGTACCAACGGAAATCTCGGATGCTGTACACGCTCCTCATCAACCTGACGGCTTCAAAACAGCAGGCTAGTGAGAACTGGGGTTAGCGCAAAATCAAGTAGGTACTCTGCAAATATGCCGAAATGTTTTGTTTCAATTTGAGTATTTTTGGCATATTCCAGGACAAAATGATAACTGTAAACAGTGAGACTAAGCACTCGGGTCTTCCCAATAGGAACGAGCAAGGTAGCGGCAGGTTACTGCATGGCTAAGTCATTTCCCTTAGGAAGTTACAAAATAGGAGATATTTTTTAATGTGTAAGACGTTTTCTATTTTGCAAAGCTGCAAGGGATACGGGTAGGACAAAGCACTGGAGATTTGGAGATCCTAATTTACGAATCGGATTGTCTTTCATGAAAGAAACTATTGATAAAGCGAAAACTTGAGCATAGAGCATCACGTCCCAGGTCAGTGCCCTCACGGTGGAACAAACTTTCCACTTGATTTTTAATCGTAAAGTAACCTCCCGGGCAGGGCAGATGGATCCCACAGAGGACAAATTTCTATACAGGAGTAGCAACGTGTTCTTCATTCTGAGTGTTTCACAACCATCAGGATCGGTGCCTTCGCACTCGTGCTAAGCTGTTCATCAGCCAACCGGTGCTTTACAACCATGAGCAGCAACACCGTCTCAGCTGTGTGGATAAAAGAAGAACCCAAGACCAAGTCTAAGTGATTTCCCCAAAGTCACACAGTATTACTGGCAAAGTAAGAGGGTGGAACCCAGGTCTCTGCAGTGTTGGCCTCGTGCTCTAACTGCTAGAGCAACGATCTCCCTCAAATAATTGATCTTTGTTCGGAAACGAGTCACCTTTAATTTTACAGATGGAAAATTGACCATACATGGAAGTGATCTTCTTCTGTAAGTTATTCCTGTGCTGAGAGGGCCAAACTGCCTAGAAGGTTTTTCGAAGTAAGGCACTGAATTCCAATTTAGCTTAATGCAAATCAGGGTGCTAGGTGTGTTATTGAACTCTATATGTCATCATCTTGAGTGGGGAGCTCCACTTATCCTCGACAGAAAGACAGGAGCCGAAGGCATCAGACATCAGTGGACGTCTGCGTTGTAAACTGTGACAGTTTGGTGAGAGAACTCCTGCTATATAAGCAGGTTAGATGCCCTTGGAGTTTTTACCTTAAATATTTGTACTGGAATGACTGCGCTGGTGATTGCAGTCGTAAGATACCCAGATTTGCTCCCGAGGTAAACGCTTCGCATTCTGCTTTGGTGTCTCAGGAGATCACTTAGTTGACAACACAGTTCGGGGCTGGGCAGGAAATACCATGAAATTAGAGTTATAATTTGTCCATAAATATCAACTTCATGAAACTTAAGAAAAAACAAGCAGCCCCTTGTATAGTATGCTATACTTCCTTTCCTCGTTCTCTGGTCAAGGGCAGCCCTGCTTTTTGATTTTTCTGTGTATGACATAAAACCATCTAAAATTCAGAGTCTCCATTGGGGAAGTTTGGATTTGCTTCTCACTGAGTCTGAAAAATGAAGAAGAGGTTGAAGCCATATATGATACACAAACACCTGGACTTTGAGCTTTAAAAATGACGTACGTAAACAGGTAATAAATGAGGCTATTAAAGCTTTATACTGCAACATTAACAATACACAGATCTTTTGGTTTTACAGAGATTTTGTCTATGTTGTGGAGTGGCGAACTTTTCATATTACATACACTTTAAAAGCCACTTACAAGTGGGTGTGGACCTGTTCTGTCCCTAAATTTTTCATGGAGGAAGGTGACGTTCCATTACACTGTTACTGTGCATCTCATTGTTCCGCCCACAAATTTGCAATTAGCAGATGGGAATCTGTATTTTGCTGTTTATTTTAACCATCAAGCGACGGAGCGAGTGAAAGCAAAAGCTTTGAGGTGGAAGATTATTATTAAAATAGAGTTACATTTTCCTATCAGGTTATTTTTTTAAAGCTGAAGAAATGCTTGTAATTGACTTTTACCATAATGAGTCTCTTCCAACACGTTAACGTTGTCTCCACCCACTGATGCGCTCCTCTCTTGTTTTACACTATTGTCCCTTTTGCATTTCCCTCCACCATCTCCTTGCCCTCCCCCAAACACACCTGCATAACACTCTCCTGCCTCTTCTCCTCTTCCCAAACATTTCCTTCCAGCTTTCCCATGCTCCCCTCTCAGTTATGGGTATTTTCTCCCACTCCCCACATTCCTCTTCCCTTTCCCCATTTTCCCAGGCCATGGGCTGTCAGAGGTGACTGTTTCCCACAGGATGCTTCACCTCTTCCTCTTTGGGACAGAAGACGGAGCGCAGTCTCATTCCATATGGAGCACCTGTGAGTGACAACCCAGGACACGATAACCTCACCCTGGAGGCCAACTTAATTTAGGAATTTTTCACAACTTTTTACAAACAAACCTGGTTTAATCTAGTGGAATATTTATGAGAGTTGGCGACGCTGCCAGTGACAGGCGTTCAGGGGAAGGCGAGCTCCTTAAAGTTTCCTAATGCCCGACTTACTAATTAATTTGTGCCTTAGTGCACGTTACAGCTCCTGTCTCATTTTGGTTGTCTTGCAGTCCACATGAACAGAAATTCTCACGGCCACAGAAGTGTTCAAGCCTGTCTTTTAATCCTGCTCTTGGCCTTAGCTCTATTTTATAAAATGAAACTAATTATTAGGGTTTGAGTGGGGTAGAAGTTTTCAAGAACTCAAAGTCCATTCACTTTTTTTTTTTTTAGACTGTTTAAAATCTGGGCCAAATCTGCCTGTGATTTAACTCTTCTTGTCTGCACCGAACCTAATGCAAAGACAGATGTGGTCAGTTGAGCGAGCAAGAACCGCTGCAGCCATCAAGCCGTATTTTGTACAAACTTGTGTTTATGCCCTTTAAAATCACAAAAAGTAAGTCAGAGAGAGAGAGAGAGAGGCTTAAGCTGTAGGAGCTCATCGTTTCCCCCTCAGAATCTCTGTTGCTAAAACTGGCTGGCAGGATGATGTTACGGTTGTACGTGTGCTTTGAACTCAATCGTGTTCTTCACTGCGATTGTGTCCGCGCTCCAGCCAGGGAGCAGCTCAGTATCTCAGGAGCTCCAGGCAGGTTGTCCTGGGGATGGCTTTTGGCATGGTACAGAATGCTCCTCCAGAAAACAAATGGTCCCCCAGCTTTCATGGTAGAAGAGCTGTTACACCTCGGCAAGAAGCGTGAGTCCACAGTTCCTTTTGCTAAGATATTCCCCAGCTCTTCGTTGTGCTACCTGTGATAGGCAGAAGACATCCTTCGCCGACCTGAGAAAGGAGCTGTAGATCTTGACAAGACGTTTTCATTGGAGCCACTTTATCGTCTTTTCCTGGCAGTGAACGTTTCTTGCTGCCCACATGGTTTTCTGCCTGTAGTGCTGGAAAGTTGCGCTCTCCGCTGTGTTTCTTTGGTGACACTTTGTGTTCAACCTACAGTGTTCTCTGATGGCTCTTATGGTGATAGAGCCAAGAGTTTGCAGATAGATTGCATTAAAAAACAAAAGTATAAGGAAAAAAAACACCCCAAAATAATAAATCCTCTTAATTATAGCTGTTTCTCTGAAAATAAGTTTAGTTTACATGGTTGTATGTTTAGTACATAAATCTATCTATTTCCTCTAACGTGGAAATTCTTGAAAAAAATAGCTTTTTGTTGTTGTGTAGCTTAAAGACGATATTTGAGAGTTGCTTAAAAAATATATACTTAAACCTCTGTATTTGACATAAGATACGCAGTGACAACCCCACGTGCTGCACTCCTACTCATTTGGGCCCACGAGTGAGCCCAAGTTTCAACCCGTGTCGGGAAACCATTCCTGCGTTTTCAGCGCGTTGCAGCTCCCTGGTTCTCTGCCTTCGCAGCTGAAGAGAGACGCACGTTGTCTCTCCCACTCCACATCATCGACACAGGGTTTTCAGCGGAGTTGTCGGCGCTGAAGAAATGAACGCGCCAGCCACAGCAACACTGCAACTGTTTAATTTCACGACGGAAAGTTTTGCTGAAGATGTAGTAAATGACAGGGTTATAGGCGGTTGAAGATTTGGCAAACAGACAGGGCAGCAGAGTAACGATGGGCTGTAGGGCATCGCTGGAGTTGAATATGGACCAGAAGCTGGCTGCCGCATATGGTGTCCACGAGCTCAGGAACCCGACCGAGATGAGCACAGCCATCTGAAAGGGAAACAGGGCTTCAGTTCTCAGCTCACACTGACTGGGACTAGTACGTGGTGTGTGGGTGAAACCACAGCTAAAACACCTGAAACTGTGTGTTGGCTGCGTTGTGACCTGAGCATAGGTAACATTGGACAGTGCCTATATGCTTTTATTCCCTCTGAGTAGATCTACTCGCTGGTTTTGGCCGCACCTCAAATGCTGTGTTCAGTTTTGCTCCCCTCACTACAAGAAAGACATTGAGATGCTGGAGTGGGTCCAGAGAAGGGCAACAAAGCTGGTGAGCAGTCTGGAGCTCAAGTCTTATGAGGAGCAGCTGAGGGAACTGGGGTTGTTCAGCCTGGAGAAAAGGAGGCTGAGAGGAGAACTTCTCACTGTCCACAACTACTTGAAAAGAGGGTGTAGCCAGGTGGGGGTCTGTCTTTTCTCCCAAGTAGCAGGCAACAGGACAAGAGAAAATGGCCTCAAGTTGCACCAGGGGAGGTTTAGATTGGCTGTTAGGAAAAATTTCTTCATGGAAAGGGTTATCAAGCATTGGACCAGGCTGCCCAGGGAAGTGGTGGAGTCACCATCCTTGGAGGTATTTAAAAGACATGTAGATGTGGTGCTGAGGGACATGGTTTAGCAGTAACTTGGCAGTGTTAGGTTGATGGTTAGACTCGATGATCTTAAAGGTCTCTTCCAACCAAAACGATTCTATTTCTCATGAGGCAGTTGCCGTTTTCATCTCCGTCCCTGTCTCTGGCTGCAAAATGTCATTGGAGACAGAGCCCAAACAGAAAGCATACCCTATCAATATATTGGCCTCTAGAAAGCTTGGGTCAATTCTGCTTTTCCAAAACAAATGAGCAACTGAAGTGCTTACTTGAAAGAAATGTATTAAAAAATCCTGTTTCCATACAGAATTTCTGTGTAGCTCTCACTCTGAATATCAATTAAAAATACCTAGGGTGACAGAACAAGACCTCCACCCCAACTACACTGGGAATGGATTCAACAGCTATTCCAGCATGACTGGAAATCTATACGTCCATGAAAATCATGGGTGCAACTGCCCAAAGACGGTTTAACAAGCTGTGTTGTACCTATGATATATTATCTTGATCGAACTACTGAAATGACAAAGATTCCAGGAGCCTCTCTGCTCCTCTGAGGATTGCAGAGTATGGGTGAGACTGGAACCACATCTCCATCTTTGGTCAATACCAGACAAGGTGTTGGGAGGTGACTCTGCCCCTCTACTCTCGTGAGACCCCACCTGGAGTACTGCATCCAGCTCTGGAGCCCCCAACATAGGAAAGACATGGACCTGTTGGAGCAGGTCCAGAGGAGGCCACAAAGAAGATCAGAAGGCTGGAGCCCCTCTGGTATGAGGACACGCTGAGAGAGTTGGGGTTGTTCAGCTTGCAGAAGAAGGCTCTGGGGAGACCTTATAGCAGCCTTCCAGTACCTAAGGGGGGCCTACAGGAGAGCTGGTGAAGGACTTTTTACAAAGGCATGTAGTAATAGGACAAGGGGAAATGGCTTTAAACTGGAAGAGGGGAGATTTAGATTAGATATTAGGAAGAAATTTTTCACCTTGAAGTTGGTGAGACACTGGCCCAGGTTGCCCAGAGAAGCTGTGGATGTCCCATCCCTGGAGGTGTTCAAGGCCCGGTTAGGCAGGGCTTTGAGCAACCTGGTCTGGTGGGAGGTGTCCCTGCCCATGGCAGGAGGGTCGGAACTAGATGATCTTTAAGGTCACTTCCAACCTAAACCATTCTATGATTCTATGAAAAGCAATGAAGGGGCAGCATGAGCCATGCAGGAGCAGAGCCACTTCTCTGCAAGCTCCTGAATACTGCAGACTGTTCTCATCACTGGGATAACTCACCAACGTCAGCTTCTTCTCCAGTTTAGCTGCGTTAGGGATCCTGTCGATATTCTGGATCTCTTGGTATGCTTTATGAACCTTCCAGGCAATTCCCAAGTAACAGGCAACGATTGTCAGTGCAGGCAGGACTGTGCACAGGAGGAACATGCTCAGGATGAACGAAAAGCCATTGGAGGAGTTGTGGAACTTGCTCCAGGCTATGGTACAGGAGATGCCAAATGGCTCAGGACCATAGTAGCCCCAGCCTACCAAGGGCAGAATGGCCCAGAGCAAGGAGTAGAGCCAGATGAACGTAATCAAGATGCGAACAGTGTTCTTGGTGATTTTGTTACCTGCAAGAAAGAGGAAGATCAAGCATATATAAATCTCATCTCAGCCACGTGGTTTTTACCATAACTTCTCCTCCAACAGAAGGATGGTGGCTACAAGTATGCCTGGGCTGCTGCTGCAGTTCCCAAACCTTTGGTCTTCCTCAGAAACATAACAGAGAGTGTCTGTGGATTGGGTGAGACCTCAATGCAGCCCTCAGTGCTGATCTAAAGTTTGGTAAGTCAGGGAGCATTACAAGATCAAGCTGACCCAAAATGTACCATGCCTCCATCCCTGGAACACCAGGAGAACGCTCTTTCAAGTTTCAGTACGTCTGCTTGCACACAAACAGGAAGATAAGACAGTCTTGTCCAGCAAAACATTTGGGCTCTGCACCCTCAGGTAGTTTCACTTGGTATTACTGAGAAATGAGAAGCCTCACTGTTTAATAAGGAATTTAATCAGATCCTTCTAGGAACATTAAAAATTTGATATTGGACTAAAAGCTGAGGCTTATTCCTACAGTTATTGAATTGATAGTCCGTGCCATATTCATCAACGTACCTCTCTGAACACAATAGATAAAATGCACTATTATGAGGTTACCTGAGATGTCATTACTTACTGTTAGATTTGGATGAATTGGTAACAAGGAACCGAATCACAGCCATGGCACACAGGGTCATCATGCTGCAGACACCAAAAAGGAAACCCATCAGGGCATAATATACGCAGGACGCATCTCCTCCCAGCCAAGCGTGGTTCCAGGCGGATGCAATGGCCAGTGGATACATGCTGATGGCCATTCCAATATCTGCTACTGCCAAGTTGACCGTAAGCAGCTCTGGTGACTTCAGGAGGGAAGAGCGCTTCACAGCTGTAGCAAGGACAGCTGAATTTCCGAGGATTGTGAGGACGGCTGAAAGAGAGGAATCAGCATAGGCAATAATATCACATAGCGAGCACACCTGTGAAACGCTATATAGAGGATGTCTCATATGAAGAAAGGCTGAGGGACTTGGGTCTCTTTAGTCTAGAGAAAAGAAGATTGAGGGGGGATCTTATTAATACTTACAAATACTTAAAGGGAGGATGCCAGGGGGATGGGAGCAGTCTTTTTTCAGTGGTGCCCAGTGGTAGGACGAGGGGGAGTGGGCATAAACTTGAACATAGGAAGTTCCATCTTAACATGAGGAGGAACTTCTTTACTTTGAGGGTAGTGGAGCACTGGCACAGGCTGCCCAGAGAGGTTGTGGAGTCTCCCACTCTGGAGACATTCCAAACCCGCCTGGACGCTGTCCTGTGCAACCTGTTGTAGGTGACCCTGCTCTGGCGGGGGGGTTGGACTGGATGATCTCCAGAGGTCCCTTTCAACCCTGACCATTCTGTGATTCTGTGATTCTGTGAAAAATGCTGGTCATTAGCCTGGGACTAAAGCCTACAAGACCGGGACACTAGCCAGAAGGCAGCACCTCCCAGGCCAACAGTGCTGATGCTCTGAAAACGCATCGGTGCATATCTGCTCTGCCCTGCTGTGAAACCTTGTTTTTCAGCTCGTGGTGAGGAAACTTGTTCTCCTGGACAGCAGATAGGCAATGCCACCTGGACGGCATTTCTGAGAACTTCTACGCAGCTCGGCATCCTCACCGCAGCATCCACTGGTTTGCTTCAGGCAGCCCGTGGGTTTCAATTCCTGCCTCCCTACTAGACAGGGGTTTCCCAGTCTGGCCGTGTTTCCACTAGGGACCTGCTAGAGCAAAGACCGCTTCAGGTTTCTGTTCTCAGGCTCCTGCAGTGCTGACCTGCCTCACCCACTGGGGGAAATGCTGTCGTATGAATAGTAGACCGTTGTGGCGAGTTGACCCCGGCTGGACCCCAGGTGCCCACTAAAGCCGCTCTATCACTCCCCTCCTCAGCTGGACAGGGGAGAGGAAATATAACAACAGGCTCGTGGGTCGAGATAAGGACAGGGAGAGATTATTCAGCAATCACCGTCATGGGCAAAACAGGCTCAATATGGAGAAGATTAATTTAATTTATTGCCAATCAAATCAGAGCAGGATAATAAGAAATAAAAACTAAATCTTAAAACACCTTCCCCCCACCCCTCCCTTCTTCCTGGGCTCAACTTCACTCCTGATTTCTCTCCCTCCTCCCCATGAGCGGTGCAGGGGGACGGGGAATGGGGGTTGTGGTCATTTCATCACGCCTTGTCTCTGCTGCTCCTTCCTCCTCAAGGGGAGGACTCCTCACACTCTTCCCCTGCTCCAGCATGGGGTCCCTCCCACAGGAGACAGTCCCACACGAACTACTCCAACGTGAGTCCCTTCCATGGGCTGCAGTTCTTTGTGAACTGCTCCAGCGTGGGTCCCTTCCACAGGGTGCAGTCCTTTGGGAACAGACTGCTCCAGTGTGGGTCCCTAAGGACCATGGGCTCCTCTCTCCACAGGTCCTGCCAGGAGACTGCTCCAGCACAAGCTTCCCATGGGGTCACAGCCTCCTTCGGGAACTGCCCTGCTCCAGCTTTGGGTCCTCCACAGGCTGCAGGTGGATATCTGCTCCACCATTAACCACCATGGGCTGCAGGTGGATATCTGCTCCACAATGAACCTCCATGGGCTGCAGGGGGACAACCTGCTTCACCGTGGTCTTCACCACCGGCTGCAGGGGAACCTCTTCTCTGGCACCTGGAGCACCTCCTCCCCCTCCTTCTTCACTGACCTGGGTGTCTGCAGAGCTGTTGCTCTCACATATTCTCATTCCTCTCTCTGGCTGATGCCCTGCAGGGCTTTTTTCCCCTTCTTAAAAATGTTATCCCAGCAGCACTACCACTGTTGGCGGATGGGCTTGACCTTGGCCAGTGGTGGCCACCTTGGAGCCAGCTGGTATTGGCTCTGTCGGACATGGGGGAAGCATCTATCTAGTAGCTTCTCGGAGATGTCCCCCCTCTCACCCCCCTGCTACCAAAACCTTGCCACGCAAACCCAATGCAACCATTTCTTGCCCCTTCCTATCCCCACAATACAGCTCTCCACTTCCATGTCACACCCCCCTCTCCATGCACTGTGTCCCACCCATTCCCACATGGCTCCTGTCTCATGTGAATAGCCCACACCCACTCACTCCACTCTCTTACATTAACCTGCATGACATACTATCAAGTAAAATGGGTCCATCCACCTTCATTTTTCCCTGGTAATATTCCTACTTCCCCTTCCCACTGAAGAACTCCAGCTGTCCTGCCTGCTTGTCCCCTTCTCTTATCTGGTGCCCTCCACTGCCCAAATCCTTCCCTCTTTGCAATGTATCATCTTCCACTGGAGCCCCATCACAAGGGTCCTGGGCTCTGAGCTGCCTTGATCGTCCACGTGTGCTGGTGGGGCAGCTCAGGGTCCTCGCTGGCCAAGGGCCACAATCACTAGGTGCCACCATCGCAGTTAGGTAAGCACAGAATGGTCAGGGTTGGAAGGGACCTCTGGAGATCATCTAGCACAACCCCCCTGACAGAGCAGGGTCACCTACAGCAGGTTGCACAGGACGGCGTCCTGCACAGCCGGGTTTTGAATATCTCCAGAGTGGGAGACTCCACCACCTCTCTGGGCAGCCTGTTCCAGTGCTCCACTACCCTCAAAGTAAAGAAGTTCCTTCTCATGTTAAGATGGAACTTCCTATGTTCAAGTTTATGCCCATTACCCCTCGTCCTATCACTGGGCACCACTGAAAAAAGACTGCTCCCATCCCCCTGGCACCCTCCCTTTAAGTATTTATAAGCATTAATAAGATCCCCCCTCAGTCTTCTTTTCTCTAGACTAAAGAGACCCAAGTCCTTCAGCCTTTCCTCATATGAGAGATGTTCCAATCCCCTCATCATCTTTGTAGCCATTTGATGGACCCTCTTCAGCAGTTCCCTGTCCTTCTTGAACTGGGGAGCCCAGAACTGGATGCAGTCCTCCAGATGTGGCCTCACCAGGGCAGAGTAGAGGGGGAAGATGACCTCCCTCGACCTACTGGTTACCACTGTTCTGGTGGTCTCCGAGTGCAGTGAGACAGACCACAGAAGTTTTGCCAGAGGCACACACCACACCAGAGATCACTTTGCAAAAAGACCCATCAGACATACATTATTCAGATACACCATAGGGCTTCAGAGAGTTCATGACAACAGTGTCAAAAGTACACGTAGCAAACAATTAATTTTCTCTTTTCTTTCAGGTGAACACCATGTTGGAACTACATTTCGATCAAAGGTTTTCCTGAGAAGGTGTCCTCTCAAGTCAGAAGTGAAAGAGGGAAACAAAAAAATTTCTGTCATGTTCCCTTGTGGCTGCAAAAGCAGGAAGGCTGCATTTGCTCACAATTGCCACATAATAAAGTGCCCACAGAGGAATTAATAAAGGCAAATGCAACAAAATGGAATAAATACATCGGCATAAATCCAAGAGTGGGAAGAAATGCCAAGAGAAAGCCTTGAACAGAACAGAGATACAAATCTGAGACCCTGCGTCCCTCATTCATTCACTTTCTAACCACACATGTTCACTTGGCACCTCTGGATGTGCTTGAAGAGTCCCCTGAGCTCCCGAGAACTGCGTGTCTGCACACACAGAGATGCCCGCGGTGGCTTGGCACGGGACCGCTTGCTGCCAGAGAGCAACCTGTGGCTTGGTGGGAAGAGGACTCTCCTGCCAGATGACAGCCGCAGGTTGGGACGTTCTCAGGCTTCAGGAGCAAAATGAACCTGATTCACTTTCTTCTGAGAGAGCCCTGACCGCTACACAAGAGGTAGGAAGCAGATCTTAGTCATCAGGCTGGACATCCAGGCCCACCCTTTCTTTTCCTTTGACAGATGCTATTGCCCTCCATCCCACTGCCCGTGAGGCTGCTGGGAGGCACGGGACAAAGCTGTGAACTGCACCCACATATTTACTTCTGTGTGAGAAAGCAGCTGGCATCCTGACTTGGATTAAAAGAAAAAAACCCTTCATCGTTTTGCAGATAGTGATTTTTCTCACCCTGAGTTGTAGACTCTGCTGTCAGCACGACCGAGGGGACAGCACAGCGCAGCGCAGGGCAGGGCAGAGCGTGCGGGAATGGAGTGAGATGCGACATGCTAAAGCCCAGCATCGCTGCCCAAAGCCTCTCTGTTAAAGGCACATAAAAATACACGCTCGTCTTTCTTAAACGCATCTCAAACAGGGGTTTCAAATGAGCTGAAGAGAGGAAGGTATTCGCATCTTAGCAAAATTCAGTTGGACTGCGCGCCTAAACCAATTCAGCCCCTCTCCAAACCTACACCGACAGTAAACAAATCACCTGCGTACATGCAACAAAGAGACATGGAAGAAAACGCTTAGCTAAAGCCATGCTGGAGCACACTAGTACGTATCCGCACTTTTATTTTATTGTAAATCTGCCTTCAGCACGAAAAACGGGCCATTATAAAAACCAGAAGTGTTTGGAAACCCTTTTCTGTTTTATACCAGTTTCTCCTACTAAGACACAGCTGCTCTTCATGCATAATGAGCATCCCCCACCACCCCAAGGATCAGACCGGAGCTGCTCTCCCCTGCTCAGTGTCACAAAATGAGCTGCTCTGTCTCCCGGGTCGCAGGGCTGCGATGCCAGGACAAAGCGGTCGACAACTTATTCTGACTACTTGTGACGCCGCAGAGGCAAACTTATGCTGGCAAGTCTTCACATCAAAACAAAAGATTGCAAATCTGAGAGCGGAGATTAATCCTGGCATCCAATCCACTCAAGGCAATAAGCAGGAACCTGTGTGGAAACAGATTTTCCATCATTTCCCTCCAGTTTCCCCTGGCTGACAGCAGCACGGAGGGGGCAGCCCCCGGTGTGTCTGCTCCGAGGCTTGGAGCAAACAGGCAAAGCTGTGAAGGCAAAACTCACCTATGATCAGAAGAAAGACCCCAGCTCCGTAATCCACTACCGGGTGGAGTTTGGAAATGTATTGCTCCTCCATTGTCCCTTGTGGAAGTGGGTGAAGGTTTTAAATCAAAGGCGAAGTGACTGAAAGGGCAAAGAGATTCTTCCTCATGTCTCGCTTGCTGCAGATGCGAGCCTGGCAGTTGGGTGCTGTGGGTGTGAAGGGACCCTTCTGCTTTCTCCTCTCTCCCTCCCTCTGTGGCAGGGGAGAAGCCTGGAGTGAGAGAAAGGCTCCCTCCCTGGGGAGGCAGAGTGAAAGCCAGGCAGAGCTGCTGCCAGCGCGATCCCGCCTGCCTGGCTGGCAGAGCATCTCTCCACCCACCCCCTCCTCTCACACCGCTCCGCTCCTTGGCTTGTCAAGCAACTTCCCAACGCAAATCCCCTCTGAGTGCCACTGCCCAGCAAAAACAATTGTCGTTCAACCATCAGCAGCTTGGGGAAATAAATCCCAGGCTGAGGGATCAGGCAGGGGAAGGAAGGAAAGAAGGAGTTTTCTTTTCCAGCTTCATGGCTGCATATGGGAAATACGGGGTTGGGGTAGGGGGATCCCTGTGCTGAAGTGTTAGAGACAAGCTGGTTGCTGCAGGAGTTCCGAGGGGTCAAAGTCACACCGCTGGAGGCACGACTGTCAGAGATGCTCCAGGGCAGAAGCGGAGGATGCTCAGCCCAGTGCACAGAGCACCACAGCAGAACCGAGGTCTGAGTTCACTCTAGAGACACTCTAGTGTTCCTTGGCAAGCAATGAGAGCAATGCCTCACATCCAGGTTTACCTTCTCCATATAATACCTGAGCCTAAAATCATCATAATGCTCTCTCAGCCTTTATAAAAAATGCTGAGTTTTGCTCCAGGCTCCAAATACTACAGGTTTATCTATCAATTTACATGTGCAGGTCGTGATTTTCACAGAATCACAGAATCTCCTAGATTGGAAAAGACCTGTAAGATCATCCAGTCCAATCATTAACCTAACACTGACCAGCCCACCACTAAACCATGTCCCTGAGCACTGTATCTACACGACCCTCAAATACTTCCAGGGATGGGGATTCCACCACTGCCCTGGGTAACATTTTGGTGCATGCAGTTTAAAGGTCTGTAGTTGCAATGCCATTAAGTTGACTTTTGTCCTGGGCGGCACCCAGCCAGCACATTGAAGAGCTGATCTATTCTAAATTATTTAATTTCAGTACCTGGATATGCTAAACTGCATTAGCATCATTCTCTGCTTGGCCTATTTTACTCTCTTCCGACATAGGGAATTTTAAGATCCCCAAGAGCACGTAGGCATCTCATGTGCAATCTAGGTGGAATTTAGGCACATAAGTATGGCAGTACCAGCCTAAATTCTGAAATCCTTAGTCATCTGAGAGACTTTAAAAGCTCTGAGTTTCAGCAGAAAGCAAAACTGGCCATGCACATATATGTTGCCACCTCGGCTTTGCTGCACGTCTCTGTCTGTGCTTGTCCCCTGATGAAGTTGTCTGGGATTTACCCACCAGACATCCCTGCACTGAAAACTTTGAGGAGTTTGATTCAGCAACCGAGTACATGCAACACAGCACATATAGCGCAGGGCTCGGTAGCGCTCACAGCCTTCTCAGGGCACCTTTGTCCTAAAAGCTTAGCCATCCTCCCTAAAATGGAGAAACCGTTTCTCTCCACTGGTTTCAGAGACTTGAACACGTGCTTTTTCTTGTAAGAGTGTTACATTCTGCAGTTTATAGGAGCCTTGGGGTGAGGGGAATGCCATAACAGAAAGGTGCTTTCCTCTCCCCTTGAAGCTGGATTGCCCCACACCTAGGTCACAAGATTGGAGGGAGAGAGAACAAACGGTGTCTGACTCTCTACGATGCCCTTGCTCGGAAAGTTGTTAATACATTTTACAACGAACAGCTATCATAGAATCATTGAACAGTTTAGGTTGGAAAGGACCTTGAAGATCATCGAGTTCCAACCTCCCTGCCATGGGCAGGGACACCTCCCACCAGCCCAGGTTGCCCAAGGCCACCTCCAGCCTGGCCTTGAACCCCTCCGGGGAGGGGGCCTCAACAGCCTCTCTGGGCAACCTGTGCCAGTGCCTCACCACCCTTAAAGTGAAAAACTTCTATGCTATGGCACAAAGAAATATGCAGGCGTAATGGTGGTTCAGTATTGGCCACCAGCTGCAGCTTCAAAGTGCACCAGTCTCACCAAGGTGCTGCTCAGGGTGTAGTTATCACTCCAGCGAAACAAAATCCCTGTATCGGGGACCGTGCCCCCACACCAGGATTCCCCACTGTCAGCACGCTGGGTGTTACGAGTTTTGTTCTTACCAAGTCTGCCTCCAGCACTGAATAGAGAACTTGGGTACCAAACTCAGCACTAATCCTGCCGTCACAGGCACAAACTTCATTTTCAAAGGAGACTGAGCACTACTAGGAGTTAGGCAGCTTCATCAGCCCACAGCGTTGCTCTAGTTCCCAAGTCCTGCTGCCAGGAGCTGGATGTGGGCAAGATATAGCATAGGAGAGCAGAGAGGGAATGTCTATTTTTCCACCAGAGAATGGACACTGTAGCTCAAAGTCTTATCAGAATGGAGATTTCAAGAGATGCTACAAACTTAATGGTTCTCATCCTCAGAAACCACTTCCCTGTGCTAAGCTTCTTCTTGACAGAGGGGGGTTTATGTGTAGTCAGTTCAAGTGTTCCTGAAAAATTCCCCCAACCCATCCCATGTTGCTCCAAAGTCAGCAAAAGCACAACAGAGTCTACATGTATTCATGGCATAGGTAAGTACTAGGAGATAGAACAGCCCACCGGTTCTTTTCCAGAGCTTATAAAATTCTAATTCAGTAACAGAAATTGTTGGCCTGAAAAATCTGACCAGTTAAAACAAAAAGGTAATGAGGTTCCTGTTTAAACTGGACAGCTAGGAAGGCATGAGTTATGGGTAAAGGGAAGCAAAAACAGGCAGGAGGGACTGACTCTTATCTGGGGGAGGAGAGACTGATGCTCCAAACCTTGATCCAAGGAAAAGGGTGCACGCAGAACAGCAGAATCTCAGCATCGCTGAGGCTGGAAGTCACCTCTGAAGATCATCTAGTCCAAGACCTCTGCTCAGAACAAGGTCAGATACAGTAGAGTGCTCAAGGCTGTATCCGGTTGGGTTTTGTATATCTCCAAAGATGGGCACTTCACAACAGGTGGAGCTCCTCTGTGGACAATTTCTTCCTCAGCGCTTCTGTGGTCTCATTCAAAGTCTCATATGGTTTTTGAATAATGACACCATTTAACTCAAGAGATCAAGCACCTACTGATTCTCTGTTCAGTGTAGATGTCCTTTACCGAATGTTCCTTGGCAGCAGTAGTCAGCTAAATGTGGTGGTTTGCTGCAATGCCTCTCAAGCCTTGGGTGTATAAGCAAGTAAGTACCAGTTTAGTCTAGTATATATACAATATTAATTATAAAAGGAAGTTCTTCTATCAGAAAAGGCTTAAAAGGGATCGATAGGATGTCTCAAAACATGCCTAGCAATGAGTCTTAAATAGCTCAATGAAATCAGTGGTCCGTTCAAGAGAGAGAAGTTACCGTTTGATCTCAATCTGGGGAAGAAACGCCTGCTAGAGTCTGCAAAAGACACAGCAGCTCCTGTGACAGCAAGTAGAAGATTGCTGCATTCTGTCAATTAATTCCGTATAGTGCATGCAAAACCATAATATTGGTAGATTAAATGAAGCCAGATCACCACAAGGATGCTGGGATTCAGCTGTGCACCTTGTTAAATTCACAGAAAGGGGAGCGGCACCGTTTTGGCCTGGGCCAACCAGCATCGTCCTAAGTCATTCCCAGGCACAGGTCAGATGTTGTCTGTGGGTTTTGCTCTTATCCTGGGTGCAAACACGTAGCTGAGAAATAGATTCTCAAGGTGCTGCGATTAGATGAAAAGTGACTGTTTTAAAGGATTGCTAGTGCTCAAATAGAGCTTTTAATTCTGACAAAGAAAATTCTTGGGAAAGTTTCCTGGCCTATGCTGTGCAGTCAGCTCACCTGATGTTTCTTTTTGCCCTTTCTTGGCAAAAAAACCCTACGAGTGAGGGCTCAGCCCAGGGAGCCTGATGTCACCCAATTCAAGCCAGCTCTCCTGCTTTCCCACTTGCTGCACGGTCCATCCTCTCACTACTGAAATAAGATATTAAATTTCTTCAGGCAAACAAAGAGAAACCAAAGGCAGGATTAAAACATTTTGCTGAGAATTTAATTGCTCCCTGGAGACCCCGTTGGCTCCATCAGGAGCCTAGTCCTCTTCCAGCTTTTGTGGGCACCTTAGATTACGCTGCGTGGGTATTTCATGCTGGTTTAGAGGGCATTTTGTTTATTGCGAAACCCAGAACTTAGCATTCACATGGGGTAAGATTACATCAACAGTTGAGTTACGAAATGTAAGAAAAGAAAATAAATGATTAAAACCAGAAGAGTTGACTGATCCCAAACCCAGTGCATTATTCATGTGTCGTTTAACAATAGCAAGTTGTACCCAGCACTATCTTGCTGCACTTCAGATCAATGTAATTATCTGTTTACAACCAAAGCACAGTTGAAGTTTATACATCTTGACAGACTGAATTTTTGGGGATCACATTTTAGAATTGTTTTGTGAAATTTCCCTTCAATTTAAGAAAGCAGTTTTTAAATTAGAGGGATGGAAGAATAAAGTTGCTATCTACTCACTTCCGAAAAGTTACGTGAAACTTCGAACAAAAAATGAACTCACCATGAAACCATATATACATATTTGATGCAAATATTTACATATTTGATGTAAATACATACATATATAAAAACAACTTCCTATTGTTGATGTAAAACAGGGTATAGGTTGACTAATTACTTGATGCTACCAACTCAGAATGTCCTACAACATTATTCTTCCTTTCCACAGGGGAAAAAAAAAAATCTGAATCTGTAGGAGCAAGGAAATTGTTCTGAATTATCAGTTTGCCACTACGTGGTGGATCATTTATCAGAGAGAAAATTTCTCAAGGTTTGGAGCTGTTTGGGCCAAGAATATTGGATTTGGTTTTGTACCATATATCAGTATCATTGATATCTCCCCATATCTGGAGAGGGCTGTGAATTTATGTTCATATCTGCATAGAATTCGTGTCTATCAAAACCAATAGTGTATCATTTAGAAAAGGAGTGTGACTTTGCTATTCATGTTTATCTCTGGCTGCTCTGTCCAGATCTTCTCTTCTGTGAAGACTCGTAAGATTTGAAGCTGATCAGAGTACTGCAACAGTCTGTTTGGAAGGCACTTTTGGGTGCCGGTGCCTTTGCCTTGCTTCAAAACAAGTCTGCCATGATGCACACTCAAGTTTTTTACTAACAAATGCCACCTTTTACAAACTCCTTGCAGGAGACTCCTTGCATCATCTTTTCCAGGAATTCCTACAACTTCCACTTAATGGCCATTTCTGCAGTCTTACCTTTGAGCTGAGACCTCTAGCTGAGCTTCTGCCTTTCACCTACATTTATGAAAACCAGACTGAGGGTTTAAGTTGAAGTCTCAGAGTCTGCTCATGAAGTCGTATGTTTTCAACAACCAGATCTTGTTTAAACTGGTATTCGCAACCTCAAGCATAGTCATTTGTAAATTGTTTTCTTCTGGATGTCTGCACTGACTTGCATGTTATTGCCTGAGGGTTATTTACAAAGTCTAACTTTGGTCTAGGGACACCAGACCTAGCTTCCCCCTACAGTAACTGAAGGTAGCTGCCCCCTTGAAGAATCCAGTTTGGATCAATAAATTTTGCTCTTTCACTAAAACCATTTTTACGTGGTTAACCCCCTCTAAGTGAGCACAGCTCTCCAGCATAGCAATTAGAGACTCACCAGGAAGATCTGAGTTGCGGCTGTTATTCCTGTGAGTGTTTGACTCCAGAGCCAAAAATGGACTCCAAACCCAAGACCATCTTGTACATGCAGGACTGAAAGATGATTTTAAGACTTTTTACATCACTTTTATTCTTCTAAGATTTTCTCAATGCTATTGACAGTTTGTGGTGTGAGTAAGTAGCAGTTTAACACCAAATGAATGACCAGTGATTGACATATGAGAGAACAAAAACTTGTATAACTTCCACACTAGCACTAGTAAGTATATCATGGAACTAAAGCCAGAAGCTCACGTTTATTAAACAACAATGTCATCATTTGTTTGCAGCTGGCAACCATTGGTACTCATTCTGCATTGGTGAAAAGAAGACAACAACATGTACAGCTGTGAGGAAAGTCACATATGGAGTAAAGATGTGTTGTGTCCCCAGCATGACAAGCCAGCTCTTTTCAACTGGGCAATAGGCTGCCCTCTCAGGGACAATTTTTTTCAAGATGTTTTTCACAGTTCCCAAATATGAAATGAAAGGCACTAATTTGAGAAGCAATATGAAAACAAGACAAAGCAGAAACATAGCAGGAGGTGGGACGGGAAAGATGGTAATAAGATACGAAAAGGTTAATTCAACATGAAAGTACCAAGCGTATTATAGCAATTTCTTTCAAAGGTGTGAGGAGACAGACACTAATACACTATGAGTGGAAAGGAAATGGCACCAAAGGTGCTATAATAAAATGAACAGTACCATTATGTCAGGAAAAGAATAAAAAGCATTGCCCATGGTGTGGAATTTGACAATGCAAACCCGCTCATATTTAACACAGTGACAGTGTTCCCAGACCTCAGTTTAATAGTAGTATGAACAGCACTAACCCTCTCATTTTCAAGGTTTCAAAGACAAATTCGTGTCCTGTTGTGCTGGATATTGCACAAAAAATCATGAAGGGACACGTGCTTGCAGTTTAAGTAATTTTTCAACCACTTATTGACAGTAGTTTTTCTAGTGAGCTCCACTAAATTTTCCTTTGCATTTTGGTCCTGCACTCCATTTATTCATGGTTCCTCTGTGTTATTTAGACCATGGGAAAAAGTCATACAATCTGTAGAATGGACCACCCAGAACCCTACTGCCACAGGAATATTCAGGGGCAGTAGCTCTGCATCATCATCCTCTGTACACCTCGAGGCAGACTGCATGCAGGAGCGTGGCTACAGGGAAGGATGAAGTGGGAAGCAACACATTGCAGCCGCTCTGCACACCAAAAAGCCACTGAATGGACTGAATCCAGTTCTGCGTAACTGTAGCATGGAGGCAACAAAGACTTGATTGGCTGTGAGCCTGAGGTCAGAAGTGTCCTGGAAGCAGCAAGGAAGCAATCATGCCACTGGGAGAGTCATCAGAAAGGGATCATAGCATGTAGAGTTGGGACCATACCTGCCCAGACCCCTCCAGCAGCACTGGGAGCAGGAAGGCCAGCTCTTCCGGAGTCTCCCCAGCTTCAAGACTAGTCCCAGCTCTGCTCCTTCTTTGTGTCTTTTTCATATAACCTAGTGGTGATTTGGACTCGGTCCTTCCTCTTTTGAATGACAAATCTCAATTCACTCCACTTTGTTGGGAAATCCAGAACCATGCTGAGAGGTAGCATCACTCCAACAGCACAAGGGAAACTGGTCCTTCCCTCTGTTCCTTAACTAGCAGGACTAGGATCTGGCAAAATTGAGACAGGACAAAACAGGCTGTGGTGGTGACGGCCATAAATGGGGGTGTCTGGCATGCAGGGTCGCATGGAATGGCAAACACTAGAGGGCCTTTTCAAACATAGGCATGAGGACAGTAAAACTCACCTGGTGCTGCCTCTCGTAGGTTCCATCGACTGCATTCTTGCTTTTGTTCGTGCTGTGTGCTTCACTGGAAGAGGGAAAGGGAGATTCAATTTGGGGGAGCTTGTTAGATTTATTTAAAGGTAGTCAGAGGAAAGGTTACCATAGTGGGAGACAAGAGATCGAGCTATTTTTACTACCTTTGGGAACAGAGCTGAAGTATATATTGATACTCTTTACTCAAATGGTTTACCCTAGTTGTGTTGACACCATAGAGGCTCTGGACACTGGGTTTACAAACACTGCCCAAAGGACTGAAGGGTGAAGATGCACCCACCTTGTTCCCTCTTCCAGTTTCTCACCAAAGGCAGGAATACAGCAGGCCAGGGGTGTGATACCAAAGCAAGCATGGCTGTGTATCCAGGGCGGACAGACAGTGGAGTAGGGTTCAAGGGTGCAATCATATGGGCACTGCAGATGAACTTGACGGTACTGCTCTGGCCCTGCTATTGCCTACTGTGTGACACTCATCAAGTCACTTCCTTCCTCGTTCTGCCTCTGATTTATCCACTAAGTCCGTACATAGTTCAAGGTCTGACTGATCTACTATTTCTGCTCAGTGTCTGGTAACAATGCAGCACCATTATCGGCTTGTGCCTCTCAGCACCATTGTGATACGACAACAATAGTTTTAAGAAGGAGGCCAATTTTCTTTCCTATTAGGATTTGGCTAATTTTACTTTTACTAATTTCTAAATGGACCCACACTGGGAATTCAGAAATGCCAGGGTTACAACTTATTATTTGGAGAGACTTAAGGAAGAGAAAAATAGCTGAGAGACTGAATCCTGTAAAAATATAGTGGAAAACACATGTGGAAATTCATGGAGGTGCTTCTCTTGGATGGAAAAGAACAGGTTTCCTTGTTCAATCTGGAACACAATGTTTAATGGAGAAAAAACCCAAAAAGATTAGGAAACAAAAGCACAACAGAGACTTGATGATAACAAATCTAAAATTAGGTAGAACGGAGAAGACAAAACCTCTGTTGTACAATAAGCTGGGGTGGCACCAGCAGTACTTTTAAAATGACCCTGTTAAGGACAGCATTCAGCATAGCTGCTTCCCCAGCAACTACTAATGCATCTACCCACTGCTAAGGCAACTTCCCTGGATCTTAACTTCATGTGAAAGATATCGCTTGGCTGAGTGAGTTTAGGGGTCCTGAGCAGAAGGGATGGCACCAGAAGCCCCATGTCAAGCGCCTCTGTCACTTTTGAGGTCTTTATCAAACTTGCAAAATCATGTTCAGGACTCTTTTTCAGCCTTCAGATTATATTTCTGCGAGTGAAAGAAGTCACAGCTATTCTGTCTTGACTTCCCTTCCAAGGCCTTTTGATCCTTTAAGCCAAGTAGTGTTTAGTCTTTGCTATACAAAACAGCCAAGCTTCAAGCTGGCTGTGAATATGGTACAGAGTAGGATTGTGAGGCAGAGAAGAGAAACTACTGTACAACTTTCTTGATATTATTAGATATTAAGCACTATCATTTTAATTGCTTGAATTTTCCAAGTTAACTGACATGTTGCTTTCAGAGAATTTATCCCACACCTCTGCGTTGGAAGGTGCTTTAGCATTAACTTGTTGGCACTTCGCTCCCTCTTTGCAGTGGTGTGAAATGCCCTTTGCAAGGATATAAGAGATCATCTAAGTTGCAAAAAAAAGATTTCCACAAGTGTTACTAACTTGCAGTCAGGCGCTCTGCTCATCGCTCTTGCCACTTGACGGAAAGCACAAGTGGGATCAAGGGGCGAGTTAAATATTTAGTGGATATTCCCTGTATTTGTGCAGAGAAACTTTCAGCTATTTCCTCCATGTTCAAACAGTGATTTCCTAATATTGAGTTATTCCTCTGATTACCTTCCAAGGGCCACCCTACAGTGAAAAACTAGTAAGAAAACAAAAGGCCTTGGAAAATCTATACATCACCGCAGCCTTCAGCATCTCTAGGTAGGTATGACACAAATTCCTCTGCTGCTTAAGTAATCTGCTGTACATCGGAAAAAATATTGTCTCACTTTTAAGACACTGGTTCAGATTATTCTGTAATAGATGATGCTTAAAACCAGCAACAGCAACTGTGATTACTTTCTGCACTCAATTACGCTGAAAAAACAGAGATGAACCTAGCCTCAGAAAAAAACCCACAACTGCCTTGTGGTGAGGGCCCTGGGGAGCACTGGGTTCAGTTCCTTGCCTTGCCACAGTCTTCCTGTCTGCTTTTCGGCAAGTGATTAAATCTTTCTGTGCCTTAATGCCCCAAAATTAAACTCTGGATGTCAATAAAGCTTTCTTCTTCTTCTTTATATCCTTTAAATCGCTAGCACATTTCGTGGCAGAGTCCTGGCCTGTGCAAATCAGCAGTCTCTCAGGCAACGTCTGGACACAATTCAAAGGATACCAGTGCGCCGGGGACCATTCCTGGTGGGCAGTTTCCCTCCTGTGTTGGGAGGGAAGAGGGTTCAGACATGTAGATCTGAGCTGCGCTATGCCACCTGCCCTGCTGCTCAGAGCACGGTTGATGGCTTGTTTTACTCACGTAAGCGCAGAGTGTGGGGGCAAAAGGGGCTTGTTGTTGAGGGCTTGTTGAACTCGCATCAGCACATGGGGGCAAAGGTCCCCATGGCATACTTTGCCTTATCTGGAAGTAGAGATGCTTGTCACTTGGAGAATCCCTCCCCAGGAGCATTTTCTATTCAGCCTGTGTTGCAAACATGTTTGTTTGTTTGTTTGGAGACTCCATTTCCTCATTAGGAGCGAATCTCTGTATTCATTCAGAAAGGAAAATTCTAGGCCATCTTTATCCATTACGGTTATTTAGAAAAACTCTAACAGCATGAATACAACAGGCACAAAAACCATGAGGTAAGTAAAGAACCATAATTATGATGCTTTTTTCACTCATCATTTCTGTGATACTGACTTGTGACCACTTTAATGCATGAAGTTGACAGGATAATATTAATCTATTTTTGCTTGTAACTGAATATATTAAAATATTTGTCTGTCACATGTACTTAAATGGATTTTATAACCCTAGCATTAGAAGCAAAACTTATTTATTGGCTTGAAACTGAATATATTAGAATCTGTCACATGTACTTAAATGGATTTTATAACCCTAACATTAGAACAGAATTCATTTCAGCTAAATAAAACCATTTAAAAATTTCAGATCCAGTTTAAACTGGTCATCCAGACTTCTTCTAGAGTCACTGGTGAAAGACAGGCACTCTTGCTGGAAAAATAAGCACCATATCTGAATGAGATCAGTTGCCGTTTGGAAGTGCCTATTGACATTACAGGGAGCCCAGAGAGGTTTCTTAAACAAGCCACCTGGTTTGAGGTGGCTAGATTTGGTTGAGCTGAATCCTGTCCAGACAGACTTACTCTAGGCAACACAAGAAACCTATAGCAAAGGATGAACTGGAACCTAGGAGTCTCAAATATCGAGTTAAGGTTTTAAACTTCATGTATATTCTCCTTGTTCCTATTACTACCAAAATCTGAAATCCCTCAGACAATGCAACAGCTATGAATCCTACTTGCTATTTAAAATGAAAAAGTATTTTAGCCATCCAACTTTAATATTATTTTCCCAAAAGTTTTGAATTACCAGTTTCTTCCTGTAGAAACAATGATGTTATTAGTATTTGAACGATCCCAGTTTGACTGTGAAAGCCATATCCCACTGACCTGGACAACAGAGGGAACATGAGTTTGCCACTTTGTTGTTGCAGAAAATTGTTGGTACCTGTGAAGCTCTACAAGTAAGGCATCAGCATGTTCTCTGAGGCATTCTCCAGGCACAATACAGTAATCTTTCCCAGAAACTGAAAAGGAAGATTGAAGCAGTGGGGTGAGTAAAAGTATAAGTATTGCAAAAGCACCCACAATGCCACAAAAATAAGACAAATCCTTAAATGCTCATATTTTATCTCCAACGTTTTCACTTGCCCCAAAAGCTACAATGTCCTTTCATGTTACTTATTGTTGATTAATGAAGTTTCAAGCTTCAGTAATACAGTTCAATAATGTATTTCCTCTTATCAGTTCCCCCTCTGCCTGTCTGGCAGAGAGGAAGAACAGTTTGATCCAAAAGGTTTTGTCTACTTTCAATTTTTATCAAAGGTACTTGCAGTTCACTCATCACCAGAGGTAGTTTTGTTTAATCCACCAGACTTGCTTCTGAGGTGTAGGCTTCAGGATGGTCATATGATGAAAGGAGAGAGACTTTATGTCAGGGAAACAGTTATTGATGGATCCACATTCTGGTTACAGTCCTGTAAGGGTTAGTCACCCACAGGCGGCCCTTACAGCACAGTCAGAGACAGGCAACCTCCATATGACACATCATCCCACCTCCCTTCACCTGTCCTTCACAGATCATAACGAGAACCTACATAACTGGCTTAAAATGGACTCCCTAACTTACTCCCGTCTCCATTGAGCCAGCTGACCAGACTGCTGGGGCTCTTTGAGGATGGCGATTAACACCCAGATTGGATGGGGAAGCTGTTCTTTGTAAACCACAGACCAGTGGCAGCCTTGGATTAGATGGACAAACAGATTAAGTATTGATTGCCATGATAATGAAGGCTGTGGACTAGATCGACCAAATCAGAGGAGACTCAGGTACTAAGGGAAGAGACTGTTGTGCTAACGTACACTAACAGGATAACATATACACAGCCTTTACAACTGAGTGAGCCCCCATATTAGTCTATGACCGACTTTGTTCTGCCAGCTCTGCTGCAAAAGTGGTGACCTTTGGTGAAACAATAATAAAAACCAGAAGAATGATGTTATCTTAAATTGTGGCACCCAGCTGCTAAATGAATGTATGCCGAAACCCCAGGGTTTGCAAAGCCCACTGAAGTCAGTGGAAAGATTCCTGTTGACCTCAGTGGGCTGTGAATCATTCTCAACTGGAAATGGAGCTCCAGTTCCAGTGGCTGTCCTCATCTGCATGCAGATCAGTCTTGGGACAAATCCCATATCAGCTATGGTGTTTGTTGGGTGATAAAGCTATTTGCTGCTGATAAGGCAAAGGCTACCCTCATTGTACTCTGAAGTGGGGATGGGATTAGTTCATCTAATCCCATGAGACATCTACATCTAAGATAATCACCCTCTGCTTCTTTGGTACTCAATGGAGAGAAGTCAGCATTTCATCTGCAACTCATCACTCCAAAATGGACATCTAAAATAGGTCAGATGACTCACACTCTAAATGCCTGTTTCTTCCCATTGACAATAAATGGAGCCTGAGGTGATTTTCTCAGATTCAGACATTGACATGTGGGTGGAAGAATTTCACTCCAAGCATCTTCATTAGACAAGCTTCAAAAATGTTGTGTTTTTATATCTGATTGCTAAATCAAACAGCTAAGTCAACACAAGATCCTGGTGCAGACAGGTTCAGGTGAACCCAGTTGGCATTGAGTTGCCTTGCATGAACTACAAACCTTTGCCTCAGCAGGATTTTATATTAGCAGCTTAAAAATATACCAAGTTTTTTCAGTGACAAGATAGGCTTTGATGTACCCTGCTCTGGTTACATGCTCTGGATGACAGGTCCAAAATGGTCTCAGGTATATTCCAAAGATAATAATATTAAATGCACAAGAAACTTATTGCCATTGCTTTGGTCTCAGAAAGCTCTCACCACTGGTGAATTAAAATCTAAATGTAGATGTCTACAAAAGAGTCTAGGCACCCATTACACTTACTGGAGAACTAGCCAATAAAGGCAGTAGAGACTGGAAAGCAATTCTAAGGTAGGTATCTACTTCAGAGTGACTTGGACTACACTCCAGGCTCTGTTGCCTTTAGAAAATCCCTCTCCAAACCAGGAACTTGGCCACCAGCTCCAACATAGTCACTACACAAAGAAGATGATACTTAAAATTAGGCAATTGTAGTTGAATCCCATCCAATAGAAACTGCCCACTTGGTTGCCCAGTAATAACATCCTTACCTGGACCATATCCTGACAGTACACAATGTGATGAGATGCGCCATATTCTGGACCACTCGAACTGTTATGTCAGGAGATAATGAACTAATACAAAGATAAACAGAACCCAAAATAAGCTTTGAAGTAACATTTCATTTTGAAGTGAAGTTTCCTCTGTATATACACATACATATATACGTTTTTTTAAAGAAATACTTTTTTAAATGGGCAGGAAATTCTTTATATTTGTGGTTTGTTCATACTGAGAATGACAATATACTGTAAAACTTCGACATTTGCCATGAAATGGAAATGCTGAGTTTCAGACAGCTCAAGTTAAATTCGATAAAGCCCTGCAAAGATGAAGTGTACAACATCTTTAGCACAACCAAAACCATAAACTGGCTCCACAAGGGGACATGCAAGTATGACTGCCAGTCTTTGTTGTGTCAGTCTGATCCCCTTCCACCAGATGTTTCTCGGGTGATAGTCCAGACACACTAACATAAAGCTTCTCATGAAATTACTCAAAACATAATAGAGACCTTACATATTTGCTATTTTGAGCTCTATTCAGAAAAACAGCTTCTAACTTGGCACTTATCCTCAAAATATCCGTGATTGTCAGCAGCTATTAAAAACAAGAATAACAATGACTATTTCCATAATAGCTGTATTTTGAAATCTCAGAGCACTTTGTGAACTTAACAGACTTATCTGACATGTACAGACTCATATCATCTATTAGGGAATACAGCTCCCTCTGGGGCAAGAGCTGGACTTCTGTTGTCAAAAAGTCTATAAAGAAATGCAGATAAGGCATGAATACAGATTTCTGAAAATTGAACCAAATTTGGATTTTCAGATAGGCTGAATGTGAGTTTTGCTCTCAGAATGTGCCTAGAAACTATACTTAGCCTTTGAAAGAGCAGAAAAAAATTCTTTTTTAATGAGAGGCAGTAAGTAGGATTCTCCCTTTCACTCTACAGAGATGGCATAAAGTTCTGAAGCACTGCGATATCAGGCAAAACCAGTGCAAGGAGATAGCACGGGCTCCAGAATTGTCAGTGCAACAAAGAACATTAACTGCCTTCTGTGTTCCCATTGATACAGCACTGAGATGGCACCTGGGACACCAGGACTCCGTTCCAGTTTCCTGTTTAGGCAAGACAGTACTCTGTGTTTTCTTTTCTCCATTTCTAAAATGACATCTCTGGTGAGAAGCTTGACTAATAGAAATATGGTTGGTTTGTTTCTGAGTGAACTACAGCTACTCTAGGTAGTTTTAGCTACGGAGAAGTACGTCAGTGTGAACTTTGCCACTTCTGGAATATGTACTAAATGCAGGCACAGCAAATGACCCTCTGGAAAAAAACCCAGGTGCTGTTTTTGTCTGCCAGGGAAAGAATGAAGTGACTTCCTATAGCATGTCACAGGTTGGCCTCTGGTGAAGAACCACAAGCTTGGAACAGTTCAGAGAAATCACGTGTGCCAAGTAAGTTTCTTCCTAGCCCCTTTCCTTGGAAAGCTCCTTCAGTTCAGCATTAAGTGAATTGTATTTTTCAGAGCAATGCTTGCTTGTGGGTCTCATCTGTGCTTAATTACAACATAGTCATGGCAAATATAATGCCTTTTGACTGATAAGTCACCCTCGTAATCATCCCGCTCTAATGAGAAGTCCATGCCACTCGGTGAATGCCTCAATCACTTCTAACGTGCTGTGTGACTGTCACTTATGCAAGGCAAAACGACGGAAAAAAGCGTATTTTGTACTTGCCTTAATGGAATTTGCTTGAAGCCAGACTGGGTACTGTGCAACGTGCGGGGGAAAATCAATTCTGGAGAGAATTTTTGTATCACATAAGTTGCCCCTCATGTTTTTCCATTATTAAAAATATAACCTAAATTATTTTAGGATGGAATAACCTAGGCTAGAAGGAAAATACAAAAATAGGCTAGGAGGGACCTGATGTGTTTAGCTGGGGAAAAGGTTGCAAACACGAAAAACTTTGTCCTCTCCTTCTCCAGAATTTTCCATAATTTTCCACCACTTTCAACCTTGTCAGAATGATTAATATAGTTGATTTTTGTGATTATGAAGCAGGTGCAAAATACATAACAAAAAACAGCTAAAAACCACTTATGTATTTTATTTTCACTTGAGATACTCCTCCCAACTGCAGAAAAGTAACCAAGCTGACTGTAATTCCATAAGCCACATCTGATCAGCATGGAGTTCAGGTTTCAGAGGGATTTTTTAAGAAATCTTTTGAAACAACAAAATAAAGTTACTTACATGTTATAATCAGAAAAAATACCTTTTTATGTAGTCAAACAAAACATCCTTTTTACAGCCCAGAACTTCTAACTCTAAGGTTTCTTGTTCTGCATTTACCTGTTTAGTTTCTTTTGCCGATGACTTTAGTGATTAGTGGACTAAATTTGCAGATAGAAGCTTCTCAGGAAATTCCGGAAGTACATTTGGATGAGAGTCATCTAAGCTAGTCTAGATCCCCTTTACACACCACAACAGGTATTTCCAGGTGAAAGACTCATCTTCTTTTAATGTAGACATGTAAAGGTCAGATGGATTGCACACTAAAGGTGCCTATTTCTCTTTTATCCATAAGAAAGGCCTTAGCTGTCTAGTTTAAAGGAAGCCTTATAGAAGGGTAGGTAAGTGAGGTAACAATACATTATTCTAAGAACTGGCAAGAGGAGAAAAAAAGGTGGGTTAGTTTCTAATTGGCCCAGTTTTATTTTATTTTGTAGCAATCATGTTTCTAGATGACTTCACTGGTGCTAGAGGTGTTCACCTGCTTTAGTAAGGAAATTAATCTTCTCTGGTCATTCCCTCTGTTTCTCTGTTTTGCACTCTATCCTGGGAAATTGTCCCTGGCCCATGCTAACTCCTAAACTGTGCCTGGAAATTGCTTAGGAGAGTTTTAGTTTGCCTGGATCCAAGCCAGGCCAGTACCTTGTTGACAATATAGATGGATTGAGTTCTACTGCCTTGTGCAGGTGTCTGTCACTGTTTAATTTGTTGGTGTAGCCTGGCAGAGACAGAGAGATGGATGGATAATTTCCAAACGGCAACTGGGACCTAGCCACCCAGTTTTGGAGGGTAAGAGAAATTCACAATAGGCCATGACCAGATCACACCAAAAGGCCTCCCATCAGCAAAAAAAAAAAAAAAAAGCCCTGCCACGTGCAAAAAAACATGTCAAGAACCAGCTAAACAATCAAATAATATCCAGTCAAAAGCAAGCAGAACATTCTCCATTTTGAGTGAAGCACCTTAGCCATCAAGTTCTGTTTATTGTGTTTGCAGGTTGGTCTTCAATCCTTGTGCCTGTGAAGAAACTTTTTCATAAATAAATCATGTGTAGTTTATTTTATCTGGTGTGGTTGTTTTATTTTAAGTTATTTTAAGTCCATTAGGGATACGTCAAAACTAAACAAAGGAACCTTTTATTGCTATTCATGTTCAGTCAACTGAACTAAGCCTGCAGCCAATATTATCAATGAAGTTTAGAGAGAGATTAGCTAACCAAATGTAGCAGGTAGAGTGTGTTGCATAAACAAAAGTGTGGAGCCATTTGAGATGCCTTGATTTATCTTGCCTGGTATACAGATGCTTTTCCAGAAGGGCTCATTTTCCCATCATATCTGTCATATCTGACAGCCCACACAGACATCTCTCACGCCCTATGGCACCTCAAATGGTTCTAGACACCCGTTTTTAGGCAACTGAACCACGTCTGTAGTGGCTGATCAGCTTAATTATGCCCTAGGGTCTACCTTCTATAATGGGAGCTTAGACAACTGCTGCACCTGTAGCCACATGTGGTGCAGTTATCTTAATTTGTAGCTCAGTCTCATTTTAAGGACTTGAGTCAGTTCACAGATGGAATTCTAGCACCATTTTAAATGCTCTGTGATATGGGAGACATCCTCACAGGGCTGGCCCAGATGACCCAATTAGGATACCTGCTCCTTCTAGACCAGCAGCAGAAGAACTAATAGGGTAGCCTAGCGCTTCTCAGTCAGCCCAAGGCAAATACCTATGCGCAGGTAACTGGACTGAGCCCCATGTCTTAATCATGACTCCACCAACAAAGCCGGTTGCTTCTTGTCTGTACAACGTGTATTTTAGTCTTACACGTTCCGCTGACGAAAACTTCACACAGATGGTAAATCATTAAATTCCTTCCATTAAGCAAATACACTTTCCTTCAGCTGTGGGTTACCCAGCAACTGACAATTTGGCAGCAATACACTTATTTTTATGATTAACCTCGTCAATCCACAGGCACTTGCTTTCCCAAACAGCTGACCTTTTCCTACAATATTATTTTTGACAAGTGATGGCTCATTATTCTCTGTTAAACCGTCAGTATTTTAATGTTCAGTTTTCAAATTATTATTGAAGGCAGAGGCACCAATATGCTATAATAAGATTTCCTCATGCTTTCCACAATAAAGTCTTGCTATGCTGGAACTTTCAAGTTGAAATTACCTTTGCCACATTTGTTTCACATCAGCTTTTTTTTCAAAAAGGTTCAAAAAAAAAAAAATCAGTCACTTCCAAGACCAACATTAAGAAATATTTTGTGTATGTAAAATAATAAAAAAAAAATACAATCAGTTGTACGCTACTGCTGAAAAGCTCTAGCATTTTTGTGCTTTGAAGCAGGAACTTGAAATCGACCCACACATGTAAGCCTGAGGACAATTTTGTGTCATTGGCTGTTTTCATTATGTTCTCCCAAATGCAACACAGGTCTGAGCCCCTGGAAAAATTAGTTTATACATGCTCAGCAGAGACTTAGTTTGACATTTGTATTGTCCAGTGTGCTGGCACTGAGCTCCTCCCAGTACAGCTCCTTTTCCCATTTTTCCTTGGATCACTAAACTCATCCACCCTGGAGTCACTGGGGCTGAGCAGGACCTTCCCTGTAAAAATTTCTCCAAGAAGCCACAGGTCACCAAAGTTCTGGTCAGTGATAGAGACAGCAGAAGGAATTGCTGGAGCCTCTACGATGCAAAGAAAGGTGCAAACTGAGTCAAATGAAGATTTCTGAAAAATGAGGATAAGATAGGCAGTGAAACGGTTTAGGAGAGAAAGAACAGCGAAAGAGAGTAGAAAGAAAGATGAGAATCAGGGCAATGCAAAAAGAAAACTGACAGATAGGGAAAGGGACTATTTTTTACAGAAAACTAAAAGAATAGAAATAAGAGCAGGAGAAAGATCAGATTCTGCGATGTTTCTTGCAGAACGTGGGCAAGAGATAGGTGGATGGCTTATGTATTTTAGCATGTATTTAAGACACAGGACCTCCAGGACTCCCTCCCTTCTAGTAAAACAGCTGCAACCAGGACTGCATGACAGAAATATTTAGTATCATCTCTTGTTCTTCTCTTAAACTGCAACAAACCCCACAACCCAGAATTTTTGGCTAATTGTTCAGATCAAAACAGGAAGCAACATTTAGTTTTTAGTATGTTACTCGTTCTTTCTGCATACCTTCAAGAATATCAGACTAATCTCTAAGTGTGGCTTTATGAAAAGCAATCCTTTGATTCAGAAGGTCTCAGATTTGCATCCTTGGTGGCAGAGATGATCTGTCTTTCACATCAGAAAGGCACAAGAGAACTGCAGGGAGACAGAAAGAGCAAATTCAGTAGAATGGACCATGCTCAATTTACCAGACAAAGGGCTGTGTATTTCCAGATTTTCCTGAGTTCTACCTTGGATGTATTTGTCTCCTGATTTAGGGAAATGTGGTGTGTGGCAATAAATCAAACTCTGTTTCCAACTACCAAAAGCTGCAAATGCATAATAGCACTGCGCTGTTTGATTTAAGCAATGTGAAGAACTTGAAACACTTTACAAACAATAGTGATCTACACAAACCTGCACAAAAATCAGGAGTGGAAATCAAACGTCTTTGCTCCTATGCTCTAACCATAAGACTGAATTTCTTCCTTAGTCATACAGTTTCAACAAGTTCAAGGTGAACTTAATGACAAGGAGATAAGCCTGGGGAAAAAAGTATTGAAAAGAAGAGTGTGCTGGGGACTTTGTGTGACTCTCTCAATCCCCAGCTGCATCTCTCCGTGGGCGTTTGGTGTTAGAAGGCTCTATCCTTAAGTGTTGCTCAGTTCTTTGACAATGACTAGCTCCTCACTTACGTGTTTTCTTCTCTTCCCTCTGGAACAGACTTTAGTGAAGCTGTTTGCAAAGAAAAAAAAAAAAAGTCAGTGGCAGTGTGAAAAAGAGAAAAACAACAACCCAGCAGGTTTTACAATAAAAGAAGCCATTTAGTTACTAAGTCTTGGTTTGTTATTGCAACATTGTGGCTCTTAAAAACCTCTCAGTTGTTGTAGCTCACAGTCCTGATACAGCTGATACTATGCTAACCAACCCTTCTAGAGAGATCTTTTCTTTCTCTACATTAGCTGATAGATTAATGATTTAATTCCCAACTCATCCAGCCTGTTCCTATGCTATTCCAGCTGGACTTGTATTCATCTATCACTTTTCCTGCTCTAATTGCCAGACCATAACTGCCCTTACATATATTTTCCTAGGAACAATTCCCTGACTCACCCTGGTCTAAAAGTGACATTATCTTTTATCCCTGGGGTTTCAGGCTCAACTAAGATATTTCCAGCTTGATTTTTTGTTACGTGCCAGACCCCCAAAGGTTTAGCTGAAATTACTAGGAGCAGTGGATGTCTGTGGCCAGTTAACAATCTGAAAGTGTCCACAGATGACCATATTTGTCTTGAGGTTTTAAATAGTACATTGCAATGCCTAGGAAAGGACTTGTATTGCCATCTGCCAGCATTTACAAATGACAGGTTCTGCCGGTATCTGTGTGAGTGATAATGACACACAGCCACTAATAGAAACGGAATCAGCAGCATGAAATACGAAGTGGCATGTGCAACTGCTGCAATAATAGTATTTATACAGCAGCAGCACTTAGAGGCTGAAATCAGAGCGTGCTCCACTAAGCAAGGTACTATGCAAACAGTTACAGAGGCAGAGGGCCACATGTACTTCACCTTATTTTAGTCTTGTAGCCAAAACTTGCACATTAGGAGTGTAATTTCCATAGGTTCTTCCATGATCAAGACCCACTCTAAAAGGTGATTCAGTCTAGCTCTCTAGTACAGCATCTCACCTCTGCTCTCACTGTACAGCAACGGTGTTCAACCTTCTTCAGCCTGCAGAAGCCTTAACTACCCTCTTGGGGGTACAAAGCCCTGTCTGGCAAACTGAAGCATACTGGATACATGACCTTATGAAATTACTGTTATAGGCCCTTCCAATGTACAGTGCTGGATTCGTGAGGATAAAACTCCACTGCTCTAGAAGCAGCCTAAAGTGACCACACTCTCAAATTATGCATTTCAGGTCAATACCTTATGTTAGTTGAGATAAATCTGGACCATCATTCCGGCCCCAGAGATGTCAAATCCACACTTCAAATAATTACATTTTATTGGAGATACTTCAATTTTTCATAATATCCAGTATTTTCCATATTGTTTTTCAAAATTTATTATCTTCCATAAATACAGGACACATTAATCAGTGCAGACAAAGTTTCAGTACAAATCAATGTCTGATTTTTATCTCGCAGACAGAAAGCTGTAGGTTGCTGTGTTGGTTTTTGTCAAAGTACATTTTTCAAAACCATAATATCTCATATGCATTTTCCTGTTTCTGTCACTGCTGTCTAGGAAAGCAAAGGAACATTCATTGGCCAAGACACACACATACACTGATAATCACAATCGAAGCTCATAAATAAAGACCTTTGGCTATTAATAATTAGTCGCAACTCCTCCTCCAGTTAACAGTGGATCTGAAGATGCCCTCTTTCTCTCAGATTTGTCACAGTTAGAAGGCAGAGATGCAGAAATCACAGGGATTCCTTAAAAGATCTTTTTTTTAACAACTCTTTTTTTTTCTTGCTGGAGGGTGGGCATGCGATTGTTGCAGGCAGATTTCTATCACTCCAATTCAAGTTGAATTTGCAGAACACAGTTTTGTGCAATGGGCATGGAAACGCAGCTTCATCATTCCCCAGACTCACTTTCCACAGGCCAGATTTATTTCTCAGCCACTGCATGATAACTTTATTTGCTGAATGCCAGCATCAAGGGGAGCTAGGCTGAGAATTATAGCTTGTTACTTTAAGAAAAACTGGAAATATTCACTTTCAAGGAAAAAGTCTTGTCATTTCTAGTTTTGTAAAATTTGTGCAGAGATTTGCAGGGTTTTTTTTTGGGGGGCGGGTATTTTTCAAATAAGATTTTCTAAAAGTTTATGCTTTAAAAAAGAAAGAACAGAAATAGATATTAATCTCCTTGCAGGGAGAATGTGAGCAACTAAAAGATTCCCAGTTAAGTTCTTCCTATCCTCATTTTCTGCATTGCCTCATATTCAGACCCAGGTTACAAGAAACACCAGCTGTCTGAGTTGTGACATCATTTTCAGCTGCTAACCTCTGCACTTTTAAAATACAAATTTGGAAGTAGCTCAGAAAAAAAAAAAAAAAGATTCAGCAAATGGCTGAGACAGAAATCACTACAAAAAATCAATGTATACATCACTGAGAATTCACGCGTGACTCACAGCCAAAAGAAGAAATCCTATTCACAAAGGATTTCTTGCAGTTTAGTCTCTTTAAAACAGCTGGGGTTTGTGCATTTTGGAAGTCACCTATGAAATGGGAATAACAAACGTGGGGTATTACCTCTCCATTAGCTTTGACAATTACAATTGAGGTGATGCATCCTTCCTCCTTAATTTCTACTTGAAATTCAGATCTTACCTGCCACTCCTTTTCACAAGGGATGTTCTGGACCAGCTGAACAGGGACCGGACTATTTGTGATCTCTCGTCTATTTTTCAGGTTCTTTCATTGCAGGGCCTTTCTCAGCACAGTGGAGGAGGAAACCCGTGACCGCAGAGCCCTCTTGTGGAGAATCCGACGGTTCTGTCAGGAGGAGACGACTTGGTTACTTTTTTTTTTTTTTTTTTTTTTTTGCATAGGAGGAACAAGAAGAAGGACGTGCTATGGATTGCTGTGACAGGAAAAATCTAGGCAAGACATTCTGCTCACCCCAGCATCTGCTTCACCTAGGTTGGGGTATCAACAAGTCTTCTTACCCTGAGAGCTGAAAAGCAGAAACCAATATTCCTCTCACCTTTGCCTAATATAATACAGTTGTTTTTGACAGTGCTCCTGCCAAGAGGTTTTGCCACTTCTGTTTGAAAATATAACTATGCCATCTGCATTTCACAAACTGAACTAATGTTTCTACCTATAAAGGCAGGAGAAAAATGGAATGGACTTTCATGTTATCTTCTGTTAAAAGGCGGCTGCAATCCTGTCTTTAGGAAAACTTATTAAAAAAAAAAAAAAAAAGGCTTCTACAGCCTCATGAGGTTCAATAAAGCCAAGTGCACGGTCCTGCATGTGGGTTGGGGCAACCCCTAGTATCAATGCAGGCTGGGGGATGAAAGGATGGAGAGCAGCCCTGAGGAGAAGGACTTGAAAAGCTGGACATGAGCCAGCAATGTGCGCTCACAGCCCAGAAAGCCAACCCCATCCTGGGCTGCATCCAAAGCAGTGTGGCCAGCAGGGCGAGGGAGGGGATTCTGCCCTGCTACTCCACTCTCGTGAGACCCCACCTGGAGTACTGCATCCAGCTCTGTAGCCCCCAACATAAGAAGGACACGTACCTGTTGAAGTGGGTCCAGAGGAGGGCCACAAAGACGATCAGAGGGCTGGAGCACCTCTGCTATGAGGACAGACTGAGAGAGTTGGGGTTGTTCAGCCTGGAGAAGAGAAGGCTCCAGGGAGATCTTATTGCGGCCTTCCAGTACCTAAAGGGGGCCTACAGGGAAGATGGGGACAGACTTTTTAGCAGGGCCTGTTGTGACAGGACAGGAATAATAGTTTTAAACTAAAAGAGAGCAGATTCAGACTAGACAGAAAGAAGAATTTTTTACAATGAGAGTGGTGAAATACTGGCCCAGGTTGCCCAGAGATGTGATGGATGCCCCATCCCTGGAAACATTCAAGGTCAGGTTGGACGGGGCTCTGAGCAACCTGATCTGGTTGAAGATGTCCCTGCTTATTGCAGGGTGGTTGGAACTAGATGACCTTTAAACATTCCTTCCAACCCAAACTATTCCATGATTCTATGAATAAAGGCGACCAACTTACCTGTATGTACAGGAAAATCACTCCGCCTAGTATGCACCTGGCTAGCGTTCACAGAAGGCAGAAAAGTACAGCAGACAAAATTAGAAGTGGCCACATATTTAGCTTTGGATGGATGGTATTGCCTTTCTCTATCCTCTTTTAGCTTTCCAGCTGTTAACATTTCTGTGCATATAAAACAAATTTCTGTAAACGATGAGGTAACGAGCACAAACTTGAACATTGGAAGTTGCATCTTAAAATGAGGAGGAACTTTTTTACCTTGAGGGTGTCAGAGCACTGGCACAGGCTGCCCAGAGAGGTTGGGGAGTCTCCCACTCTGGAGACATTCCAAACCCACCGGGACTTCATCCTGTGCAACTGCTGTAGGTGACCCTGCTCTGGCAGGGGGGTTGGACTGGATGAGCTCCAGCCTGACCATTCTGGGATTCTGTGATTCTGTGACTGGCTACATGCCAAAGTTAGCTGGGATTTGGTTGAATTTCAACTGGATAGATAAGGTTACACCTTATCCTTGCCTTTGTCTAATATCCATTCCTGTTTTGATCAGATCTAATAAAATATTCCTGTATGTTAAACATGTTACATTTTTACTTTAATACAACCCAAAGCAGTATTAAAGTGAGCTATATACACAACACCTGCCTGTTGATAACAAAAATAAATGGGTGCAGCTGCAAGAATGTCAGGAAGCAAGGCACTGAAGTAAGGCCTGTAATTAGGTCCTTACATGCTTTTTATGGGGGGAAGGAAGAAGATAGGGAACAGAGGAAATTCCTCTCATCGGAATAGCTATATGCACCACCCTCTTCTGGAGGCACCATGACTGAGTATGAACCTGTGAAAAGAGAACTGGAAATCCTCTAGCAGTGTTAGACCTGGGATCACAGCGTGGGGGTGGTGGTAAAATATTGTCAGGGTGACGGACAGACTGACTTCTCCCTCAGGATCAGGGAGCAGAGGGGATCCCTGGGCTGGCAGGACAAGGACCTTGCCACTCAGGGTCTGTGCCTCTGCCCCCCGTGAGGGAGCAGGGCAGCTCTGGGGGAGGCTGCCTGGGTCAATGAAGAGCTCAATCACCAAACCAACCATGATGGGGCAGGTCCAAGGTCAGGTTAGGAATACAAGTCAGCAAGTCAGGATCAGGCGCAGGAGAATAGCCAGAGTCAGGCATAGCCCAGCAACAGACGGGCAAGTCCATGGTGCTGCGGCAGTCCTGAGGCCAGCCCACTGGTCAGGGTCAGGGTCCACATTAGTGGGTCCATGGCCAGGCACAATCAGCGCTGCAACGCTGCAGGAGCCAAATACAGAACTTATTGTTTGCATAATTCAAATCTTAAAAGTCTAATCATTACTAGTTGAGATCTAAATTTTCAGAAAAGGGAATATTAATGAATTAAAATTGGTTTACACACACTTAGTTTCCCTCCTTTTCCTGGTGGTGTGCTCACCCTCTCCCTGCTCCTCTTAAGGTAGGTAATTTCATTCTGGGGTTGTGGGTGGGTGTTACAGCAAACTGTCCTTTGCTCAGAGGAAAGCTCCCTGCACGTAAAAATTTGCATGAGTTAACATCTACTTTGGGAACATAAACTTTTCTAGAGACTTTATAGCCACATTTGCAGAAATTGTAAGCCCTTAGCTGAACTGTTAAAGAAAAAAACAGGACTGGGAATCTGTCCCGGTTTAAGGTAAAACAGAACCAATTTTGTTCAGTAATTTTGCTTCTTAGCTAGGACTATTAACTACTGAAATTGACAGCATATTGTGCAGACAATGCCTAAACCACGACAGAATCTCAACCAGATCAGGACTAGCATATTGTGCAGACAATGCCTAAACCACAACAGAATCTCAACCAGATCAGGACTAAGCCCTACCAGCTTTGAAAATCAAGTCAGCAAAGGCACCTGCATCACAATTTCCTGATCCAGTATAACCATTTCACTTGCAGTTTGCAGCCACTCTAGATGTAGGGAGACACGGTATCATAAAAAGAGGGGAAAAAAGCCACAAGCTATTGCATATGGATCCAATGACCTCACTAACACTGAAAAACAATTCATTCTGTGTGAAAAAGTGTGTGACACCAGTACGGACCTTAGGAGACAGTCCCATCACAGTTCAGGCAAAACAAGGACCCTTAAAGTACAGTGTCAGGAGAAGTACCAAACAGGCACATTTCCAGTCTATGGACCACAAGGTGGGTACTTGCCTTAATGAATTGGGGAATTGCCATGAATTAAGGACAGATACTGTCACTCACAGCTTATGGACTGCTAAGTATGGGGGCTGAATGTCAATGTCCACTACTGCAGGAAGAATAAACCAGCAACATCAACATCCTATTCTTCCCGAGGAAGACTCAAAGATGACAATTCAGGTGTTATTCTCTTCACAGTCTAAAACTTCTGACTTCAATATCCAGAGAAGCAATGAAAGAGTGAGCCTAATGCCAAAAAAAAAAGTTATGCAAACAAAGGAGTTCACGTGTTACAGTTTTAACTGCATTATTATTACTATTATTGAGATTTCTTGTGCATATAAGTGCATTCTTACTCTTTCTTCTGTGCCCATTAGGAGTACATGCTCAGCCTTGCTACCAGCTGGATTGGGAAATGGAGCTGCAGCTGCGTCCCATTACTGGATTCAGCAAATCCTAACACTTTTCTCTCAAGCCTTTGCATGAGGGATTCGGTGTGTCCTTACCTCATTATAAGGGACTGCGTGTTTTTGGCAGCACCTGAGAGCTCATCAGACCAGTTGAGAACAATCTCTTCAAGGCAAATATGACCAATGTTACTCTTATTACTCCTTAACTTTTTAGCTCAGTTTACCTCCCTTTGCTACCTTTTCTCTCAACAGCCCCAGAGAATGGGCAGTCGAGCAGTAAAAAAGGACCAAAATCTCCTGTCACTCTGCAAGATGGCCATCAGCACATGCGCAGGCTGGGATGGAGTTAACTTTCCTCACAGCAGCTCACACGGTGCTGTGTGTCAGATTTGTAACTAAACAGTGTTAATAAGACACAAGGTATAGGATGACCCTGCTGGTCATTTGGATGGAACTCCTTCGGGGAGTTGGGGTCAGCTGTTCCAGCAGTGTCCCCTCCCAACCTCCTGCCACCCCCAGCCTGCTCCATGGGGTTCAAAGGGAGAACCAGTGAAGGCGCTGGTGTTGTGCAAGCACTGTTTGGCCAAAATACTGGCACATTATCAACCCTGTTTGGGTCACAAATACAAAACACAGCACCGTACTGGCTGCTATGAAGAAAATCAACTCTATTGCAGCCAGACCCAGTACAGTAATTTATTCCACTTTCTGTGAAACCCTTTGGGCCTAATGACACAATGACTTCATTTTTCCTCAGTTTATAAGCTGAATTGGCAAAGACCTAGCACTAAGGAGTGAGTGGGGCACAGCAGTCTTTAAGCCCTGAGAAATGTTCACTGATCAAGAAACCCCTCCTTCCGTATGTCCTTCAGGAAAGCAGAACACCCATTTCCAAGCTCAGACCTTCACCAACACACTCAGAAGTTCAACCCTGAAGCCATCTCTGAGTGATTATCCACCATATTCGTGGGAACAGCAGTCTGGGTAAACTGGAGACCTTGCAGCTCCCTTTCCTCACCAAGCAAACGTCCTCAGGCCCGCTCTGCACCAGCCTCTCCCCTCCCCTGCATTCTCTCATACCTCCAGCTCCCCTCCCCAGCAGCGGGGCCGAAGAAAACACGGGTTTCCACGGCCCGCCCACCACAAGCCTCTCTCGAATTCCTGTGTGAGGAAGCAACGATCCTGCCCCTCCCCGCCCCCCGGCTGATGGGCTACCTTATCTTTCTGTTTCGCTTACAACAGGAATAGATTTTGCAGAGCTTTTGAAAACCCCTCCCTGCCCGCGGCTCCAGATAACGGGTGATTAAACTCATCTGAAGACCAAAACGACCAGGCCGCGCGCAGTTACCTCAGGGAAGGGGACAGCCCACCCCTCAGGCCACGCCCCCCCGCCGCTCCCGCCAATCAGGAGGCGGCAGCCGCGCGCACAGCCCCCCCGCCCCTCCGTCTACTCTGCCTCTGGCCACTGGGAAGCGGCGCGAGGGGCAACGCCCTCCTCTCGCTCCTCTGCGCACGCGCGGCTGGCCGGCGCATGCGCGGTGCGGCGGGGCCGGGCGGCGTTTAATGCCAGCGCGGAGACAGGCGGGCTGAGGCGGGAGATGTCGGTGGGGAGGGAGAGGCCAGAACCAGCGGATGACAGCGGGAGGAGGCCGTTTCCCTGGTAGGGAGGCAGCGGGGCTCCGGGCGGGCGGGGGCTGAGGGGAGCGAGAGACGACAGGGGGGTGTGGGTGTGTGTCCCGTTCCCTTCCCGTGCGCGGGCGACGGGGGCTTGCGCATGCGCACTGGGCCTCGCGCCTCGGCGGGCCGCGGGTGTCTCAGGTGTTTTGGAAATAGTATTAATGCGCTGTTTTTTGGTGTCCGCAGAGCCGGACGTCTTTGAAATCGTTCTCCCCATCACCGTCCTCGTGGTGAGCGATGATGATTTTCTCCAGGATGACGCCGAGGAGCGAGCGGCCTCGGTTCCCCGGTGGAAGGAGGGGGGAGAGCCGGAGGGCGACTTAAACAATAGCGGTTTCCTAAAAGGCAGTGTGATACCTTCAAATGACGGTGACAGCATTGGTGAAGAAAACAAGACTGCCACAGATAAGGATAATAGTATGAAATGCTTTGAAGAAGAATGTGTAGCTGAGAGTGTGTGTAACCTGTCAGAATTATCTTTAAGTGATCAGTGTGATACTGGCACGGATAAACGTAGTCAAAATTATGTGTTGCCTACACCACTTTGCAAAACAGAGCTTACAGAGATAAATGAAAGCAGTGACAGAAAAGAACGTGATGGTGATGATGGTTTTCAGAAGAATCCTCCTCTCTCCTGCACTGGCAATGAGGGTGAAGATGAGACCATTGAGACAAGTGGGCAGCTGACATTGGCAGCGATATCCAAATGTGAAGAGGAACTTGTCAATGGTGCAAATGTTCTTTCTGATGAGACTCAAAGTGAGCAACCAGAAATCCACAAGGAGATGGAGACAATTGTTGAAACGGAAGGTAAGTTGTTAATAAGACTAGTGCAAGAGTTTAAGAAATCTGGTAAATACCTCAAGTTATTGAAATAGGTAGGAAAGTGTATGGGAAGAATGCCAAACCCATTTGTTTCAAAATAAGTATTTCAACTTAGATGAATGTAAAGCAAAAAGAGAATATTGGTTGGAATATGCTTAGTTCTTTCACAGACTCCTGTGAAAAGACGTGGAGCTACAATAAGTTGGTACTGTTCAATTCTGCTTCAATTTGCATAAGTATGGCCCTTCTGAAAGTAAAATAAAATAAATAAAAAAAAGCAGGAGCATCATACTTGTGAGAATGGAGCCATAGCAAAGTTTGGTACTTTCATAGGAGCTGTGGCATAAAGCTGTTTCATTAAAAACTAGGGAATGCAGTGTTGTCCTATGAAATTCAGAGCTTGGAGTGGAAAGAGGGAGGGTCCTAACTAGGATTTCTTCTCTTGAAACATTATTTAAATATTGAGGGGGGAAAGCATGGAGAGAGACATTAGGAAAGAAGTGGAGGCAGGAAAATATTAAGGAAGCAAAAGGAGTGAAGAACAAGCAAGTTGTTAGGCTATTTGGTGTTATTACTACCAATTAGTCGATAACATTGATGATTGTATGAAATGTCATGCATGTGACTTTGTATCCCCCTGTAGATCCCGATTCTTCAAAGAATGGGGACGATGAAGCTAATAATAGAAAGAGAAGTGAATTTCAAGATGAAACTATGAGTTCTCTTTTGGAACATGGCTTGAAAGAAGAACCAAAATTTACCTATAATTGTTCTGCTCTGTTTTTTAACGGATGTTCTACTTCAGAAGAATTGCTAAATGATGCAGGGAAACTGGAGATGAATGCTTCCACTTCTGCTGAATCAAATACTGCTGGAGAGCATATTTTTAAGACATTAACTCCATTTCCTAAAAAAAGACATCGGCAACAAAAAGTTGTTTCTCCTCATACAAGCCCAAACGAATTGCAAAGCCAGCAGGAAGGTTTAGCATGGCTAAGTAATAGTGTGACCATCAAACCTCTTTCTAAAGCATCTTGTTCTATAAATAGGCATGAAAGGTTGAATTTGAAGTGCAGGTTTTGTAGTTCTGTATATAAATGCAGTGCACATCTAAAGAAACATGTTTATTCAGCTCATAAAGATAAGAAAATATATAAATGCTGCTTTTGTAAAAGAACCTTTTTCTTTTCTGTCAACCTTAAGAATCACCTTAAATTTCATAAGAAAATGAGTAAGTTGCAAAAAGCAAGAAAAAAAAGAATGAATGCGAGAAAAGTTAGGCAGAGAAGATGTGAAGAAAGAAAATCTGAGACCAAGAAAAAAGAAAGTAAATATGAGAAATTTTTCATCAAAATGGAAAGGGACTTTACACCTCTGGGTGTGCCAGTTAGTTTTTCCTGCAAAATTTGTTTCTTTGCTTCATCAAATCCTAGGATTTTTATTCGTCACGTGAAGGGACATAAAGAGAGACCACCTTACCAGTGTCCTCAATGTGATTACTCCAGCGTTAGCTTATCCCATTTGTTAAATCACATGTACTGGCATGCTGGGTATAAGCTCTACCAGTGCAGATTTTGCACCTTTTTTTCTTTATATTTTGGAAGCATGGTAAGGCATAGCTACATACACACAGCGGCTAAACCATATTCCTGTGAGTTCTGCCAGTCAGCATTCACAAGCATCGCAGGGTTAAAGAGACACAGAAGATTACATGCGGGCAAAGAAACATGCCAAGGGCAGCAACTCGACTTCTTAAGTGGAAGAAAAAGGACTCGAAGACCTTTAAAGAATTATACATGTGATGAGTGTAACGTAGTGTTTTACACTAGAGGACTTCTCAGCTTTCATAAGAAATTTCATGAACAGTTTAAAGCTACTGCTAATGGTTATATGAATCAGAGCGATGAATATCATAAAAGCAAAGTATGCAAAGTTGACAGTGATTCCCAGGACCACGTTTCTCTGTCTCTTTCTGCTAAAGAAAATGATTGTCTCAGTGGGGGAGTGCTGGCTTCAGAATTGGACTGTAAGCGGGCAGGTTATGTGCGAGACAGTAAGAAAATGTGCTCTGGAAAGAAGTACCCTGGAAACAGCCATGGAAGCAACAGCTTACCTGTTATTAGGAATAGATCAGAAGTTCCTCTGAATTCTGTCGTTTGCAAAGAGGAGCCACTCTTCACCTCCAGGGCCTCTCATTCACAAGTTCAAGATGATGATGCGTATCATAGATTTGTGGAAAACACAAGGAATACATGGCCCTCCAATTTGTCTACATCCAAACTGTACAAGTGCCAATGCTGCAATTATGCTACTGCTGTTCATAGAGACTTCAAGTTGCACTTAAAAATACATACAGATGAAAGACCATTTGTGTGTAAAGAATGCAGTAAGACATTTAAAACATCAAGCCATTTGCAGAAGCACAGCCTTGTTCATGTAAAGAACAGATATGAGTTTGGCCATTGCTTTTATGTAGATAGCCATTTAGAGAATCTTGAATTGCATCATGAAATGCATGTAAGTATGTATCCAGAAAGAGATTTGGGTTCCTCAGAGGGTTCAAACGGTGTCCATTCCTTGCTTGTTTCAAATGTCTGTGGAGTACAGCCAGATGTCCAGAGAGGCAAAGAAAATGATTTGCTAGCACAAAGTCAGCCACGATGCTATCAGTGTGCAGAGTGCGAGTATGCTACGTATATTTTGAGCAACCTTGAACTACATGTAAGAACTCACACAGGTGAGAAGCCATACAGCTGCAGTGTTTGCCAGAAGAAGTTTCGTACTTCCAGTCACCTGAAAAGACACAGTGTCACGCATTTAAATATGGAGCATCTCAAGTGCAGGAGCTGTGACTATTCAACGAGCAAATGGGTGTCCTTGAAACAGCACCTGGCTTCACACTCCTGTGAGGAAAGCTCATCTGCTGGCTCGCTCTATGAACAAAAGCAGCTGCCTTTCAAAACATACACGTGTGAAGAGTGTGGCTATTTTACAGCCCACAACGGCAACTTGAAGCCACACTTGAGAATCCATACAGGGGAGAAGCCATTCAAGTGTGATCAGTGTGCTGTGGCTTTCCGCACATCAAGCCACCTGAAGCGCCACTTGCAGATTCATTTAAAGTTGCGCTGCAGAAGGTGTAAATTTTCCACGCTAGATAAATGTGCTTTCCAAAAGCATATGAAGACACACACAAAAAAGTACAAGTGTGGAAAGTGCAATGTGATGCTGCCTACAAAAAAACTTCTGGAAAAGCATAAGCAACAACATAAGCTTGGAACATGAGCTTGGGAATTGCAAGTTGGTACTCAGTTCTGGAGAGGTTTGCATGTCCTGAATTTGTTCGTTGCTTTACATTCCCCTTCTGTCCCCAGAACGATGGCTGGTAATGGATGCATCCAGCGTTTTGGTCCAGAGAGTGAGACTCGGGATACTGGTTTGCTTCAGATTCTTCTGAGAGCTTCAGTTCTAGCACAGGCTGTGCTAACAAAGATCTTGAAGGCACTTTTTCATACCCAAGTAACTTCTTAATACCATGAGATCAGTTATGATTTGGCTAAAGTTCATTAGTTTAGTTATTCTGTGCTACTTATTTTTTTTTTACAAAAAAATTAATAAAAAAAATTGTCTAACTGAAAGAATGTTTAAAGGGAGGGAAGGAAGTGCACATTGTATTGTATAGTAATAACTTTTTATTTAAAAATTGTTACTTTGTTTGGAGGCTTAATGCTACTTCTCATCTGCTGAAAGTTGCATTTCCTACTCCCAGGTTCTCTTGCAACAGTTGCAAGAGAAAAAAAAAATGTATCTCACAAAATTACAGAAACAAAAGATTGATTTCATCACTGGATAATTGGCATATGAAAATATTTTCTGTATATGCATATATATAAAGGATTTCTTGGGTAGTTCTGTCTGTACTTTTGATAATTCTTTGAGTAGTCTGACAGAAACGGTATTGTCCTTAATCAGATATTTTGTGTTACTGAGAATCCTTAAATTAAATTTCATTAATTTTATGTGAAGTCTAATGTTAATCTAGTATGAAATGCCTTATCTTTTCTCAGGCTAGTAGTTGCTGTGTTCTTTGTTTCTTAAAATAGACAATACCATCCTTTCAAATAACTTCTCTGTTAATTTAACTGCTTGCTGACCCATTGCAAATACTTAGTTTCGTTGAGAACCTTAGCGGTATCTTGAACTGTAAAATTTATTTTGTTAAAGAGCTTTACTGTGCATCTAAAATACCATGTATAAGGACCACTTGTGCCAAACAGCAGTTGTAACCTGGTGTGGTGAAGACAGACAGATGCTTCTTCTACTTTATATTCAAATCTAGACAAATCTTTTATAGAGTTGTAGGGTGCTCGAAACGCTGTGTGGACATCACTGGCTGTAGTCTGTTCAGTGGTATTGATAACAGCAGTGTTACCCTCTTGTGTGAGGAAAGACAGTGGTGAAGGACTGGTGCTTACTGTCCCCTGATGTTACAGTTCAGTCCATGACACAGCAGAGTAAACCTATAGCTTAATTTAGAGAATGTGAACATGAACCCAGCACTGCTTTTTTACTGCTCTCAAATGTATGCTTTTCTTTATAAATAGAGATAATATCTTACAGAGGCTTTCAGTAATGTAGAGCACAGGTTGGAAAAGGTTGCCCAGAGAGGTGGTAGAGTCTCTTTGGAGATACCTCTTTGGAGATATTCAAAAGCCATCTGGACGTGGTCCTGGGCAACCAGCTCTGAGGTTGGGCGCCCCTGCTCCCCCCTGCAGGGAGTTGGGCCAGATGACCTCCGGAGGTCCTGCAGCCATTCGGTGATTTGAAATGCAATTTTCCAAGAGTGGATTGAAACTTATTAATAGATGTAGATCTTTGTAGTTGCAGTATAATCAGACAAGTAAATATCTGTGATTATGAACCCTGGTGGTTACGGAGGTTTTTGCTACAAGCTGTGAAGTCACCATTTCAGAATGAGTGATTTGGATTTTAGAATGATTGACCTAACCACCCGATACAGTTGTGAGGAAGAAGAGTGTTGTCCTGATATGATTAAAGAAAAGCATTTCTGGGAAATATTAACACTGTTTTGTATGCATGAAGGATTTTTAACCTGCATTACTGTACAATTCTGATAAATTATTTGAAGAATAATTCAAAAGAACAGTTAAAAAGAGGAAACAAAAATGGTGAAGAGAATTGTAAGCCTATATATCAGATGACACTAGGAAAGCTAAATCTGATGGAGAATAATTGTTCAAAAGTAGGGTGTACAATGACGAAGGGAGCCCTGTTTAAGGAGGATAATTTCATTGAATGAAATTTTGAAAAGAGTTTGTAAACAGCCTGAGTTTCTTATAGATGTAAGTACAAACTCATCAAGCTCCATCTAAAAAATGTCTTCTGTTGTTAAAACAGCTATTGCAGGTGGTTCCCTGTAATAAAAAAACCAAATAAAGTGTTTCACAACTGATGAGGTTCTGCTCTGTTCCTCATTATATGCACTGCACTTTTCAGGACTGGAAGTGATTCTCAGTCTGCCAAGTCAGAGGAATTTAAATGTAAAATTTTATGTTTTAAAATAAGGATATGGGCTGGTCTTGATATTTATCTTTTTTTTTTTTTTCTGTCTGAAAGTGTCATACTTTTTAGTCTTGCAGTTTTTAACGAAAAGCGAAGCCTTTTCTAAATCATACTATAAAATTTTGTATTTCAACCCCCAAAAGTGGCTTAATTTTCTTTATGAATGCCGCTTGAATTGGGACAAAACAGTAAAATATAATAGGAAATCACACTAATGGCACACGACTTGAGCAAATAGGCATTTTATCGGTGAGGCATCTACTAAATATGTGAATCAAAGTTAAACACAGGATGTAGTAAATGAACATAAGTGAATCAAACCGTGCTGCAATATGCTTAACCTGATCTACCTATGACAGAAAGAAGGAAATACGACAGTTTTTATTTATTATATGTTACTAAGTGCTAATACCTCAATTTCCATGGGGGCTGCAGTAAATGTGCGGGTTTTTTATTCAGTTTAACAAAACACGCTGTAAACGTACCATGGGCGAAATCCCATTTTCTTCTGCCGTTCCCTTCCATCCCCGTTTGTGTCCGTTGGGGAATTGGACGGAATTTAATGAATTTAATCGTTTCAAGAGCAGGCCACGGCCCCTCCGCCCTGCGCACCTCCGCCCGACAGGGGGCGCTAGGTTCCAAGCGCGCTGCTCGGGGCGGCGCATGCGCACAGCAGCCACGCCGTTTCCTTATGCGCAGAGCGGCCTCGCCCCCGCGCATGCGCACAGGGCCCGGGGGCGCGGCTGCTTTGCGCATGCGCAGACAGAGCGCTCTGAGCGCGGAGGGCGCCTGCGCGTCGTCTGGGCCGGCCCCGCTGAGGCGAGCGGCGTCTTTTTCCCTTCACCGCTTTTTCTCTGCCGGACTGTCCGAACCCCTTCGCCGCCAAGATGCCGCGGATTATGATTAAAGGCGGTGTGTGGCGGAACACCGAGGTAGGACTCTGATCGCTTTAATCCCCGCCACCCCTCAAGGGCCTGGGCCTCAGCGGCTGAGGGAGGGGGCTGGGGGGGTGCAGTGCCCTAGTGCGCAGGCGCTGAGGGAGGCCTCGTGGTGCGCATGCGCAGGGTGATGATCTAGTAGGGTGTCTTGTAACAGTGTGGGGGGAGATGGGGGTTGTTTTGGGTCTTCTCTAGTGGGGCGTGTAGAGGGTTAGGTGTCTGTAGGTACTGTGGCTCTGTTGGGCTTGATTCCTCAGCGGCCTGGACCTTCCTCCTCGTCCTCAGCCCTAGTGGGCAGAAGTCACGTGTGTTTCCCCTGAAAGCTGCGTGTTGGGGAGGGCGAGACAGCCGTGCATGTGTCCTGTCCCTGCCCCACAGTGGCTGGAGGGGATGTGTAGGCCGTGTCGTCCTCGGAGATGTCCCTGTTGCAGGCTGGAGTGTGTCTTATACTGCACAGGCAGAGTTCTTATTCTTTAGGGGTATGAGGCAGCTGGAATCCCTTGCCCTTGATGACCTTTCTGAACATGGAAGCGGTGAAGATGGGTATGGGCTCTTCATGTGTAGTCCGAAGGGCTTTGTACGCAGAAATCTATGTGTTGTTCCAAAAAAGAGAAAAAAAACACTCCCTCTCTCCTATTTTTGCCATTACATGCTTTCAGAACTGCAACTGATTGCGGAAAGGAAAATAATAACATGAGAAATCAAAGATGCCAGTTTTATTACGTGGTGTGCTTAAAGCAAAAGGAGGTACCCAACATTGTGTAAAAAAGAGAAAAAAAACCCTCCCTCTTTCCTATTTTTGCCATCATATGCTTTCAGAACTGCAACTGATTGCGGAAAGGAAAATAATAACATGAGAAATCAAAGATGCCAGTTTTATTACATGGTGTGCTTAAAGCAAAAGGAGGTACTTAACATTGTGTAAAATCCAGAACTCTGGCACTGTATACAGTAAATACTAGGCATGTGTGTAGTTCCAGAAAGCAGTGAGAAATAATAGCAGAAAATAAATGTGCCGTATGCTGTATGTGCTTCTAACCACTTGTGATATATCAACTGTGTGCCAGGAGACAGCTAAATTGGGGGTCAGCAGTAGGAAGAACCCCTGTGTGCTTACTCTGTTCTTATGGTACTCTATAATTGACTGCTTTTGGTGACTTTTAAGAGAAACAGCAGTGGGTTAAGTAGATCATTGTATCACCCATTATTGAGTACAAGAGATGAAATATCTCTCCTTTGTACTATTTTTTTTTTTTTACGAACGTTTTGATTATACATAAAACATTAAAAATACAGAAAGTGGAACCAGTTTATATCAGATCATTGGTAAAATGACCAATTACTTGCAAAAAAGCCTGCCAATGTCATCAGTATGGCTACTGTATGCCATATAACGCCAAGTAAATTTTAAAAAACGAGAGGATTTGTTATTATTTATTTTAAAATAGAAATTACATGAATTGTTTCCTGTAGCAGCTCAAGCCAGAGCTCGTTGTCAGCTTACAGTTAAAGCTGCTGTGCGCTCTGAGAGATGTCTCTGGTAGACAGAGTATCTGTCCTTGATGACTAGCATCTGCATGGTACAGCTGAGCAGACTCTGAACACAACAACGAGTAGTTATTGGACACAGAAGAGGAACATCTGTGGCTGACAAGGCTGCAAGAATAGCTTTGATGCACTTAAAATACCACTTTCTGACCTTTGAGGAAACCTGAAATAATGGACTCGTTTGTCTTGGAGGAGGGGAGAGAGGGATTGATGGACGGATTGACAGACAATTGATAGGACTTCTAGCTTTTGATGAAGTCTTGGTGCACACTTTGATGTATATGAACAACCTGGCTCCCAAGCTGAATCCATTACATATTTTTTTCTCAGAAGCTTATGAGCTTTGGGATCAGCACTTGTGGATGTTACATTCTGAACATTAAAGTGATTTATTTTAAGTTCTACTTGTAAAAGAGAAACGTACTATAAAGTTCCTTTAGTTTTGTGATACTTTATTTTTTAACAGCATATTCCTTTGATAAGTAAATTTTCATTTGCATTAAAGTATGTAATTTAAAAAGAAGATAATTTTATGGTGTTATGTAAAACAAACCACCCAAATGTATCTATCAGTTCTACTTTTTTCCAAATGTTGTGTCATTACCAGACAAACACTTCCCTACCTCCTTATTGCTGTCCTTCAAGGAAGACAGACAGAACCTTTAAAAACCGTGATTGAAAGTAATCGCTTTGGAAGTTCTGTCGGGTCTGTGAAGTTGGCCACAATAATCATCACGTGTCTTTTAAATTTAATTTTTATTGATTTCATTTGCCTTTGAAATACAAATCCTCATTCATCTTGAGAATAAAATGTAGAAAAGAAGCAGCAGTGCTGTGCTTTTTTCCACTGGGTCAGCCCATTAGGTGAAATCCACCGTCGTCTTCTCTGCTTGAGCTCAAACTTTCTGTTTTGCAAGTTCTTGTGATTCATAACAGTTATTGGTTTGGTGTTGGTTTTTTTTTTTTTTTAGGATGAAATTCTGAAAGCAGCTGTGATGAAATATGGCAAAAACCAGTGGTCTCGTATTGCTTCTTTATTGCATAGAAAATCAGCAAAGCAATGCAAAGCCAGATGGTAAGTGAGAAGTGCTGTGTCTGGGAATATGAGATTCATAATTACTGTGAATTTAGAAATTACCACAGATGAATTTATGTCCACAGAGGAACAGTAGTTTTAAGATTGTTTGATTTCTGCTATTGTGAATATTTCAAATTCCTATTGGTTGAAAGTAATTGAACACCAGTAGCCAAATGTTTTCTTTGCCAGTGAATGCAGTGTTAGCAAATGCAGGAACACTTAAGATTGCGTACATTATTTTTTTTTCCCCTATTTAAACATTACTAATCAGTGGGTATTATCAAAGAAGTAAAATTTTAAGATATTAATGTCTCTTACAGATAATTTTCTAATTTTTCATAATGAGAGTTTGGCTTGAGGATAAATGTTAGAAATTGCACTGGAATTTAGTTTCATATTAAAAAATAGAAGCTTAAAATTGGTGCAAATACATGCAGTACAAATCTATTTGAGAATCAGACTTAGTTTCTCGAGTACTGAACTACACATACTTATTAGAATACTTCTGTATAAAGGTAACAGTACTGGCACAGTTAAGGATTAGTAAGATAACCATTGGAGGATCCAGACAAGACAAATCTACCATTTTTGGTACCTTTGGTTGTTGTGATTTCACTTTTCTTTTTATGGATTAATTTTCTGACTCCTTACTTAGCCAGAATAGAGATGGAGAAAGGAAGAAGAGGCAATATCTGTATGAAAAGCAGTGGATAAATAAAACATTTTCAAGCTCAAATACATATGTCATAAAAATACTCTGGAGTAACATCCTTTTGTACAGAAAAAACTTGAAACTGTGAAATTTGCATGTCAAGATTTGTTCTGAATTAATTCAAGACAAATCAATGGGTAGCTTGGATCTGTCGTCCAATTTTTTCACTTTTTAACAGGTATGAATGGCTAGACCCAAGCATCAAAAAGACAGAATGGTCCCGGGAAGAGGAAGAGAAGCTGTTGCACCTGGCCAAGCTAATGCCAACCCAGTGGAGAACCATTGCCCCAATTATTGGAAGAACTGCTGCACAGTGTTTGGAGCACTATGAATTTCTGCTGTGAGTTACTGATGTGCTAGAGGTGCATAACAGGAAAATCTGCAGAGTTTGTTGTAGCGGTGTGTCATTCCCTTCTCCCATGGTGCTGAAGTATGGTAGTTTCAAGCTGGCGAAGTCCTTTTGTAAGCAAATCCTTAAGGACTGTTTCTTTTCAGTTGATGTGTCTAGCTTGAAAGAAGAAGCTTCTGGAACCTGGAGAGCAGGCTTGAATAGAGATAGGTGTATATTTTCTTGCTTCTGGTCATTCTGGCTAAAGGAGCGTCAAGATTGATGCCTTCTGTAGGTTTCAATTTCAGGTTTATTTGGCTATTTTTTGACTGGCTGATCAGCATTAGTGAGTGGGTGAGAAAGAAGAAAAGGCAGACACAAAACACGTGTTGTTGAAATGGCTGAATGTGCAGCCATTATCTCTGCATGCTACAGAGGGTTTCTTTAGGCCACGGGAAGGGAAGGAAATTCCTGTTTTCCCTTGTGAGCTTTCTTAATTCTGGTGTGATTGGTTGAGTATAAAAGCATAATGGGAAACTCAATGGTTTGTTTTGTCACACTGCCTGAGTTCTCATCCTTACTGCTAAAGATTACCCAAGGAGAGCTCTCTACTTTGTCAATATTGTATTTTGTAATATATTTCATTGTTGTAATATAATATTGTGTTGGCTTCTTTCTCTTGTCTGATTTAAGATTATGTAACTGTACCATGTTCATAAATCTTTTCTGCAGTAATTGTGTAACAACTGTATGTATGGTACATAGTATAAGGTTACTTTTTTTTGATCAGTCTTTGGGGACATTTAAGAGATGGTTATTATGAGCCTTGGGGAAAACAAAGAGCAAGTTGTGACATACATACAATGGGTTTTTAGGGACAAAGCTGCTCAGAGAGACAATGAAGAAGAAACCGCTGATGATCCTCGGAAACTTAAACCTGGAGAAATTGATCCAAATCCAGAAACCAAACCAGCCAGGCCAGATCCTATTGACATGGATGAAGGTAAGATAGGAGTTTGTTTACTGTGTTTTGACAGAAATCTGATCTCTTTGGTTTGACTTTTTATACAGCCTCTGTACCCTGGGTTTCTTTTGTCTTTTTTTTTTCCTCCACTCCCTGATGATTTTTTCTTATGGGTTTTGTCTTATTGCTGTATCTGGCCAGTCAGTTATACTTTTCCAGTTTTCTTTTCCTTTTCTTGGTGTGTTTTCTGCCTTCTGATCTGTCTTCGTCATCCCTTACCATGACTGTTACTTGCTTTGGCAACTGCTTTGCTTCTTTGCTTTCTTATTTCTGTATTGTCATCTTTTTCCATCAGCTCCTGCCTCCCAGATGAATCTGTACTGAAGCACAGGACTACATGACTTTTTCCTCACACATAGCAACGTTATGAACTAAAAAAAAATGAACGTTGCTAAAATTCCATACATGGACCAATGCTCTTTTTGAACAGTCACAGATTCACAGATACAGTGCTCTTGGATCTGGATGTAAATGAAATTAACAAGTTTTGTAATACAGTATTCTCAAATGAAGATGTAAATAAAATTATAATTTTGTTAGTGTAATCAGTTTGCCTTTTTATGTAGATATTTTGATTTGCTGTAGATATTTTTTGAATTATTTTCAACATTGGGGCATTTTTTTCTTAAAGCCTTCATTTCATCTGGCCAGTGATTTAGAAAGTGTATTGGAACAACTTGGAGAAAACTGGTTTAGTGATCATACAGAATGCCTGGGAAAATGTTGATTCATTCAGCTTTTAAAGATAGCTTTCTGATCTTAATGTCACTTTTTCCCTCGCTCCCATCTTTAAGTGCAAATTCACAGCTGTATTTATCTATACTATTGTAGATGAACTTGAAATGCTGTCCGAAGCTAGAGCTCGTCTGGCTAATACGCAGGGAAAGAAGGCCAAAAGAAAAGCAAGAGAGAAGCAGCTGGAAGAAGCTAGGTAAACTTCTGCTTAGTTTCATATACTGGGACTGCTTTTGTTGACTCTGGAGCATTTACAGTGCATAAATATAGGCGCAGCCTTAGGTCACTGCAGTATCAGACTTTGATAGTCATTTATGACAAGAGCTTCATTCTTGTTTAAATACGTGCAGCCCTATCTCAGCAGCAACTGATTGAAGTAGTACCAGATCTTAGGATACAGGAGCCACCTGTAGGTGTGCACTTTACATCACGTAGTATTACTCTTTCTTAGACGCCTTGCTGCTCTCCAGAAAAGACGAGAACTTCGGGCTGCTGGAATTGAGATCCAGAAGAAAAGAAAAAAGAAGAGAGGTGTGGATTATAATGCAGAAATTCCATTTGAGAAGAAGCCTGCCCCTGGTTTTTATGATACATCAGAGGAAAACTACCAGTCCCTGGATGCAGATTTCAGGAAGCTACGTCAGCAAGACCTGGATGGAGAATTAAGATCGTAAGTGTGTGTTATGCTAAAGGGGGAATAGTATTTTTGAAAAAAACACCCCAACACATATTATGAATACTAAGTCATGGAAATGCCTGAAATATAACGTGGGCAGGAGTTGTATTTTCCTTGGGACAGATATCAGTGCAGGTTACTTCAGATTTTTCAGTCTTCTGTATTTTTTATCTTTTTACAAGTTGTAGTTGAACCCTCTTTCCATGAGAATAAAATTTCTCAGGCATATTCTTGCTCTTTAAATTGAAATCTTAAGTTTTTTGAGGTTCATTTTCTTTTAGCAGTAGATTAGCTTATGTATTTGCAGTCCTTTCTCCAAGTCGTAACATTATTAAGATTGCTTTCAGGTGTAGATTTTACTTGTACTTAAGAACAATTCCATCAAAAGTAATACTACAATCTCCTTAATGCTTAATTTCTCCCCGTTCCCGAAAAAAATCATCAAAAGCGCTGTCGAGAAATTAAACATCCATCTTCAGCAGCAGCAGTATGGCACATATTTAATTGTACAATTGCATTTCCCACCGCTTCTGCCAACTGCCTTTTGCTGAGAGGGTAAGTCCAGTCTACATATGATGTGATTTATTAGCTTGTTATCGAATTCATTCTTACTGTACGGTTCTTAGTTCAGAGGGTCTGGCAGGAGCTTCAGACTGCCATGGATTACTAAATTATGATTTCAGAGGCTGACTCCACTACTGTTTGAAGAAAATACCATTTTCATTAAATACTGAAGAGAACTTCATTCCCATACCCCACAGAAAATGTTCATCTTCCCTTAGCAGCTGCTGGAGGAAAAGGGACTCTTCGCATCCTCTGATTCTTACTGTCTAAATTCTTGGACTAAAGTTTTTTTTGTTGCTGAAGTGACCCTGCTGATTTTAGCTGAAGCAACCACGTGTTGCCTAATTCCAGCGTTTAGAAGCATTACACAGCCTTGTTCTAGGTTCTGCTGCAAGATCTGCAGACCATATCTAATCATTTAGCTTCTGCACCACAAGGTGGTTCACTCTTCCTGCAACATGCTTTATTTCGGCATATCCAATTTTTTAATAGAGTACAGGCTTTTTGCTCTTTGCTTGTTTGTTTTACTTGGTAGCTGTCCTCTATGTTCTAAACTGATTCTCATATCCATAATGACAGTGAAAGGGAGGGAAGAGAGCGCAAAAAAGACAAACAACATATGAAACGAAAAAAAGAGTCAGACTTGCCTTCAGCTATTCTGCAGACCAGTGGAGTGTCAGAATTTACCAAAAAAAGAAGTAAACTAGTGCTTCCAGCTCCTCAGGTAAGCTGTTTATTGATCAATACATGACTTACAAGGCCAGTGCCAGTCAATGATTTCTGTTTTTATCAAGTGGATTTCGTGGTTGTATTTTACCTTATTATGCTTTGGAATTTTCTCTTTTAAAGATCTCTGATACAGAACTTGAAGAAGTTGTAAAAGTAGGCCAGGCAAGTGAGATTGCACGCCAGACTGCTGAGGAATCTGGCATTACAAACTCGGCTTCCAGCACTCTTCTGTCTGAATATAATGTGACCAACAACAGCATAGCACTAAGGACTCCCAAAACTCCGGCAGCCCAAGACAGGATCCTGCAGGTAAAGTATAAATGTACAGAATGGGCTTTTAGTTTTAGTGCAGTAGTCAGCTGAATAGAAGGTGTAAGTACCATAGAAATGTTCCTTAGATTATGTGCAGTACTGGGGTTTGAACTGGCACGCAATCTCCAGGACACACTGAAAAGCATAGAAGCAGATCCTCTGCTATCTGATCAGTTGTGACCATGCTTCAAAACACTACGATACTTTTTTTTTTTTAATATTAAATATTGCATGCAACTTCCAGCATTAACCTTTCTCCTCGTGGCTTATATAATTTCCCCTTGTCTTGGGTACCTCTTAGTGTTGAAGGTGTGTATGGTGTTCATGTCCTTAAAACAGTGTCTTTAATGTTGTTTCCTTTGCAGTTTTGCTTTTCAGCTTTTATTTCAGTTAACAAGAAGTAATTAACTGCAAAAATGCAAGAATATTTTCCTAGCATTTTATTGGCTTAAAACCACTAAGGACAAAGATTGCCAAAACCCCTACTTTTGCAGCCTCCAAATTATATTTGTGTTGTGCTGATTGTGTGTCTAGGTTCTTTCAAAAACTAGTAGTGTTGGGTAATGTTTTCTTGAGTGTGGGGAAATGGCTAAATTAAATCAGTGCACCTGGTGTGTAAATCGGACAAACCAAACTCGTGTTGGAAAACCCCACCCCAAACAAACAAACAAAAAAACCCCGGACCCTATGTTGATCATGAGCTGTATTTCAACAGCTTTTGTTTCATGATGGCAGAAAAGAGAAAGTTCCTGACTGTACAGATCATGACCCAAGACTCTGCGCAGTGTTTGCAGGAATGGTCATATTCACAGTACTATCGCATCACATATGTCACAGTAGTTTTGTTGTCTCAGGTCATTTTTCAATTCTTCGTAGTAAAGGAAAGATAAAATAAAAAAAATGGGAGCGTGTCCATAAAAGCCCCAATTGAAGCACAGACCAAAAATCTGAATAGCGACCGTCTCTCTTGGAATATTCTCTTTGAAGTGCACTTCGGATATACTTCACTGATGTTGGTTTTCAGAGAGCAAGTGTGCTGTTCCCTCTGAAAATCAGGATCCTTAGGATGACTTGAGCATTCAGTTGCTAATAAATCTTGCAGATTTATGGAGTCTGGCAAACTGAAGGAAGTTGAAACATTGAGTAAGCCACTCATTTTTGCAATTCCAATTTTTAATATTTTTTACTGAAAATGAAGATTAAAACACCTTTCAGTGGAAGAGTAGGGTTTGTAAATGCCAGTGTATGGGTTAAACATTTAAGGGTTAAGAAGTGTTAAACATTTTCCACAAACTGGTTGATATTCAAATAACTCTTCAGCTGTCCTTACGGCTACTGAGTCTGTTAAACATGTACAGTAGAGTGTGACTCTGCAAGTCTTAGTGATGCACTGCATGTGTTGTCTGTTCTACAGGAAGCACAGAATTTGATGGCTCTCACTAATGTGGATACCCCCCTGAAAGGAGGTCTTAACACTCCCTTGCATGAAAGTGACTTCTCGGGAGTAACGCCACAGAAACAGGTTGTTCAGACTCCAAATACTGTGCTTTCCACACCCTTCAGGTAAAGCAGACTGTTTTTCTACTGGGTGCGTGGCTGGGCATGTATCTGGTGGAGGTGGGTGGAGGGAGCGGACTGCAATATGTGAAATAGTAGGTTATGATCAGTTCTTCAAAACAAATTTTAACTCGTTTTTATTTCAAACCCTTGCTGTACAACTTTCTCCTTCTCTGTGTCTTTCACAAGCTCAGCCACATCACCTTCATCTCTGTTTGTACAGTGTACAGCTCACTGGAGTTTTGGTCCAAAATGAGGTCTTCTGTGGTCTGGAGCAATATAAATTATACTGAAGTAATACAGAAGTATAAATAGTAAGGTGGAATGTCATTCTGTATGTGGATCCCAGCCTTTCCAAAGTCTTGCCTTTGAGTTGAAGGGGTGGGAGGTCCCTTAGCCAAACCCACATTGAATTTTTGAAAAGCTGGAGTAAATATTTTATAAGCCATATATATCCAAAATAAAATATTTCTTATATTGCCAATCTAAATAGTATGGAATTGCTGGTTTAACTCTTACAGTGGGTCCTGAATAAATACATATCCCACAAATGCCAAATACCATATGGCTAAAAAATATTACACTTGGTACATTTTGTCTGTCAATTTCTTAAGCTTAGGTTCTAATTTTACTTGTATCGTGCTAGTAGGAAAAGTGGAGAATGAAATAAAAAGGACCATTATGGCAGCTTTTCAAAAGCAGCTTTATTTTGTTGTTTAAAAGCTGTCTGCAAAAGCCCTGCTCTTTTAATTGGATGTACATAAATGAATCCTTTTCTGGAGATCTGTTGACGTCAGTGCAGAGCAGAATGAATGTAGAGTTTGGCCTGGAGTGATCTGGCTGTTCATTTGGGGTATTTTGTATTAAAAAATATAAAGACATTCTAACTTTGTTGTTTGTTTGGGCTTTTTTGTTTGTTTGGGGTATTTTCTTAGCTTTTGAAGTTCAGATTTGCACATGAAAATATGGTATCTGTGTATCAACTTGGCTTGATTGCAGAAATGCTATATCATTGTGAAAATGCAAGACCTTGAGTAGAGAGGGAAAAAAAAAAATCCATTAAGTGTTTAAATATAAATAAAGGGAAGCCATAACTTTTTAAGGAGGCAGAGTAGTGAAGCAGAGCCATCATCTTATTATTTATGCCAAAAGAGCAAATACTTACATTAAGTACACCTTTTTTGCTATGGTGATATGAAATTTGTAATATCTTGATGCACGGTTTTTATGGAAGTTGTTGCCTTGCATTAAGTTTTTTGTTTAGTGGGGTTTTTTTCATGTCCTCGTTATAAGAATTTTCTCAAAAATTTTTAAGGTGCAAAATGTAATAGGGTTTTAAACACTGCATGGAACTGAGACAACTAGAAAAAAACAACTCGCTTGGAAATTGTTTCTTCTGGAAAGTCAGCATAAAACTTTTTCTACCAGTGTAATCAACAAAGTAAATGCATCCTATGAAACATTCCTTTGAAAACAAAAATTCATTTTACTTGGGTTTTTTTGTGGGTGTCATCCTGCACATGCTATTGCTCGTATTTGTTATACTAAATGGGAATCCATAAAAATGAGTGAACAACCTCAAGCAAGGGGAAACTATCACTTGCCTCTCACAGACATACCAGTAAATAAGGCACTGTTCTATCCCTTAAAAGAGGGTCAGTAGTGTGTGTCAGGCCATATATGCAATTGTGTTTGTCCACCATTATGGCATCTACTACAGAATTACAGTAACTAGTAACTAGACATGATATATTATATGACCTTGTTCAGTCTGTCTCCGCTAGGGCTCTTTGCTTTGAGACATTTAACAATGTCTTCTCAGTTTATTATTATTATTATCGTCATCTCTATGTGAGACCTCATTACAAGCTCGCAACAGAAAACTTCTGACTATATCCAAGACAGTGTCTGCACACCTTTCATGTAGTAAGTTATTGCATAAAGAACAGGCTTTCTTCCCAGCCTAGAGGAGAAGCAACTGAGGCCCACAAAATCTAAGACTTAATCCATCTTTCCTAACCTCTTAGGTGCTAAAAAGTAATTATTGTAGTGTAATTACTCCTTCAGTAATCAGTGAAAGCGAAGAGGCATCTTCAGAGTGATTCATTCAATTGTAAGATGGGACAGCTGTTAAGCCAGATGAATTCAGAGTGAATGACTTGCCACAGGTGGTAGGGAAATCAGATCTTGCAATTAAATCCTGATTACTGTATCCCAGAATAGTGCCTGGTGACAAGATAATCTCTCAAAACTAACAGTAGGAGTTTGTGTTGATATAGTTCCTGAAACTGCTCTTAACATAATGATGTGCCTAGATTTCAGTTTGACAGGTCCTTGATTACACGTTACCAGGTTTAAACAATTTATTTTTTGGATTCTTCTAATTGTGTATTTGGTTTCACTGCCTCCCAATAAAAAAAATCTAGATTGTATTTATAAACAGTATTTACATAATGTCTTGCATTATTCAGACTTTTGCAAGTAGAGTTCTTTGAGGGGAAAAAAATAAATTACTGTATTTGCACTTCCTCTAGAACACCTTCTCATGGACCAGAAGGCTTAACTCCTCGTGGAGGACTAACTCCTAAACCTGTGGTTGGTACAACTCCTGGTAGAACTCCACTGCGTGATAAATTGAACATCAACCCGGAAGAGGGAATGGCAGATTACAGTGACCCATCTTATGCAAAACAAATGGTAAGAAGTACTTGATTTTCAGGAATTTTAATTCTCATCTCCTGAATGGAATTCTATTTTATAGCAAGTGTTATTTCTACCACTTGTCTACAGGTCTGTACTCATTACCTGATAAAATCAAATCTTTATTTGAAAGAACAGAAATCTTGCCACTTAGAACAGTTTTCAGTGTGCTCAGTAAAAGCACTCTAAAGCTATTTGTCAAAGAAGACATAGTTAAATTTCAGTCCTACTTGTATCTTTGAAGCTGAGCAGGAAATATATATCAAGGAAAGATTCATTTTTCTCGCAGTACTACACAGCCCTCAAATCCCTCGTCTTGGCTTCCCGCTTTACCTCCAGGACCTTTTCATCAGTCTGTCCTGTTGACAACATTGAGCTAAAGGAGTTTAATTTTTGCCATTAGGAGCACTTGGTTTTGAGATGTCCAGTAATCTGAGTCCCATCCAGTTTCTTTTATCGCCTTTGACAACAGATGTTTCCATTCTTGGAGATTCAGCCAGATGTACGCTGCCAATTAGACATGGTATAAAAGGGCATATGCTTAATAAGTAGCACCTTGGGAACTCCTTTTATGTGGCTGATTCTGCAGCCTTAGCTGTGAATTTGGATATCTCCCACCAGACCTATTGACATTTTTCTTTTTGGGCTAGCTAAGGATATCCACTTCAAGTTTTTGGCATGTTCTTCTCACAAAAATAACTCTTCAAGTTCAGAATTTCAGGTTTTCTCTTAGCTTGAAGAACAAGGATTATTTGATGTCCTTACACTTACTTTGTTTCTGTCTTAGCTTTTTTATAGTAAAAAGGCATTTTGCTACTAGAAGGAAAACTGGGGCTTCAATTTCCTGATGGACTCTGCTAATTTCCAGACCTGGTGCTGTTTGTCTCATTTTTGTAGTGTGCCACAATCCCCAGATTTGTGAGCAACTGCAAGGAAAAAAATTCCAGGCTTGCAAATACCCTTGAGTCCATCATCAGCGCAGACACGTTTTCACATATTTTCAGTTTCTTGAAGTGCATTTGTGTGAATCTGCTGTTGTACTGAAGCTACTGAGAGGCAAAATTGCCATGCTGTTGTTCTATTTGAGTATTTTAGGCTGTTTGAAGATTTCATCAGCTATCTGTGAGAAAGCTGTGCTTGTTTTTTGGCATCAGAGAGTTTCTGTGCTTAGTAGTCTGTAAACTCTGGGGTGGTGGTCTGTAGGCCAACCTGGATTAGTAACACGCCCCTGTTGTCAGACTTGAAAAAATTTATTTCCGTTGGCCTTGTGGCAGACTGAGATTGCTTGATGATATTTGTTGTGTATTGTTCATGTCTGTTAATGTAGATCAATGGAGTTTGATTGTATTTCACCTTATTGCATGAATTCAGAAGCGTTATATCTTAGTATTATTTCAACAGGAGAGAGAGTCTCGTGAACACCTGCGCCTTGGACTCATGGCCCTTCCTGCTCCAAAGAATGACTTTGAGATTGTTTTACCTGAAAATGCAGAAAAAGAACTTGAGGAACATGAAGTAGATGAAGCCTTTGTAGAAGATACTGCCGATATAGATGCCCGCAAGCAGGTAGGTGTGTGTGATGTGGGTAGTGCCTTTTGTTTAAAATAAAATAGGTTCCTTGTGTGATTCCCATAGTTTTGTACATGTTTAGTGGAAGTGGCACAGCTTCTACAGAATAACAAAGTAAAATGTACCTGTTTTCTATGCTCCCATGAGAGTATACACACACAGAAGCTAAATCAGTTTTCCCTCTGAATCCTTTTCTTAATTTGTTAATGTTGTGTCTCGTGTAATTTTCTAAGATGAAGTCTCTAAGAGTGTGTACGTCCTATCTTCTGCATTTGTGCCTCAGGAGATAAAAATATAATTAAAAGCATTTTTCTGCAGAGACACGTGCTTGATTTTAAACGTGCTTGATTTTTTTTTTTTTTCAGTCTCAGGTTATTCTCTTAAGGTTAAAAGTTAAGTTTAAGTTACTGTTAAGGTTAAGTTACTGTTTGTGAAATATAAGACAGGTATATACAAATTCAGACAGGCTGGTAGCACACACATAGGCAGTCCCTTTTGTTTGATTTGTAGCACAGGATTACCCAGACAGCCAAGTTGTGAAAGGGTCCTTGTTTTTTGTTTTGTTTTGTTGCAGAATCAAGGAAGGCTGGGTACAGTGCTTGCTTAAATTTTGCTGGCTAAATAGCTGTATGAGCCAGTAATTAAAGACACTTTAAATTTTTCTGTTTATAAGAACAGCCTCTTTACCATTTATTGCTTACCCTAATTGTTGTGATGTAAATCTGGTTTTGTTATACCTTCAAATAAATGTTTTTTTTGAGTTCAGAGGGGTTTTTGCCAATGACTGTGCTCTGTCAAGTGAACAGAATATTTTTAAAAAAATCCTGTGCTTTGATATCTTCTAATATAAGCATTTCCCAGAATTTGATTCCTAGCATATCCTGCTCAGAGAGGAGCATATTGTGTACATATATATGTGTGTGTCGTGCACGCACACACACACACACACACACATAAAAATTCTGCATAAATACAGCTAATTTATATGTGTAGCATAGACAAAAGAATTTGAGTTGTAATATCATACAAGAGAATATCATCCTGCCTTCCAAATGAAGGTATGACATGGCTGGGATTAGGACATGGAAGGTCTTCGTCATCATTCGTGAAATTTTAGACGACACTGCCTTTTCATGTTATTTATTGCGTGAAAGTGGAATATAAGGAGAAATGTCATGTTTTTACACTTTCACAAGTATTGTTTTAATGAAGTAGTTACTTTTATGCCATAGTAGAAAACAAATGGACTCCTGGCTGCAAATTTAAGAGTCTGTCTTTTCCTGGTGGATTTCCTCTCTGGAGAGTTAGAGCAGACATCAAACTTGATGTGGAGAAATTTTCAAAGAATGGTCTGCTGGGGTTGAGGTTGAAGGAGAATTTGAATGGTGGAAATTACTTTTTAGGATATTTTTTGGAGTTAGTCTGCTGTGCTCTTCCCACTTACTTCAGAGGCTGTAAATTATGATGTCATCATGTAGAGAGTGACCTGTTATTTGGCTCTGGCTTCATAACATGAAGTCTTTAAGGAATCTTTGCTGCAGTAGTCAATCAGTTTTTTCATCACATGCATTTGTAGAAAGCATCTGATGGTATGACAGTAGCTGGAGTAACACTTTGCTTGTTTGTCTAGGCTCTCCGAGATGCAGAGCGTGCAAAGGAACTGAAGAGAATGCACAAAGCTGTTCAGAAGAATCTACCACGGCCCTCCGAAGTAAGTGCAAATGAAATTTGCTTTTAAGGAAAAAAATAGAAATAAAGGTTTTAACCATTATAGGAGGAAATACAATCTAGGTAGATCATGAGACAATGAAATCTACATTTGAGTATGCTGATTTCGGTGTTTTGGGAAACTTTCACAGCAAAATTGTTGTGAGGTATTTCATATGCACAAATGAAAGCACAATTGGGTGTTCGGGTTGCTGTATGTGTGTTACACTGCAGGGGATTTTGGCAGCTGTTCTGCATGGTTTAGCTGATATATAAAATGCATGTTCAGGTGGAGGTACGTGAATTGAATTTGATCTTTGGTGTATATGATGTTTATGAACATTTTTTTTTTCTTCGTGGGCAGGTTAATGAAACAATACTGAGACCCTTAAATGTGGAACCACCTCTAACAGACTTGCAGAAAAGTGAAGAGCTAATAAAGAAAGAGATGATTACTATGCTTCATTTTGATCTTTTACACCACCCGTTTGGAGAACAGCCTACTGGTAAAAAGGGTAAAGGCCCAGGATTTGGAAGCAACAATGCAGAACATATGGCTTACTTGGAACAAAATCCTTATGAGAAGTTCTCCAAAGAGGATCTCAAGAAGGTGAGAATTGTATGGCCTAATTACCAGTGACCTAATGTGTCCTTATGTCACGTTCCTGTAATCTTGCAAAAAAAAGGTGGATTCAAGCCTGCACAGAGTTTAGTTGGGAGGTCTCCAGAGGGTTGTATGAAGAGCTGTAAGGATAACTTAAATGCACGTTATCGCTTCTGTGAGCTAATGTTAACGTAGACACTCAGCAGAATGATGAGAGTGCGGTATTTGTTCAGCGACATTGTCTTTTAGATAGAATTTTGAATGTGTTGTGATTGCTTATCATTTTACGTAAGGGTAGGAGCTGTAATACCCCACCAGTTACCAAATTCTACTTTGCTGTTTCTGGAAATTGAATTAAATCATTGAGACTAACTGGCTGTGATACCCACCTTCTGCTGCCTGTGTAGCTTGTTAATCCATAATTACTAAGCTTTTTTTTTTTCATAGTAGTGCAGACTAAATATGACAGTGGTAGCCATCTTATAACTTGGAGCAGCAAATCAAGTTGTTTAATTATGCTTGTCAAGCCTGATCCAACAGAGCTGTGCTTGTGCAGACCCTGCTGGGCTATGGCAACTGATCTTAAAGCATACCTGGTTAAAAAGCGCTGAACAGGCAGAATTGTTTGTTGCTGGGTGAAATGAGTAGGCTGTCTGGGCACTCTGTCTTGTTTTGCATTGTAGTCCCAAGTTAAATAGCAGTCCTGTACCAAGGGTTCCGGTTCGGGTTGTTCATTTATTTAAGCAGCTACAGATGTTGCCTTTTGCTGCCAAGTGACAGATAGACAGTTCAGACACACAGTGCTGTGGTTAGCTCTTTCAAAGAGTTTCACCTGTGAAGTTGTGCCAGTAACCTTTGACCAAATGCTTACAGGAATAAAAATGAGTGAAAGGGACAAAATCACGTGGCACTAAGTCATATGTTTTATGCAGACTCCCTCTATCTGAGATTTGCACTCTGACAATAGCTGTGGTATCTCTACACCTAAATCCCATATTACTTTAAAGTGACTCTAAAGATATACAAGCAGATTTTAAATCCGTCTCCTTGACCATATCTGACCAATGAATCAAGAGCCTAAAATGAGAAACGCTGAACAGTATGTACTTCCAATTTGCTGTTAAATGAAAAATTATACTTGAAGATTTCTGAGCAGGAGAAGTTAAAGATGGAAAATACAGTTAGATCATGAATTTCACTGCCCCGCCAGTGTCAGATTGTTCCCTTAGGAACACTCTCTGAGTGCTTTCTCTGGTTGTTTTGAAGTGCAGCGAGAATTGGGTTTTCTATCGCTTCCCTTAGAGACTATTACACAGTCCAGTAGTTTTTGTCTGGAAACTTTCTTCAGAGTCCTTGGAAATTTTGTTTCCGAACTGATGGGCAGAAGTTTTTTGCATCCTTGCTCCTGCTTGCTTTCTAATGCTGTTCTGCGTAATATTCCCTCTTTGTCTCAAATCAAATTCAAACCAGGGAAGTTTTCCTGTCTCTGCGCTCTCGTTTGGGGCTTGTTTATTTTGCTTTATTTCTTCATTTGTTTTTAGAACATCTTCCTGCTAAAATCCCTTCATAAAATGTTCCTTTCTTTTCCTGATGTGTAGTGCTCTTTTGGGAAGGGTTAGCAGTGGTGCTACGCGCAGTGTGCTGAGCTCTTAAAACTGTGGAACTGTTTCGGTGCCACAACTAAATACCCTTAAATAGTTCCTCACAGTGTACAAATAGAAGCTAATTGAAAGTGAACCTTTATGAGATTTAGCTTTGTTAGGTGTGGGTAGAGTACTCCTATTTTAGCTGTTTTGACCATCGAGGACAAGTAATTAATTTTCCTTTCCCCAGTATCCCTGGAATCGTCTAATGTCGTGATACCTGAATTACTTTCTGGGCAACATGCCGTTATAAAACGTATGTCTGCTGGAAGTGAGATATTTACTGCTGATAGGGAAATTTGTGGTGCACATATAAAGGCTGTTGAAAGGGAAGATGTGTACTTACAACCACTGAAGTCCAGGTCGGCAAAGATATTTTAGTTTTATATTTACAAATAAAATTGGAAGGATCTGGGTGCCTCTGTAGGTTTGTGGGCCAGGCTATTAAGAGTTGTGAAAACAACATGAATCTTTTCACTTCACTGTAAGTTACTTTGTAAACTAAACTGGCAACAGCAGAATGCTCATATCTTGCTAGTAGTTCTCTGGTAACAGAATGTGTGTTAAAGTCAGAGTAAGTATTTCCTGCAATGAAGCTTATACAGCTCACACGTTAATATTTAGACTTGACTTTCCAGGTTGTGTGGAGAAGGCCAAACAAAAGGAAATTAAAAGTGATTTTTTTGTTTCATAGAACAGCTGCTTCTGTCTGTACAGTTCTCCCTCCCCTCAAGGTCCTTGCTTTTATCTCTTTTCTTCTGCAGCAAGATGAAGTATCTAGCTGTGCCACAGCTTTCATTAGCTACAGCAGAGCGATGTCAAGTTTGGCCAAATTACATAAAATGAGGGATAGTTGTGCTGTGAGTATCCTTCTAGCCTGGGTTTCATTTATAATCCACAGCATCTGTGTTAGATTTCATAGTTAGCTTAACCTGATGGTGAGCTTTTAGTATGAGACGAGAAACTGCCCCTGTGAATTGCACACTGAAGTATTGAAAACAAGAGGAATTTTCTTGTATCCTGTGTATCGTAACTGCAATTTATTTCTTATCATTTCCAACAGGCACAGGATCTACTGGCACAAGAGATGGAAGTGGTAAAGCAAGGAATGGGGCATGGAGAGCTCTCAAGTGAAGCTTATAACCAGGTGTGGGAAGAATGTTACAGCCAAGTTTTATACCTGCCTGGACAGAGCCGCTACACAAGAGCGAACTTGGCCAGCAAAAAAGACAGGATAGAGTCACTTGAAAAGAGGCTTGAGGTCAGTGTTGCTTTTTGCACGTGCTTTTTTTTTTTTAAAGGTTCTCCCCATGTGTTTGATTTACACAGACAAAAAGAAACAATTCAGGTCTTTAGGTGTGATTCCTTTGAAAAGGTTGTTCAGGAATTCTGCTAGGTAGTTCATAGATGTTAGTGAGGTGTTTAAATCTTCTCTCATCCTCCTCCTTTTCTTAAAATATCCCTAGAGTATTCCCACACAGTTTCTCTTTGCACTGTTAGCTGTAAGACTGCTCTTCTCACCCAATTTATTCTCTACTGGACAATAGGTCAGGTTCTGCTCTGCATGTGGATTTTTTGCTGTTTTCTTAATCTTCGCTATTAGTGGATAAGATACCAGATCTTTCTAGTTTTGCACTTTGTCCCTGACAGTGGCCAGTATGAGATGAAAGAGAAAGATGCTTAAAAACAACATGGCTGTCCCAAAACTCCTCTCAAGTTCTTTTTCCAATTTAAGATTTGGTTTCTGATTGACTATTACATACATGAAGGTCCAAATTCTGAATTCTTGGCAGATTGGCATCCTCTGCCAGTTCCAGTGTTTCCCTCCAAAAAAAGAGATCAATTGATGTTTGTGATCCCATTCTCCTTCATCAGGAAATAGTAGGCTTCCTTATGAGGGCATTTTAAACTCAAATTTCAAGTTTGCTGCTGTGCATTTGCATAACTAATATTTTCTGCAAGTACAAAATGCCAGAGTTCAGACAGCAACATCTCGCTTACGTGTCTGCGTCCAGTTTGAGTACTATGGCAGGGCACTGCTACTAAGGGACCAAGAACTGAAACTACATCTTTTTCTGCTGAGTTGTAGAATACAGCATTCTCCAGTGCTAACGTGCTTGCATTAGTTCATTCAAAATGCAATAGTCACAGGCATTAACGAGGCATTATGATTCGGTAGGGTGAGCTTGAGGGAGTTGTGTGTGGAGAGCATATTGTTTGAGGTATGGTGCACTGAGTAGAAGAAAGCAATTCAACCCTTTGACACTGATTTCCCTTGCCCTCTCCCTTCTCTAGAGTTTTGCCCAAACACTCCACACAAAACACAAAAATACACAGCTTTCACGATAAAAAGTAAGCTGGTTTTAAATGGTTTCTTCCCACAGAACATATGTTTGTTCAGACTTGCAGTAAATCATTAACTGTTTTCCAAAATACCGTTTTAGCCTAAAAGTTTCTCTAAATTATGCAGGCATGAGATTATTTTTTTCCATGGTAAAAGGAAACTTTTTTTAAAGTTCTTCTGTATTTAACATCAACATAGCTACTGTTGCTAGAAGTAAACCTCCTCAAACAGTTACTACCGCAGAATAACATGAGGGAGAGGCCAGAAAGTCTGAATTTTCACTTGATACAGACACGTGAATGTGTGTTTTGTAAAGTCTGTCGGTCGAGACTGTTGTCCAGGTAGAGACTCTACAGTTGTTAGTCGACCAGTCGGGCCAGGACCAGTTCACCTGCACGTAGCCCAGTAGCTGAACTGTTTAGCATTGATACCGGAGCACTTGTCGTGCGGCTGCTCGCCCAGCAGAGAGCACCATTGCCCTGCCCAACGCTGCCTGCCGGTTGATGCGCTCCCTGCACGCTCTGCTCTGCTCGATTTTCACAAAAACCAGTATCTGAGCACAGCAGCAGCCAGCCTGCATGGCAGCAGGGACTGTGCTGGCGTCACGCCAGCCATCTGAGGGCTGTACCTCATTTGGGTGCAAATGCTTTTTGAAATTTAAATGTCTTACGCCCCAAAACTACGTTAGAAGTGCGTTATTAAAGTTGCAAAGTCAAACAGTCAAAAGTTAGGGAATGCACAAACAGCCGTACTCTGCTAGCCTTGATTTGCATATGCACATGCGTTATGAGACAGTCTTTAATTTCATGATTACAGCCTAGTTTTTCCACAGACTCGTTTACTGCACAGGCTGGATGGTATTTGCTTAATGAGTAGCTATTGAATATTTTGTTTTCTCTTTATTGTGCGGCGTGTGGCCCTGTGCTTTTATGCTGCGCACTGTTTCTGCAGTCTAATTTGATTACTTCTGTGGGGGCTTTCTCGTGCTGTTGATTTCAGTTCATCTCCTCCCAATATTTGAATGAGTAGTTGGTGGTGGTGCGCTTATTAAGGGTATTGAAGCAAAGAAAGTAAGGTCAAGTCGTCCATTCGTCAAACTCCCGTTGCATTGCTTCGTCCTGTGAGTGCTCATTGCTCTTCGCTCACAAGACGCTCGCCCACGAAGTAAATACAAATCGGAGGTCTCGCAAACTTGTGTACGTGTTTAAAGTACCCCACACCCCCGTTCAGTCAGGGACCCAGGGCCGGCAGAGCTTGCTGTGCCCCACAGCTGCAGGTGCAGCGAAAGGGCTGCGCTGCCTTTCACAACCTGCTGTTGTCTGAGTGCAGGTGGACTCTGCAAAGTTAAATTTGAGCTGAAAATCTCTCCCAAGTGTGTGCAAAAGGCAGTTTAGTGCAGCTCTGTTGCCTGACCTATTTAAAAGGCCCTGCCTAAAAGCAAGATATACATACAGTTTTCTAAGTATAGGTCACCAGGTGAATAATTTTTAAAATAATAAATAAAAAGTATGGCAGTTTAATGAAAAAATGAACATACGATGAAAAAAAGCACAGCGCTTTTTTTTTTCCCCAACCCATTCTCAGCAATGGTAAAGCCCACCTTCATTTTAATGTTTTTCCAAGGAAAATTGTCTGAAGGTGATATCAGTTGAAATAGATATTTTAATGGGAAGTATCAGACAACCTTAATGAAAAGCAGAGGATATTAGCTCAGCTTTCAATACCCCAAGATACTTGCTTGTACTCTTAACTTCCTCTGAGAGAAGAGTAGAAACTGTAAAATAGAGTTTGCCAGCAACACAAACTGCTGTTGGTCAGCTTTTGGGGCTGCTTCTTCCCCTTCGTATTTCACTGAGATCATTAGGAAAAAAACATGAGAGTTTAGTGATATTTGCTGGAGACAGCTGCGCATCGGGTAGTCACTGTCTTAATACTTCCATGTGGGACTGCTAACACCCTGCAGATCCTGTTCAAAAAAAGCCAGCTATTTCTAGTGCTGTCTTCATCGCTCGGAGATTACTGGGTGGATTGATGGCGTGGACAAACAGTCGTCTTTCTCTAATTGGCCTGTTTTCACTGCCTGAGTGATTTAGTGGTGGCAGCCTTGTATATGTTGACATGACATTTATCTTTCTGAAATTGATGGTGATATCACAAACAGATTTGTGCTGTTATTGATGAACTTGAGGAGGCAAAGTGGAGCAGTTGTGGAGAGCTTCTGTTTGGCTAGATATCCTGTCCAGGCAGCGTGTACAGCTCGGCAATAGTTTTAATACTGGAATGTACTGCTATGTATTAGTAATACTTTTCACTTCTTTATTTTGAGGGTTTTGGACTCTTTGAATGTGTTACTTAATGTGGCTTAAGAGCATTACAAGATTAGCGTGTGAATTTTTTGCATTACGGATGGGGAGTTTCAGGTCCATGCAAGTGAATCCCTTGTGACCTCCCTCTGTGTCTGCAGTACAGTTTAAATTTGCTTGAATCCTGGTGGGATTTTCTGATCTTTCCAGTAGCTTCTAGAAGTCTAGCATATTTGTTCAAGGCTCGGCTACGCTGCAGAGCGAGGCATTTCAGAAATAGGAGTTTTCTGATGCTCACAGTTGCATTTAGTAACTGCTGCGGTTCTCTGTAACACGTTGTGCTCCTTTCTCTTCCAAGCAATATATTTATAAAGAAAAGCATTCCTACCTAAAGTGTATGTTAAACTAGGAACTTTATCAGATGAAATGAGGTAGTGGAGGCATTTATTTAACAAGTAGGTGCTTCCCTTTGTAGTTCCTAACATAGAAACTTCCTGCCAGCATTACTTTTCCTTTGAAGACAGTTCATTACGTTGGCTTGCAGCATACAAATATTTTTATTAAAACCGTAGTAGTTAACCTCATCATTTCAGTTGATTGCTAAATTATAAACACTATTGAAAGTCCGCAGGGGAGGAAGCTCTAGTTACACTGTATACACAAAGAATGGTAAATTATCTATTCTTTGCAGGAGCCAAGATACACCAAGATGGTAATTTATCAGACTGAAGTGTCCATTTTTGCTTTTAGTTGCAGCCCAAGTCCTCTGAATTAATTTACATTGAAAACCAGTTGCTTAGCTGGAGTTTTATGGGTTACATGGTACACTCTGCTGTAAGGTGCATCACTTAGTTGTTTATTGGAGATAATATTTTAATTTCTCTCCGTAGTTTATGTGCTTCTAAAGCTTGCAGTTTCTTTTGGATTTTCAGGTGTGCTGTTGCTGAGAACACCTGGAGAAAGTAAGAGAATTTATAAGCCTAGGAATAGAGAAATTACTCATAAAACTAAAATATGGCGGAATCCCTCAGTAGTCTGCTTTTATGGACACATACATTCATTTATACTACTGTGTTGCCTTTGTGAATATGTTTGTGTTGGGTTTTTTTTTTTTATGAGGTCTGTTGGAAATGTAGTTGGCACCAGAGGATCACATCTGATCGCTGTCAAGGTGTTCAGAATCTGATAGAGCTGACTGTGCAAGACCACTGTCGGAGTGTCTGATCTCTGCTTAAAGTACAGTTGATCACCTGAATACATGTATTTAGCATAGCAAATTTGTAGAGTATATACTTCTCCTGGGAAACCCAGAAACTTGGCAGATCCCTTAGGAATTGTCTTTATCTGCGTATTAAAACACTTTCACTGTTTACCAGAGTGGTTACCATGCACTTTGTGCTATAGATGGGATGCTCTAACATTTTAGCTTGTGCCAAAAAGGATCAGTGCTACTTACTTTTCTCCAGCTGCCCCCTGCCATTACTTCTGACCTTGTACCGGTGCTGTAGTAACTCTGTGGTAATCTGGATCAGTTCATGGAATTGGCAGAAAATTAATTATCTTCAGATTAAGCAGCAGACCCCTTTCCACAGTACCCAGATACTAGATCAGTTAGCTATAATACATGACATCTTTGCTTGCCACATTTCGGAATATTTGTGAGATCCACAATGAAGGTAGCCTATAACCTATAACAAGGAAAGCAATAAAAAAAAGCTTTTGTATTTTCAAGAATAACTTATGTCTGCAGTAAGAAGAAACATGCCAGGGAAGATAAACGGATTTAGCCAGAAATCTTGTGTTTTCTTTCTGGCGCAGGTGAGTATTTATTGCCTGGTTTTGAGTAAGTCCCATGAGCGCAGATTTGATACACCTTATTTTAGCCTCATAACTAAAACAAAGCTGCAGTTGCCTTAGGCTCCTTTTGTTTCTGGTAGAGACCGAGGCACCCCTTGAGAGCAGCTTGGCCCATTTAAGAGTTGAATTTCCCTCTTGAGTTTCCTGTTTTTCTCTTTTTATTACAGAGGCACCTAGAGCACCTCAGATCAGTGGAAAAAAACGAGGTCTTAATGTCTCACTTGTTTCGTCTGTCACTTAGAAAAGGAGTAATGTCTACCTTATGGGGCTCTGCAGTTTTGTTTGCAAAGCACTTATAGACCTGCGACTGAAAATCACTATCTAAAACTGCTAAATCTTTAAGTGTACGTGTACTACTGGGGAAAGTAGTTGTCTTTTCCATTTACAGCTTGTTGAGTGAGCTGGAGCTTTGTATCTTTGTGCATTAGAAGTCTGGAAAAAAAGCCACCATTTTTTACTGTCCTTTAGGTGAATTAACTTATTACATCCTTGGTTTTCCCCACAAATTACATTTTCAGTTAGCAGCCCTCCCACCCCCCAGCCCAAAAGCTTCATCACAGGGAGCAGGAAGGAGGTAAGAAGATCTAGTTTTATTCAAATGTGACTAGTCAACTCTTAAAGCAATGACATTTCCCAGACTGGCAGTTGAAAGCTTTGGGAAACAGAGCTGTACTTTGGCTGTTAAACACTACTTTTCAGAGGAAAATGCTACTAGTTGATTTTACACCATTTCTCTTGCTATGGACTGACTTAGGGACCTTTGGAAGGAAGTAGATGAATGCTGGAGGTTTCTTCATGTTCTTATTTCTGTGATCTTGCCTATAAGTCTGAAATTTGTCCTCAGATTGGACCGTTGTGCTAGCCTTTCTTCTAAGGTAATAATTTTGGGGGGGGGCTGGATAATTTTTTTCATAGTAAAAAGTCTTTTTCTGCTTGTACTTAGTCCAAAACATTGGAAATAAGCAATGAAAAAGTTCTTTAAAAATAAGCTTAGACTGCATAGCAGTTACTTTTGTTTGGCCGGTTACTCTTAGTCTAGTGGGAGGTTTTTTCCCTCCGTGTCTGAAGCCATTGATTTCCTCTGTGGCGTTTGGTGAAATCAGGTTTCATGTTTGGAAATGTAATTCATAATGGGAATTTATGTGCTTAGAAAAAAAATTCAGCATTGACAAAGCTCTTCATTGCAAAAGGCCTTTGCACACTGTCGCTGTTGAAAATTGTGTTTGGACAGAGAAAAGTATAAAATGATGTGGTCTTTTGCTGGAAGCTACCTCATTTGCAGAGCTGTTGCTGTTTAAAGCCTGTCCTAATGTGAAGCAGTGTCAGAACCTGTGAATGTTGGGCAAGCGTGAGTTGCTGCTCACACAGTAATTTGCTTCATTTACCTTTGTGTTACAGTAGCTGCTGGAATAGAGTACTAGTGACTGCTGCAAGCTCAACATGGGGCTTCTGCTATGTATTGAGTGGGAGCCAGGCTGTTTGCTAACTTGTTTATTGCATGAGCCTCCACAACATTGTTCGCCTCTTCTCTGGAAGAGACCAGTCCAAGAGCTCGGGGTTAGCAGTGACAGTTTTTGAAGGTAATTACACTGCGCTTGCTGCTGTGTTATCTCGTCAGACACAGGAGTAAGGCGTGTTTGCTTACAGTTAATCAAAGCTGTTAGCCTGAGGTAGCTGTTGCTGTCTGTGATCTTACTGTAATTTTTTTTTTTTTCCCCAGGGAGAGGTAGAGAGTTTTCAGAAAAGCTTAGTTAAAATAAATTGTTTCTCTTCATAAACTGCTCTTTTAGATGTGTTTCTACTGTGATATATGGGTACACTGATTGTACTGCGAGTCTTAAAAGCAATTCCCAAATAAAAATATTCAAAGTGGGCTCTAATGTCATCATTGTAGATCAGCAGTGGCTGCTAACATATCCAGTAACTTTCTGGATTATTCTAGATCTAGATAGTTGGATGCTATGAACTTCTGTGGGAACGCTTGCTCTTGATGTACCCTGTACTATCTTTACTCAACCATCCTACCAGCTCATGTCATGACCGTTGGAGGCAAATTGTCAGAATTTCTGAAAACATAGCTCACATGGAGATTGCTCTAGGGTTGTTAGTTTTGAGTATGAGTAGAGAAAATAGCCTTCTACAGGTATCAATAAGTCGTAATGGTACATGATCTATATAACAAAGTACAATATAGGAGTTTATGGCTGCCCTGTTACATTGGGGAAAGGTAATTCTATATTCCCATGCAAGCTTTGAACATTTGGTCTAGTTTTAGTTGTGAAGTTTCAGTTGCATACCAGCGGTGCCTTAAGTTGAGGATCACTTATCACTGAACCTTTCCATGAAAAACTGTGTGACCCCAGTCAACTAGAATTAAATCCCGCTTTGTCCTCTCTTGAAAGTTACACACTCTGTCTCTTTTTGAGTGCTCTGATTCTGATCAGCACCTTTTCTTAATGATCCTTCCGTCTTAACATGAGGAGGAACTTCTTTACTTTGAGGGTGGTGGAGCACTGGAACAGGCTGCCCAGAGAGGTTGTGGAGTCTTCCACTCTGGAGACATTCAAAACCCGCCTGGACGCTGTCCTGTGCAACTGCTGTAGGTGACCCTGCTCTGTCAAGGGGGTTGGACTGGATGATCTCCAGAGGTCCCTTCCAACCCTGACCATTCTGTGATTCTGTGATCCTCATACTCCCTTGTACGTGAAGTAAGCATCATCTTCAGCGGAGCGCTGAAATTGTGTCAAGCCATGGAGTGGTTTCAGTGTGATAGATTGAGCTATATTGTTCTACACTGGAAATGCAATTTTTTGTTTGCTAGTAACCCCAAGCCTGGCTTTCCAGCAGAGAGAACAGTTATCTTTTACAGCTCATAGATGAGAGACAGGCTCTACAGAGAGTTTTGCCTGGTTAAACTTTAGAAAGATGAAAAAGTGTTTCAAGACAAAAAAAAAAACAAAAAACAAAACAAAAAAAAACCCAAACAAACAAAGAAAAACCCCCAGAGAGTTCTGTCCAAGAGCATGGCAACGGAAAAATATTTTTAAATAGAGCAATTAATGAATATTTGTTTAAAAATGTGCTATTGTGGAGTGCACCATCAAATTTGTAAGGGCAGATCACCTAAACATGCACAGAGGATGCCCTAGCGTTAGTCGTTGTTGTCTCTGGGGTGGTTTGAAATGCTGATGTAACCTGGTGTTGAACAGAAGGCTGTCCTCTTAGTGTGCATTGTCTCATTCCAGACACTCTGCCTGACTGAGCCAAAATCAGGCAAGTTCACAAACCCTACTATTTAAATTAAGTCAATCCAGCTCCTGCCAGCAGAATTGAGTAAGGGAGTGCCACTTGTGGGGCAGAGGTGAGGAAGGAGGGAAGTTATAGTAATGCTTAGAGTAGTCCTATATAGGTTCCAAGAGTAACCTAGTCAGGCAGTGTAGCTGAAGCTGGCAGAGGATTTCCCTGTGCAAGCGAAGCAGCTTTATGATGATATGTTGATTCTCCGAGGTCACGGAATAAGTTGGTTTACTTTTGACTATGGCTCTGGTAAGAACATGCAGCCGGTTTTCTTCCATGTTTTTTATCCATCAGGCACGATTAAGAAGATCAATTAGAAGACAAGAGAGCTTAATGCTGTTTAGGTATTAACAAAAGCTCCACATTTAATGGATGGAAAAAACAGTCAGTACAGGGAAAAACAGCCCTTTGAACTGAAGAGGGGTGTCCTCAGTAGACTTAGTGAGATGAGGAATTGTGAAAATGCAGTTTTGAAGGCACTTGAGCCCTTCCTTCCTCGAGGTCAGTTTTTCTTAAATCTTTCCCAATGGATATTTGCTCTCATAAGCCATCTTTCCCTGTTCTCTGTTGTCCTTAGTTAAACCTTACAACTAACCTCCTATCTAAAACTTCCTTGCCAAATTTAAATCCCTCTTCCTTTCTGAGTGGACAAAAGAACAGACTAATTTTTCACAATGATCTTTGGGATATTTAAAACATGTTGCATCTTTCTTCATTGTCTTTATTTTTGTTAGTTGGAGAAAAAACAAAAATACCCCCTGTTTTTCCAGTCAGTTTCCTTTTCTAGATCATGTTTTATAAACCTCTGATTGTGTCTGTTGCTCTGTTTTGGTTTCTCTTCTTTGGATGTCTAGTGTAGTATTGAAAACTGAACACAACTCTGCTAGGCATGAGGGAAGGCTTTTACATAAGAGGTTTGGGATGGAATGGGGCTCTCACACTTGCCCTAACATCATAGATCATTTTACCCTATGTCTGTACATGCTGTTCTCATTTTGCTATAGCTGGTGCAAAAGTCAGCGGAACTGAAGCTGGCCAAGGAGCAGTACAAAATAAATAACGAAGTGGAGAAATCTTTCAAATGTCTTTACATTTTCTGCTAGTTTCAGGGGGGAAATGGTTGTCAGATTTTGCTGAAATCTATTTCTTAGCTTTAAGCAAATAATGTAGACTACTGTTTAAACATACCTCTTCATAACTGCTTGGAATTTTTAGCTTGGTATCTGAGCCTTAAAATTTTACGAAGCTTGAACTAAAATTATATGCAGTTGTTGGCATTAATGCAGCAGTCAGCAATTTTTAATAAATAGTATTTGTTACAAAAGCTGAGACCTCCTTTTGACCTTTTCCTAGTAGGTCCTAAAATCTTGTAGTTGGGAGGGAAGAGGAAAGGTGGTGAGTGTTCACATTTCTCTCTATAAGCAGAGAAGGAAGAAAGGGCTGTTATTTCTGGGTTTAGATACTTGGGAGGCTTTTTTCTTTTTTTCTTTGTTTTTTCCTTTTTTTTCCCCCCCTCTTATTTTTCTTTTTACAACAGTGAGGCCTATGATAATCCAAGATAGACAAGGAACTGAGTAGAAAAGCAAGGGCTGAATAGCAGTGTACAATCTAAGGAGCTCTAGTAGTTAAAAGTAAGGATCTGTATCCAGAACAACTCGGAAATACTAAGTCCAGTTCTCATTGTCTGAAAATTTCAAGAGTGCTTAAGTGATCAGTGTCTGATACTATGATAAGCATTATAGTTGAACTGACTTTGCTTTTTCTTGAAGAAAAAAAATGGTTTATTATATTTCATACCTTAAAATAGTGCCCACTTAGGGTGGCAGTGATCCACCTGACCTTAAATAACAGTGTCTGAGCAAGCAGTCTGTGCTCCCATCTTAGTGAAGAGCACTTCAGTGGTGTGCTTAGCCTTGTTCTGAGGCCCTGGATCAGATGAGCCATGCCCTGGAGCTGCCAGTTTCTCTCCTGATGACGGAAGGACCTCCGGTGACAGGCTCAGATGTTGATGTCTAAAGCCAAGCAAAGCGGATCCTAACTGGAGTGTGTAAAAGTGTGAGAGAAACCCAGTTCCGCCAGTGCTACTGGGGTTACTTAGAGCAGTCAGATAATTCGGAACTTCTGACTGCAATGCCCTCCTCCAGTCTCTTTTCTGTATGGTGGATGTAGTGTTTATAACTGCATTTCATGTCCTCAGATAGTCAGTGTTTAACATTTTATTAGAAAATGAGGTTGTTGACAGGTCTTCGCTTGGGGCGACAGAATAGCAGAACTTTTCTAAATACTCCTTTTTAACCTGTTCTAGAAAAGTGACATTCTGATTGAAGTTTCATTTCACACCCAGCTCCAGACGCTGTGTTGTCTGTAATGCTGTGAAACAACATGGGACAATTGATCTTTGTTACATTAGACCTCTGTTACAGGCAGAATTCTGTTTGCCTATGCATCCATCTATTCCATGATCTCTAAATGTCAGTGGCTCTCAACACAGGTTTTTCATCCAAGTAACAGTAATTGGAAAATAGTTCATTTACCGCACAGCTGTATTTGTTGTTGCAGTAATAGCATATTATTTACCAGTGAAGACATTTAAAGCTTTCATACTTTTCCATCAGAGAGTATCCTCACAAATCCCTAATCTATTTATTTAATTTTCTCTAGATTTGTATAAATATTGAAAAAGAGGCGCCTTTCTGTATGCTTAAAGCACCTTGGGCATAACTTAAGTCTACATTGCAAACAGAATCTGAAAAGCATAGCAGTCTGCATCTCTGTCCCCCGGAGCAAACTAGACAGCTCAGAAAGTCAAATTTCTCTTTCACTCGCCCATTAACAGTTTGCTCCCCTGACCATTCGCTTTGTTTATCTCTGCACCACCTACTAAAACTGTTCTAAACGAGTGAATAAATTGTTAAGGAGTGTAGGGCATTTTACGGAAACACGCAGCTTGTATAATAGCGTGTACTTTAATGAAGTTGGATGGTTGAAAGGTGGTTGAAACGCCCTTTGCAACAGCTTGGTGCGTAAGACTGCGATGGCTGCACTAGTCCTCGTGGCTGGGGGTATTTGGCTGACTGTGGTCACCACTGTACGGGACAGATGAGAAACTAGTTCCTTCCCAAGGGAGTTTATTTTCGCTGGTAAAAGATGGTGTCTTGGGTAATTGTAGGGTTCAGAGCAGTTAAAAGAAAGTTTGGGCAGAAAGAAACCTTATGAAGTTCAACAAGGGTAAGTGTAGGGTAACTGCACCTCGGGAGGAATAACCCCATGCACCAGTACAGGTTGGGGGCTGACCTCCTGGAGAGCAGCTCTGTGGAGAGGGACCTGGGAGTCCTGGTGGACAACAGGATGACCATGAGCCAGCAATGTGCCCTGGCGGCCAAGAAGGCGAATGGCATCCTGGGGTGCATCAAGAAGAGTGTGGCCAGCAGGTCGAGGGAGGTCATCCTCCCCCTCTACTCTGCCCTGGTGAGCCCGCATCTGGAGTACTGTGTCCAGTTCTGGGCTCCCCAGTTCAAGAAAGACAGGGAACTGCTGGAGAGGGTCCAGCAAAGGGCAACAAAGATGATTAGGGGACTGGAGCACCTTTCTTATGAGGAAAGGCTGAGGGACTTGGGTCTCTTTAGTCTAGAGAAAAGAAGATTGAGGGGGGATCTTATTAATACATACAAATACTTAATGGGAGGATGCCAGGGGGATGGGAGTAGTCTTTTTTCAGTGGCGCCCAGTGATAGGACGAGGGGTAATGGGCATAAACTTGAACATAGGAAGTTCCATCTTAACATGAGAAGGAACTTCTTTACTTTGAGGGTAGTGGAGCACTGGAACAGGCTGCCCAGAGAGGTGGTGGAGTCTCCCACTCTGGAGACATTCAAAACCCGCCTGGACGCTGTCCTGTGTAACGTGCTGTAGGTGACCCTGCTCTGGCAGGAGGGTTGGACTAGATGATCTCCAGAGGTCCCTTCCAACCCTAACAATTCTGTGAATTCTGTGAAAAGCTTCTACTTCTTGGTTGATCAGTGGTAATTCCTTCATATGTAAGAACTTTCACCAGCAAAGCTTTGATTTTTAAAGAAACGAGGCAAGGATAGGCGATTCAGCCACTCTGGTTCTGAGACAGGCTTTTATATTTTAACACTTGAGAAAACTTACACATTTTTGTTCATCTCCTGCACTAATATATCTTTAACTGTGGCAAAAATCAAAATCTGAGGAGCCCGATTCCTCTTTTGTTGAGTTTGCCATCTTTCACACAATGCTTTCTGAAAAAAAGGTGTTCCTTTATTATTTTTTTTTTAAAGGAAGTAGCATTAAATAAACCCAACCAGGACCCTGATGTCCATATTTAGAGATGTGAAATGCTACACCTCTCCACAGTTTTGCTCAGTGGTATAGTCCTGTGTTACTTGCTGGTTTGTGATTCAGTGTTAAAGATTTCTTTGCCATCTATCAGGCTTTAAAAATACTGATGGCTATGTCATGCTTTTACTGCTCGTTTAATTTTGCCCCACTGAATGCATGTATAAAAATACACAAAGGCTTCTGTTACCTTTGCTGTTTATAAGTGTTATTTAAAACATAACATGTTAACAGGAATTTGCTTGTTTATTTGCATTGTGTCCCAGTTGGCAGAATTTTGTAATTTGTATCATTTGTCTGTTTATGGATTATGTCCGGATTATGGTTTTAGAAGACTGACCTGGGCAACTTTGGGGACAGTAAGACTTTTAAATCCAGGGCACACCAGGTAGCGCTTACCGGAACGATACAGGCAGGAGAGCTTCATGTCTAACGTGCCAATTACTTTGTGGTTTTGATACCACATTTTAATCTCATCACTTTGTCATATCTATTGTGTACACTATTGGTTTGTAACTTGTGAGGTTCTGCTTCTGGCTTTTGCTGCTGACCTTAGGCAGCTGATTCACTGTGCTATCTTAATATTTGTCTGCTAGATAAAGATAATTTTACCTTCTTGCTGTGAGATCCCTAAGGGAAAAGCCCTGCACAAGAGTAGTTACTTGAGAGGCCACCAGGGAGCTCCAGGTTTTTGGTATGGGTGGGACGGAATACTGTTGCAACATTATGCCAGTTTAGTAAAGCTGAAGGTCTTACAGGTAGATGAGGTTACTTTGTTTTAAGATAAAAACATTTTCACTTGTTTACAATCCCCTACACACATGCTTGCAAACAGGAAGACACACTGCCCAGTCAACCACTAAACCGTGTCCCTCAGCACCACGTCTACACATCTTTTAAATACCTTCAGGGATGGCGACTCCACCACTTCCCTGGGCAGCCTGTTCCAGTTTTTGACAACCCTTTTGGTGAAGAAATGTTTCGTAATATCCAATCTAAACCTCCCTTGTGCAACTAGAGGCTATTTCTTCTTGTCCTGTCACTTGTTACTTGGGAGAAAAGACCGACATCCACCCACCCTGCCCCCCACCTCCCTTGCTACAACCTCCTTTCGGGTAGTTGTTGGCTAGTGGACTTTACCCCTGGAATAATGTGTTTACATTGTAAAGGTTTTAATCTGGAAATGTAGGTTGTTGTAAAATGTGTAGTTTGATTTTTTTTTTTTTAATAGAAAGCAATGAACTTGATCAACTCTATACAGTTCCACAGATACAGCTTCACTTTTTTTAACTTCTGATTTCTGGGTAAATAAAAGAATTCTTGGGTTCCTCTGACAGATAAACAGAGGTCACATGACAACTGAAGCAAAGAGGGCTGCCAAGATGGAGAAGAAGCTGAAGATCTTGCTTGGTGGTTATCAGTCTCGAGCAATGGGCCTCATCAAACAATTGAATGATTTGTGGGACCAAATTGAACAGGCACATCTGGAGCTACGTACGTTTGAGGAACTTAAGAAACATGAAGATGCTGCAATCCCACGGAGACTGGAGGTGAGAATCCTGAATGTAATTTGACATTAGGTCAAATACAGACACTTTGTGGAAAAGGTGTTTTTATAATGCCTGGGCTCTGAGGTTCACAGCCTGAGTTTGTATCAACTTTTTGATGGTCTTTTTAAATTATGCTTTTGCTGTTACCAGACTCTTCTGCTGTTAACTTCAATGTCAAATATTCTGTGACATATTACAAGCTGGAACTAATCTACTAGTGTGTTCTTTAACTTTGTTTTTGTTTTATTTCCTCATGTGGTTTATTTTGTTAATCTTCTGCGATGCAAATCAGCAGAAGTTCCATATCTATCTTAATTTGGCTTGTTTTATTTTTAATTACTGTTAGAACATAGGATAGATCTGAAACTCATGTAAAGCCTCCTGCTTCCTTAAAGTCAGTGGACCAAATGTCAGAATATACTACAGGATTTTGTCCTTTCTTTTCACATGTTGATTGTATTCCTCCCTGAAGCCATGTTGTCAGTCTTGCATATGGCTGGACTTCTACAAATTGGTACAACACCACCATTTCAGTACTGGCTTTCAATGTGGCTCTCAGTTTCAGAAGCTGAGTAGTTGTTCTATAATTATACTTTTGAGCCATCCTCAGAGTTAAGGCCCTTTGGCTGCAGTCCTGTTGTGGGCTAAAAATGCTTGTACGTGTGATCTGGACCATTGCTCCTGAACAACAGCAGCTGCCTTACTGGCCTCTAACTGGTTGGCATGGCTTTGAGAAAGAAGATGTCTCTTTCCTCTTAAGTAGCCTTAACTGCAGCCCTGAACTAGTAGAAACAGGTATACCGAGATGCCTGAGAGCCATGACTCGGAGCCACTGTTCTTAGTTGAAGTATCTCCAGGATATTCTTCTCTGCTAACAAGGCACCCTCAACCAAGACTCAGTCCTAGGCTTGAGCCAGTGCCAGGTTTGCTTTCCAAGAAAGGTGCTCATCTGAGCACAATTTTTCTTTTAATTTTTCTTTCTTCCCTAAGAGAGGGTTCCATTGAGTCTCAAATCTTCTTGAGCACTTGCTATAAAAAAAGATAAAATATATCAGTTCTTAATACTGATTTTGTGAAGACCGTTTGGAAATGCTGAGAGATGTGTTTACAAACTCAGAAGTGATTAATTGATTTAGTAAAAGGTAACAGTAAAAATGTATTAAATAGCTTGATAGCTACTAACAGCACTTCGTTTTAGTAAACGGCACTTTACTCAGGGGTAATTTTCAGAATGCATTTATGGTGTCTTCTGCTACAAGAGTGAAGGGAGATCAAGTGACCTAGCAGGTGGCAGGTTTGGAACAAGTAGTTCTCCTCACGTGCTGTGTCGTTCGCGGAAGAAGGCCTGTGGAAGGCATTGTTGCAGGATGCTGAGTTAATTGGGAAGGTTACCCAAAAAGGTTTTGAACAAACTCATGGAAGAAGAATCCATGGATAACTGTTAAATGCAATGCAGTGCTTGTGGCAAGTTTCCAGTTTGAAATTTCTTTTTGAAGCATTTGATATTAACTGCTGTCAAAACCAGGGTAAGATAATTTATATTTGAAGTAAGATAACTGTGATTCTTGATACGCTACATAAACTGCTCTGTTTTGCATTTATATTTAAAATAAGAAATTTTAGCAGTCTTCTGTCTCAGTTCTGATCCCTTCCTCTGAAGGAAGTAAAGTAAAACTTTTGCTAAAGATACTCATGGGTGTGTCTATTGGAAGAACTGACTGGTTGCTTAATTCTGTTTTCCTTTCAGTGTCTGAAGGAAGATGTGCAGCGACAGCAGGAGAGAGAAAAAGAACTCCAGCAGAGATTTGCTGACTTCATGTTGGATAAAGAGACTTTTCAAGCAAAGTATTAAAGCACAATATTCCATTTGTCACTGATGTAACATTTTTAAAGTGTACAGATACTTCTCCAGCAGCTTTTGCCATCAGTTGCAGAAATCAAGTGTAGTCTGCTGTTTGCATCTTGTCAAGTTTTGTTCCTTTAATGGACTATTCCAAATGCTCTAGGCATGAATGGCTTTGGCCAGTATTAAAAATTAGATTGAAATGTCCAAAATTTTATTAAAAGAAAAAAAAAATATCACTCTGGTATGATTTTAGCCATGTCTTCATTTACTAGGATTATCACATTATTCCTAGTGTTTTATCAGTCTTAAGACCTGTAAGATACATGCCTGCAGAATAATGTCTTTTGAATAAACCTGGAATGTTAAAAAATAATTAAGAAATAAAATGCCCTTCTTTTAACTAAAATGGAATCCTCCCCTATCCCAAGCCTCTCTTGTGTTTCTGGTAAATTGTCTTTCTTCCTTTCCCCTGCTGCTGCTTTTATTTTCCAAGACTGTAATTTGTAACGGGAAGGACCCGTGCGGGATAATTGTGATCCAGGTAATACTGTGTTCCAAATTCTTCTATCTGCATGTGACAAAACATGCATTTATATCAAGATGTCCAAACGGTCTTAGCGGCAGTACACATAACTTCACCATCCTGAAACACAGTAAGTTTAAATTTTATAAGAGCACCCAGTATAGCCTGTTTCCATAGATTTCAGCAGAAAATGTACCCTTAAATTTCCTCAGTACTGATGCTTTTAAATTAATCTGTGCAGAATGCATGTTCCCTCCATCTGGTTGATGACATTTTTCCTGCAGTTTGACTGTGGGCTGAAGGACTTGGGTAACATCACCGTTCCCAAACCTTGCGGAAGATGGTTGCGGAGGCTGTGTCTTCCACATCACAAGGACTGCAACTTAATTGCTTGTTCTGTTTGGTTTTTAGCATTTTCCTTTGCTCCATTCTGGCTCTAATCCACTGGTGTACTCAAAGCACCTCCAGGTCGTGGTTTGTGAATTGGTGTGGGCCAGGGACATTGGGAATGCTCAGTAGGCGGTGGGAATGCGGCCAGCCCTGGTAGCTTAATTGCATGTGTCCGCGCTGTGCCGGTTTGCCTCAGTGCTGGAGAGCATGCCCTCAACATTGTTTGGTGTGCTACTGCAGACAACGGCCACATCATCTTGCCAGGTCCCCTTCTGTCACACAGGGGTTTATGGAGTGCATCCTGAGCACACACTACTTCTGAGGTCCTTGGTGATGTTTCCCATTGCTCCTTGAGAGTTGGTTAGTCGGCATGCTTTGTTGCACAAAGCAGCCATGGCATTGGGTGGAGAAAAGCTCCTTATTTACTCTTCTCACCACATCTCAACAGGTTTTCATTTTCTCTCTGCTGTGACTGTTCTAAAGGGGAAGGATGGGATTATTGAAAGGGGTGAATGCATTTTTTTTTTTTTCTCCTATTGATTGAGATACTTTTTCGAATCTCATCCAAAATCTCTCTGAGTACTGGTCAGTCAGACCACACTTGAGTTAAACATTACTGTTTAAAATTTTATCAGCTATTCCCAGTACTTATAGTACATGCATTTGCCAGAGTCAGGCATCTTGCTAGAGGATTACCTCCATGTTTTTATTTTTGTGTTCGTCACTTCTTCAGGGATCCATCTTATTTCCAACTCTTACACTTTGGGTGCTTTGAGCAATTGTTTGTGGAAATGCAGGGAGAAAAAGGCAAAAATGTGTGTTGCAAACAGCACAGAATTCAGCAATTAAAGAAAAATTGCTTGATGCATTCAATGATGTATTTAATATGTTTGAATTTCAGTGAGGACTTTGCTGTTTGCAATTTTGCCGCGTTACAGGATGTCACTTTGTTTAGGCCTTGGGAAGATGCTTTGGGGACACTGTCAGGGTTGTGGTGGTGTAGCTGTTGAAATGCCTTCTACGGTGATCAAGAGTAATCAGAGAGGTTTTCCAAAGGCAACCTGTCTGATTTCTGCTGATCGCTGGCGCGAGCAGATTACACAACCAGACTTGGAATATCTTTCCCTTTACGCACCAGGACATCATTCTTCTGAAGTATTAATGCAATTATGGACTACATACTTCTAAAAATGTGTTAAATATTTAACTAAACCGGAGCACATCTGGAAAGAAGTATTAAGCATCAATCTTTTAGCATATGGGGTATTTTAGCTTGGATGGTTATACCCAAAAGGAAAAATCATATAGATGCATATCATGACAGTTCTTGTGGTCGTGTGGTAGCTAGAGATATTAACAGAAAACCCTTGTAGGTTTACCAATACCACAACTACAATTATTTCCTTTCTTTTTCGGGCTGCAGCAGAGCCTCTTTGATGTTTCCTGTATTTTCGACAGCTTCAGAGCTAGACAGGTATTCAAACTTTCTACTTTAGCAAATATTTTTAATAGCAAGTTCGGAAAGACTGATAAATCGCAAAAGACACTTTTCTTTCTTTAAATGCATATAATTAACCAATCGTTACTTGTGGCAGATACACTTTTGTAGCATGCAACGTAGCAAATATGAGGTTATTGTATTTGAAAGGTACCATCAGGAGGTTTGTTCAGTGTTTCCTCCAGTTCAGTTGGTTTAGACAATGCTTAATCAAGTTCACTGTTTTCCTTGTCTCTAGTCAGAGTTTTTGTCCTGAAGTTTCTGCCTATCTCAATAATGAAACAAAGCTAATGGAACAAAGTTTCTTGCCTTACTTAAAGCTCAGTTACAGAATTACAGAATGGTTGGGGTTGGAAGGGACCTCTGGAGATCATCTAGTCCAACCGCCCTGCCAAAGCAGGATCACCTAGAGCAGGTTAGGCAGGAACATATCCAGGCGGGTTTTGAATATCTCGAGAGAAGGAGAATCCACAGCCTCTCCAGGCAGCCTGTTCCAATGCTTCGTATCCCTCAAAGTAAAGAAGTTTTCCTCATGTTGAGCTGGAATTTCCCATGTTCTAGTTTGTGCCCGTTGCCACTTGTCCTGTCACTGGGCACCACTGAAAAGAGTTTGGCCCCATCCTCTTGACACCCACCCTTTATTGACAAGATCCCCTCTCAGTCTTCTCCAAGCTAAACAGACCCAGGTCTCTCAGCCTTTCCTTATCAGAGAGGTGCTCCATTCCCTTGTTCATCTTCCTAGCCCTCTGCTGGACTCTTTCCAGCAGTTCCCTGTCTGTCTTGACCTGGGGAACCCAGAAATGGACACAGTACTCCAGATGTGGCCTCACCAGGGCAGAATAGAGGTGGAGGATGACCTCCCGCGACCTGCTGGCCACGATCTTCTTGATGCAGCCCAGGAGACCATTGATCGACTTGGCCAAAAGGGCACAATTGTACCCTGCTTTGGCTTTTTACCTGCCCTGAGCTGCCAAGAAATCCTGCTGTGAGCTGGGGAGAGACCCTTTTCGTTTAGAAGGTATTCAAGGCCCTGTGGTGCTCCTTGAGCTCAGAAGGAGTGCTGGAGAAGGCTTGATGTCGGGCACTGCTGAGGGTCCTAAATGAGCCCTGCTGTAATCAGGCCTCTAGCGACCAGAGGACAGAAAGTGCCAAGGCGATGCTAGGCTGGACAGTCTCCCTCTTCCCCATCTGGTCTTTAACATGGGTAACTGCTACTAGAACTTCAGGCACAAGATATTATTTTGCAGACACAAGATATTGACTGAAGTGGGACTATGGCACCACTCCTGCCTCCTTTTCCAGAACTGTTTTAATGCTATGGGACAGTAGCTTATCACTGGGAGATGCTAAAGATGTTGTCTGAGGTTGTTAGTCCTGGGTATCATTCACAGCCTCAGTGCCCGCTCTAAGGCAGGCAGTCTAACATCTGCTGGAATCACCCTCAAAACTTCACCCTGGATACTCTGAGCACAGGTCTGTTGGATCCAGAGGGACGTGAATGGAACAGCAGAGCCTGGCAAGGACGTACCTAGATCAAGGAATTCTGGTGTGGTCACTTAAATTGAGGCGCTTAGGAAATTTGTTCAACCAAATTTGGGTGCTGGTAGATGTCAATGCTTCCAGCAACAGGTGGTGATGGAGCTTGGGCTCTAGATCCCTTTCTTGGGCTTAGGTCTAGTTTACATCCCAAACAATATTCCCTGAATCTCTTTCTAAAATGTTTTGTAATTGAATACAGAGTGACCAGCACACCTTGACACCAAATTTTGATTTTAAACTTCTGAAACCAACCACTAATTTAGTCTTTGTTTCCAAGAACGATAGTAAGTATAACCACAAGCAGTGCAAACTAGTTAACAGTTTACTGCAGTGGGTAAACCATTACCTGACTGAGTGACAGGTGGGATGGAGGTTGTGTTGTGTGTGTTAACAATTATTTTGAGAATTATTTAATGTTCTCCCTGAGAAACTCCTTCATTTTCATTTAGCATGCCAAGATGTATCTGCAAGTCTTTAAAGAATTGCAGCTGATGATTTTCCTCCCTTTCTGGAATTGGACTTGGCATTTACATATTGGATCAATCTCAAAGCTGGAGCCTGCTTCAAAGTCCATGGAGTTGATAAGACTGTCATTTACTTCAATTGAGTTGGATTCGGGTACCTGTGAAAAGTAATAGGACAGCACCGTTAAATTATAGCAGCTGAGTGTCTCATCCCTACCCAGCAGATAACAAAAACCAAGCATGAACTGGAGTTAAGGGGGAGACTTTTCTAAGGCACAGGAGGTTCCCTGTGAGAAATCCAACGGAGCTGGAGCCAGCTCTTCAAAACATGGCAAATCTCCAGAGGAATAAGCACTGTTTTAACATCGTAATTAGTCACTCCAGCCAGCAATGGCCAACGTCAGAGAATGGTTTGGGTTGGAAGGGACCTTTAAAGGTCATCTAGTCCAACCTCCCCTGCAATGAGCTGCATCGTCAGCTAGATCAGATTGCTCAGAGCTCCGTCCTACCCAACCTTGAATGTTTCCAGGGATGGGGCATCTACCACCTCTCTGGGCAACCTGGGCCAGTGTGTCAACACCCTCATTGTAAAAGATTTCCTCCTTCTATCTAGTCTGAATCTGCCCTGGTTTAGTTTAAAGCCATTACCCCTCGTCCTATCACAACAGGCCCTGCTAAAAAGTTTGTCCTCATCTTTGCTGTAGGCCCCTTTAAGTACTGAAAGGCCTTAATAAGGTCTCCCTGGAGCCTTCTCTTCTCCAGGCTGAACAACCCCAACTCTCTCAGTCTGTCCTCATACCAGAGGTGCTCCAGCCCTCTGATCGTCTTTGTGGCCCTCCTCTGGACCCGCTCCAACAGGTTCATGTCCTTCTTATGTTGGGGGCTACAGAGCTGGATGCAGTACTCCAGGTGGGGTCTCACGAGAGTGGAGTAGCAGGGCAGAATCCCCTCCCTCGCCCTGCTGGCCACACTGCTTTGGATGCAGCCCAGGATATGGTTGGCTTTCTGGGCTGTGAGCGCACATTGCCGGCTCATGTCCAGCTTTTCATCCACCAGTACCCCCAAGTCCTTCTCCTCAGGGCTACTCTCCAACCTTTCATCCCCCAGCCTGCATTGATACTGAGAGTTACCCCAACCCAGGTGCAGAAACAACAGCAGGACCATCTTGTCTTTGCCCATTGCTCCTTGTTCTGCTTTTGCCCCCATATTTACTGGTGCAAGCACTGGGGCAGCCACATCTGGTTTAAAATGTGTTAATCCAGCTTGGTTGTCTAATCCCCAGTAGAGGCATGAGTTGGGATGACTTCTGAGGTAGGAAGTGCAAGCGAAGGTGGAATCGCCTCTGTCAGACGCTGTCCCACTTCATTGTCTGCTTAAAGTGACTGTGAAACATGGTCCGAGGTGCTCCGAGGCGAGTAGCTAATGTGAGGCAACTACCCACAATCAGGGACTCCAACCAACTCAGCTGGATCTGAGCCCCTGATGATAAACGCTGGAGATTCATTGCTTTTTGCAAACAGATTTCTAAATAAAATGCATCAAAACCTATATCTGAACCTCTTGTTTTGGCTGCAAACTAGCAAGCAGTATCTTAAACTAGTGTGTGAACCTTGGCTTGCCTTCGATATCCCAGGACAGCGATGTTGCTGGAGAAGATGACATGATTGTGGTCTGGACTTAATCTGCCTCACATTCGTCTCAGGAATCCAGCTTGCAGTTATTTTCCTGTGCTGCGGGTTCAAAGCAACACCTGTCTTCCGAGCAGGATTTAAAAGGGAGGTATCGAATACCATTTCCCCCGTTTTCTTAGTTGAGTGAAATGCATGTTGAAAAATAGCCAGAGACTCATCTGAAAGCGAAGTGTCCTTGTAACTGATTCCAGACTTGGGCTTTCTGCCTTTCCCGGACTCCAGCTTATACCTTTGCTTACCAACAACAGAATTCCTGGTTCTGCTGGTCTTGAAGACTTGTGTCATGGTTTGAGAAAACCCACAACAATTTATTGTCGTTTAGACAATTATTCTATCGCTTGATGACCCCTCCCCAGTATGGGAAAAACCAAGGAAACCTGGGGTGGAAATATAAATAGATTTAATAGAATAAGAGTAGATAATTAACACTAATAGCACTAAAGTACCAATATTGATCCCGATACCAGCATAAAATATACAAGGATTATACTCAGCCAGTTCTATCAGTAGAAGTTGTGCACTCCCAGCAGGGGACAGCAAATGTGGGACACTGTGAGTGCTGCGGCTTCGGGAGGAAGGGAAGGGTTCAGGGGTCCGGCACCGTGGCGAGAAGTTCTCTGGATCGCTGCCATCAAGGGAGAGAGAGCACTTCGCAGCAAACTTTCTAATTTATAGTGAATGTGACGTTGATGGTATGAAATAATCCTGTTGGCCAGCTTGGGTCAAGTACCCAGTCTTGTTCCTCCTCATCCCTGTAGCCGGTAAGCTCGAAAGCACTGACCTGCATCCCATAGCTGGCTATAAAGTAAATATTTTCACAAATTCACACACTAGAGTCTTCTAAAAGTACAGTTTTCCCAAGCATTAAAAGAGAAATTAGTCCTGTGTCGCTCAAACCCTGATTCAGAAAAGGATGTATAGGTAAGCTTAAGATATACGTAAGCCAGCCCATCCCTATGTCCCCGCTGACGTACATACAATTGTCCCATCACTTTAAAAATTCAATGTGGTGTCTAAACGTGTGGCTGAATCAGGACCTTAATGACTTTGAGGCAAAGGGGAGTAGAGGTGGGTAAAAGAGGAGCTGCGCTTTTTGGTTGCATGCAGGCGCTGCCATCAGGTACGTCTCTCCTCTTCCCTCCAGCTAGATTATGGCTCAT
>NW_009647214.1:374667-467579 GCF_000708025.1 Charadrius vociferus | reverse complement strand
GTTGGTGGGAAGGTGAAGAAGTGGGCACAAGCAGTGTGTTACAGCATCGCTTCTGCTGCCGCTGCGGTTACTCACAGTGGGTTTGATTGTTTGCCAGTTGTTGGGGGGTGTTTTCTGGGTTTTCTTTATAATTTATTACGAGATGCCTTAGTGTCAGGGTTAGAAAAATCTCGCTTTCAAGTCAAAGTCAAAGGTTTTGCACGTATCAGATTAGACAGGGTCTGCCTCATTAGATGACTTTCAGGTTTCCAAGTTACAACCGTGGTTCTGATGTATTTGTATTCCTTTAAGATTCCTCAAAGGAAATGCAAGTACCTCTTTTGAGATCATTTATGTACACTGAAAGCATTTATGAATTGTGACGCGAGGAAACACAGACTATTTTATTATTTATTCAGTTCATATATCAGATCTTTTGCCAAGTACACGCTACAGGTAAATGCCTCATAGGATCAGACAAACGTGTGTGTTAGGTTCCCCTCTTCTCCTCCCACTCCCTCCCCTCTCCCCAAAAAAGAAATGTGGGGTCCATTTTGTATAATTATCATGCCAGTAGCATTTTAAAGTATGTTGTGCAGCTTAGGTGAGATCGCGGCCCCAGTGGAACCAATGGGAGATTTGGCTTCAACTTCAATGAAGCTGAGATTTCCTTTCCTCTCCTCTCCTGTCTGTATTTGATGAGCCTTTCTGTCAGGAGAAGAAAGAGATCCTCTTTTGAAAAATAGTCGTAGATGCTTAACAAAGCTGAATGAGCCAGCCAGGATTACGTTTTTAGCTCCATGGCCAGCAAAATCTATTCCAGAACTAATTCTGATTAAAAGGACTGAATCCACTGGTTGAACCTCAGACAAAAAGGCACCCCCGAAGTAATTCAACTGGATGATTATTTTTTTAAATAATTACTGCACTGATCTTTATAATATCTGGCCCTTGTGTAAAGCATTGATTTCAAAGCTGTCTCTCTCTTATCTGTTAATGTTCATGAATTATCTTAGGGCTTGGGCAGGACCATCACTGGAGCTGGATCTTACAAAAAGAGTGAGCTTACTGGCCACATTAATTAATCTGCATGGCTGACCATAAAATTACTATAAATAGAAGTTAAATCATTCCATAGATTGTGTCATCGCCCCCCTTTTTGTTCTTAATTTGAACTCAACCAAATCAATCTTTAGCACAGAACAGGTTTGCCCTTCCTTGGTCTGTGCTCCTACCAAAGCGCTTTCAAAGGTTTGGGAAGAGGTAGGGTCTTTCGTTAGACCATATAGGTGGAGAACACAGGTATTCATGAAGTCCTGAACTCTGAAACTAGAATCTTACCTCCCTTTTCCAGCCAGTTTATTCAAAGATACTCTCCCTTCAAACCATGCTGCTTCTATGTCCTTAGCTCATCCTGGCTACAACAGTGACCTTGAAGATTTTCATTCCTTTTTTTTTCCTGGAGCTTTAGTTGCAAAGAGACAATGCTGGTCTTTTTGCTTTAAGTTTAGAGGAAACCAAGACTAAACCGAGGAGCAGTCAGTCCTTTGGTGAAAGAGGACAGAGTTCCCTCTTAGGGAACTAGTCCCCCATCTCTCAGACATTGATGGATCCCATCTGCTCAACCTGCTTACTTTTCATCAGTGTTGATGAGCTGAACATGGCTTAAATACCCTGACTGCACCATCGCCTGGTGACTTGGGAAATGGGAGAGGTGGGTTTGGTAGGTCTCAGCACTGTGGGCTAAATCCCAAAGGTTATGCTTTGTGGTGCATCTTTACATGTCTAAACACAGCCTTGGGCTTTCTGTGGTGTGACAGAAACCTGCCTCATCACCACGTAATGGCTCCATGGTTTTTCCTTTGGCCATGTGAGGCCCCATTTCCTTTGGTGCTGGTGAGACCCCACCTCGAGTACCGTGTTCAGTTTTGGGCCCCCCACTACAAGAAGGACATTGATGTGTTGGAGCATGTCCAGAGAAGGGCTACAAAGCTGGTGAGGGGTCTGGAGCACAAGTCTTATGAGGAACGACTGAGGGAACTGGGGTTGTTTAGCCTGGAGAACAGGAAGCTGAGGGAAGACCTTATCGCTCTCTACAACCACCTGAAAGGAAGTTGTAGAGAGGTGGGGGCTGACCTCTTCTCCCTGGTGACAAGTGATAGGATGAGAGGAAATGGGTTCAAGTTATGTCAGGGGAGGTTTAGATTGGATATTAGGAAACATTTTTTCACTGAAGTGGTTATTAAACATTGGAACAGGCTGTCCAGGGAGGGGGTGGATTCGCCATCCCTGGAGGTGTTTAAAAAAAGGGTTGATGTGGTACTTGGGACATGGTTTAGAGGTGGTTTTGTCAGGGTAGGTTGATGGTTGGGCTTGATGATCTTAAAGGTCCCTTCCAACCTCAGCAATTCTATGATGCTGTGTGCATCTCTGACCAGCTTCCTAACAGGACTCACATGTGCACTGCTTGCAGCCTTGGCCAACCTGAGTCCTGCAGGGACACCAACCTGCAAAGCAGTTAATGCAGAAGGGACCCAGAAGGAAAGTCTCACCATCCCTGGCTGTGTCAGGGCTGAAGTGCTCCGTTAGGGAGCCAGAGCAAAAATCTTGAAGATGTGGTTTGAAGAAACAGAGCACGAACCTCACTTTTCTCCAGGCCAGGAAAGCCCCAACCGTACATCTATCAGATCCTTTCTCCCTCACCCCCGTGGGGTGTTTTCACCCCATGTATCAAATGGGCTATCACTGCTTTGGAGGGCTCCAGCCACTTTCTGTCCCTGTGCTAGCAGATGTTTAGTCACACAAATGTGTCATTTCTATATGAGAAAGCACCTTTCTGGAGGAGATGCCAAATCTTTGGCACTGTTAGGAATTTGAAGGTCCAGACCTTCAGTGACCAAGACCCCTCTCACTTTTGCCAGTCCCAGAGGTGGACCATCCAGCATGACTATGTTGCCTGGAAATTCCAGTGAAAGCAGTGGGTTTTTTGGCTCTGGTCTCCTGCCTGGGGTCTAGATAAGAAAGTGGGAGCAGCTGAGCATCTTCTCAGTCACAAAAGGATTGTAGACAAGGGAAAGGAAGCTCAGGAATTATGTTTTATGTATTTCATGTTTGCTACACATCCTGTGGACTTAAGTCTGTCATTCTTAATAATGGCAGTGCCACCAAAGCCTAGGCAAAAAAGAAAAAAAAAAGGGTCCTTGAACCTACTATCAAGATGAAATATCCCACCTAATTCTAAATCACATTAAACTGGGGGTGAACTTAATCACGGGGGTGAGGATGGAGTAGTGAATCCAATTTCCTAGCAGGTCCCAGAATGTATTGTCAGCAGCAAAACAACGCCTCCAGCACTATATTTCACTTCCTTTTATTGCAAATGCCTTTTGGTTAACAGCAAGGATCTGTTTTAATTTTACAGTTACCCAGTGACCACAGGACGCAGATTGTGCATCGCCAGAGAATGCGCAAACGTCTGTCTGCCTTCCCTTGTCCCAGTGGTAATGAGTGATCACAGGAGCGCAGCCAAGCCGATGCGGCCACGCAAGGGGCGGTTGTGACAGTAACTGCAGAAACTGCCGACTCAGCCAGAAGAAGAAGGGTTCACAGCGAAAGCTTGAGCTAGGCAGGCATGTGTCTTAGAAATACCAAGCAAAAGAACCACAAATAACAATGGAGTCTTGGCCAGGAGAGGTCAAGAGATGCCAGTAGGTTAGGAGGCACTTACCTACCTACTGGGAAGATCTCTTGGACAGCGGGTTACCCACCCTTTGGTGTTGTAAGGGAAAGCTTTTTCTAAAGGACTTCCTTGCCTTTGGATGCAGAGATGATGAGTGGTACCTCCAAAAGTCTTGAAGCATAAGAACTAATGTCGTCATGGCCACTTATGCTGTGCTGAACTCCAAAATAGGGGCTGGGTTATCCTGTACCTAGCCCTTCTGGGGACACTTTGGCTGGTGCAAATTGCAGCGGTGTTTAGACTAGAAAGAAGCCTCCAGCCCAGGCCAGATCTGGACATGTTTGTGACAAAGCAGTGAGGGCACCTAAGGACTGCAGAGATCTTTTTGTGCCAAACTAGCTAAATTCTCTGCAAGTCCCACTTGCAAGCACTTAGGTCTTCCGGTTGATCTCACCCAATGTACTTGGGCTGTTTCTGGTGTCTTCAGGAACACAAATACGGCACCTCTTGTCCCATTGGTTTCAAGGAGAAGCAGACACCAAACCTGTCTGGACATTGCTGAAAAGAGCCGTTGGTACAAAAAGAAAGCTGCCTTAGGAAACAGGCTGAAATGGTTCACAGGGGTTTTAACCTTTCAGACAGAGAAATTTGATCTGCTGTGGCCCGAGTGTCCAAGGCGATGTGACCAAAACCAGGGAGAGTGCTTTAAGGAGGCTCAAATGACTTCCTTTGGAGTTTGACAGTATTTGACATCCAGCCAGATGGAGTCAGTAACAGGTAGAGAAGGTAACCAAACGGGGAGAAAGCGTGTGCCGCAGACAGAGCCGCCCGCTGCGTGGGCACAGCGTGTACAAGATCCCTTTTTAGCAAATTCGCTGTGAGAAGCGGAGAGCCCCCAGGCAGCCATTAGACCCTTCTTGTGCTGGTGGTGTGGATGACACCAGTTTGCTGAGACCCACCTTTCTGAAATCTTTAGCTCCTGTAGCCCTGCACATCGATTTGGCTTGTCAGGAGGGTCCTGTACCTATTGCTGGCAGTGTCCAAAGGCAACCTCCAAACCCAGGCTCAGGTAACTGCTTCTGAAGACATCCAGCAGTATGAATCAGCCTTTCCCCATCTTTAGGGAGCAGAAGCCCGAGAACAGCTGCACAGCGGCTGAGAGCCCGTCACAGCCCACAGCTGGAAGCAGTTTCCCTGCAGAGGCTGAGCACAGCTTCCAAGCCCCAGGGTGGAAGGAGGATACTGCAGGGAAGCGGGGCAAAGCAGGGGAAGGGAGGGAGACGAGGAGCTGTAATGAAGTGCACACACGCATATGTGTGAAGGAATGACCTGACACACAAGACGTGTGCCAGCAAAATTAAAAAAAAAAAAAAAGAAAAAAAAAGTGCATCCTGATGCTTTTCTGCTCATGTCACACGTGCAGGGCTGACCTCGAATGCCTTCTGTCTGGCATCACCACACTCCCAGAGACGATGGGACTCAGGTGATGTATTTGGTCTTTGGCCATCTCTGGCTCAAGCTCCTCCACAGAGCACTTGGCCTGATAAAAACCAAAAGGAGGGACAGCCTTAGCTGGAAGAGTCTCATCCCCACAGCTCTCTGCCGGGGAGCGATGCCTGGACCGGGAGCTGCTCAATTTTGCGCTGTAGCAACAAGGAACTCGGCTCTTTATCCCTGCTCCCCAGAGCAGGCAGACAGTAGCACCACAAGGAAGAGGTTAGGAGACTCTGGTCAGGTTTGCCTTTGTTTATTATATCCAGCCACTGCTAAATGAAAATTATCTGAGCAGTCTTTGGACCTGTGTGTAGAGTCCAGAGCTGCTCATGGCTTACTGCCTGCCCCACTGAGGTTACAGGGTCACTCCTCCAGTGCGTGGCCACCAGACAATGCCTATCCCTGCCCCTAACGTGGGGCATGGCCATGCCTTTATTAAATTTATAGTCCCAAAATGATAACTGTGGTAAAAATCAGCGCTGGCCCCCACTAACACCTGAGGAAAGCTTGGGAATCCATGGTGCAAAGGGAGTATCCTACCAGCGGTGCAGTACGGACCCCCAGGTCCAGTGTGTTGGTGACACATGGCCCTGTGCTGCATCTGTAACTGCTTAATAAAAAGTAGGCGAGGAAGAGCTGCTCTCTCACCCCCAGAAGTGACAAGGTGATGGGAGCCTTTTCTGTGGCAGAGCGTCCTACCCCATGGGTTGCAGAGCCACATTACTCGTCCCACTGCCATCACTTCCAGCACCTACAGACCCAAACCCACCCTCCCTGGGTTGACTCATGACTCCCTCATGAGCGAACAGCCATCAATGGTCCTTGCCCATCTCCGCGGATGCTGGTACAGCCGCAGCCAAGTGGTATCAGGTCGGCTGCCACAATTAATCCATGATGGACTCATCTCTCTTAAAAGATGTTTTTTTACCACAGCAAAACAGCTACAACTGCTGAAGCAAAACACTGTGAATGATTTTTATAGCATGGTTTAAGGTTTTAGATGGTTTCAAGCATGTCCGGCTCATGTTTTAAATTATTCCTTTTTTCTGCCAATGTTATCAGCCTATTTGCTCAGAGCCCATTTTACCTGCGAGCTGACTGATTTCTTGCCCCCCCTGCATTCAGACCTTCATTGATAAAATGTTCCAAGATTTGGAGCTGATTAAGCAGGTTCCCTCTCTCCTGCAGGCGCCAGGCGGGGACATGAGGCTCACTTGTGCCACCAGTGCTGGTTCTTAGTGAGCCCACCGTTTGCTAAGGAGCCACTTTGGGGCTAAGCTGCAGGATCACCGTTGTGTCCTCCCTCCTTCTGTATCAGTGTATGGAGCCCATGGCAGGGTGATGCAGGTCCATTAGCTGGTATTTCTGCGGTATTTTGGTGGGCAGCATCACTGCTGGATTCAAAGCTGTAAAACTGCACGAAAGATGGTGATAACACTCCCCGAGAGACTACAGTGATGTCTTGCCCATGCAAATGTGTTCATCTGTAGCCATGAAAATGCTTCAGAGGTGAAGTCCATCTCCTTGTCCCTGCTAGTAATAATACAAGGGCGGGAAACATCAGAAACACTCAGGTTATACCAGCAAATGGGTAAGAATACTCTTATTCAGGTCCCTTACATGGGAAGACATGTCCCACATGGTGGGATGAAACTCAGCCCTCCTAAGCTCACTCTAAGACTGGAGATCCTCTTCACACAGCACCTAAGCACATGGTCACAGCCCAATGACAACATGCTAATAAATGCCAAACACGTGCTAAAGGACTCTGCTTGAGCAAAACTACGGGTTTTCCCCTAATTTCTGGGTCCTGACACGTTTTAAGGTTATGTCTCTGCCCTGCAGCCATATCTACTGGTGTACACAAACCCTTCCCAGCCCCGTCCAGCAACACTCCATTTCCACAGCCTGCAGCAGGACACCCTCCTCCCCAACCACGTCTGCATGTCGTTAAAGGCAATGCCAGACACCGACTTCCCTCACTGTGTAAACACTGCAGAGGTACTAAAGATAGCATCAGATCATTTCTCAAAATCACATCTTTTCTTCTACGCTGAGGCTAGAAAATGGCAAACAGGATGCAGGATTTGGCTCCGCAGTATTCGCTGTTGTCGTGACTCATGAGTTATTTTTATCTTTTTTGTAACAGAACAAATGGCCGCGGTAATTAATCTCTGTCTGTTTTGGCAATGGCCTGGCCAAAACACATTATGTTCTTGCATACAGTCAAAGTAAGGAAAGAAGCACAACAACATCATGTGTGCGAATCAGTATCTTAAATCTTTTCTTTATGTTTGCTTTTTTACGTGTCTTTAGAATACGCTTATGTACTGTACTTAATATACTAAATAAAGTCTAAAGGACCAACAAGTGCTATTACACAGGGTAGCTGCACCGATATAAATCTCTGTTTTGAAGCTCAACCACATGTGAAACAAGAGGTAATCAAATCATGGCAAAGGCAAAATTAATTTGGGTCTTTTCAAGAGGGTCCAATGAGGAAGCACCCAGTCCCAGTGGAAGATTTAACTCTGCCAAGCTCCTTCCAAGTTTTATTGGTTAATAATTATTTCTACAGAAAAAAATGTTGCAATCAAACACTCCCCCAACAGTACTTTTGTTTTCTACAGAGCTGGTTGAGCAATGAAAAGATTCATATAGTGGAGACTATATTAATGAGGAATTTGAGGAGAAACAACCAAGCAGTCAGTGAGTGGGGTTTCCACGAAATCTCTCCGGGGTGCGAGGTTGCCTTGCACACAGCTTGCAGATGCCCAGTGCTCCCTATGGGGTAACAATCATACCCAAAATTCTGGAAACAAATATTTTTGCCACCCAGCATGCCTAAAGGGGAATACTAATTCACTGTAATAGTCCATGTCTACTGATACCAATTCATCCATGAGCTCAAAGGAGCAAGTACTTCGTCTTCTGAGTTCAGGCAGCCCCTAATTGTTGGCTTAACAAAATACTCCTGCTTAGGACCGCTCATCCCGTAAGCATAAATTATGGTTTCTTGTCCCTTCCTCTGAAGCAGCACATTCTCATGGTCCAGAGGATATGAGCTAGACAAGCCTGTCTGCTAAACTTGCTGTTGTATGACAGTCTCTCATGGGACTTACACAAGGACATCCTAAAATAAGAAACATCCATTTTTGATACCCACTAGTCAGTGCTAACATACTATCTCAACTACCCCGTCACCTTTAAGAGCTTTCCTTGCAATGACCCATGAGATAAGACGATAACTAGACTTGTCTCTAATCGCTCAAATTCTGCTGCTGGAAATTAGTATAACACCACAATATTTAAGATCTCAGAAAACATCCTCCAAGTCTGTTGCAGCAGTAAGCGTGATGCTTTTGCTTTCTTCAGACTTTGTAAACGTGAGCAGAAAAAGTAGTTTATTGCATTGGCTGGACCTTTCGTTTTTGTTTATCAAAACAAAGAATATATGTTGGAGTTGCCTTTTTTTTCCCACCTATAGGAAAACGTTGCAGGCTATACATTACTAGTTCTTCCAGTGCAGGGATATCTGTATTTGTGTTGAAGATAAACAGTGACAAATTTCTCTTATTTCCAATTTACAGAGAATTTGGACTGTTGCATTTCCTGGAGTTTCATGGAGCTGATGTGTTTGATAGAATTCAGAAGATATTTTTAAACCGTTAAAGGAAAATACACAAGTATTTCCTGAATTTGTTTCTTCTTATCCCATAGTTTACATGAACTGTTCAGCAAAGGGAAGCAAAAGCTGAGTTTCAACCAAAGCCAGACCAATACAGAGCTTCTGGTGGAAACCATGTTGGGATTAAATGATTTCCTTTGGTTTCCATCCAAAACCAAGCTGAACGTGGATTTCTGGGTTGAGTTTCACTTTGAATTTTTGGTTTTATTTAGTTATGAAGAATTAAGTGAAACTTGGGAGGTTCAAACCCTCATTGAATGATCCTGAAAAACGATCTGCAAACCCCCTTGCTATGGAGTCCTATTTCATACCTTTGATCTCTGTGGATTCTGGGAGCAGCACTTGCGTCTCTTCCAACCTATAAAAAACAGCCCAGTGAAGCCACTGCATTTTTATGTAGAGACTTGGATATCCAAGAGACAACATCCAATCCCAGTCACCACCCTGAGGCCAGTTGGAAAGCAGGAAATCACAGAGTTTGCCCTTCTCTCAGACAAGGTCCATCAAAGCCAGCAGGTACCACCCCGAGCTCTCCATGAGCCTACTAGGAAATACAGAAAGAGGCAGACAACTGGGGATGCTACTAAATTCTTTCTCTAGGAAGAGGAAAGCATTTACCTTCTTCAGCTCCCAGCTTGTGCTGAAATCACAGGCAGTGCACTTTGGAATTCCCATCATGGACGGTCTGATCCATGAACTCACAATTACATGGCGTAGCTGTCTCTGAACCGCCCACCCTAGCTGATGGGAGCAATGAGGCAATCATCAAGCTGCTTGGCCATCCATGTACGAGGCATTTTACTTTCCTTATCTACCCGTCTACACCCTGGTGTGCAATCCCATGCTGTGCCAGCTTTGGCAGGAATGATGGTGCAAGAATTCCCTGCCTCACTATCTTGGATCTTTATAGCTTGTTTTTTAAGCAGGGTCATTTCCGTGATCCAACTTAAAGCCTGACCACACAAATGGCCTCAAGTTGTGCCAGAGAAGGTTTAGATTGGATATTAGGAACCCTGGAGGTATTTAAAAGACATGTCGACGTGGTGCTGAGGGACATGGTTTAGTGGTGGACTTGGCAATGTTAGCTTTATGGTTGGACTCAATGATCTTAAAGGTCTTTTCCAACTTAAATGATTCTATGATTCTTAGGTGGCATGATGAATCTGGGGAGGAGTTAAATGCATCACGTTGAGGAGCTTTTGGGGGAGGTAAAGCCTTTGAAGCTACTGTCTCCCCCAAAATACCCTCACGTACTCATGTTGGACTCTTCTTGTGGATGTGCGACACATGTCTCCCAGTCAAGTCATCTTTATAGAGCATGTATTTCCTGCTCCCTTGTGTTTTTATTTTCTTCTCCCTCTTCAAATGCTTCCTGCCTTTGGCTGTCTGTGATTGAATTCCCTGGAGCCTTAATAGTCTTGGAATCCCTCCACTTTTATAACTTGATTTTACTGTTTAGAAGAAAGTTTGGTGTGTACCTCTCCCCCCCGAAAAAAAAAAAAGAGAGAAGAAAGGGGAAAAAAAAATCCTATTCACCCACCAACAAAGAAGTGAGATACAAAAAGACAAGATTACTCTCATTCAGCTATTCATAGCATTGGAGTGCGTTTCATTTCATTTCAGTGTCTGCACGGGCCTTTGTAGCAACCATCTGATTGAACATTACTTATACTGCATATTATATGCACTAATGAGAAAATGATTCTAAATTGCCCCTAGGGATGGTTATGATTAAACTATTTGCCTTCACTTCCTCTACTAAATTAAAGCAACCGAAAGAAAGAGAGAGAGAGAGAAAAAAAAAAAAAAAAAAGAGTGAATCTGGAAAGCAGTCAGAATAACGGTTTGGTAAAGTTTCTGAATTCCTGGGAACATTTTTACTCCTAAACCTGTGTATTTCAGACTGCAATTTGAAGCTAAGGCTGTGACAAACACGTGACATAGAGAAGCATTTTGGAGCACAATTTTCTGGGTTGTCAACCAGTCTGAAGCCCTGATCAGCTTTAATTGCACATGACTGAAGCCGCTAAAGCCCTCTCTGCCACTGAGGAGCTCCTCCAAGGCGTCAGACGTCTGTCTCTTAAAAAGAGCATTTCAGAGGCTCACATACACGGAGCCTCATTCAGACGTTTTATTTAAACTCTTAAATCTTTTGAGCTTTGGATGAATAAACAACTCCCTGAAATGCAATCCATTCTTGCTGGTCAGAGTTTGCAAGTGTTTTTTTCAGGCAGAAGAGACAAAATGTCGTTTGTGTTTCCTTTGGCCTTTTTAAACACAGCAGGATTTGGGGAGTGGGGAGCCGGGCATGTGCCTGTGTGTGCTCTCCCACTGGGACGTTAGTGGGAGTTCTCTGTGTGATTATCCATGGCTGTTGAATTACCTAATGAATTAATTAACTGTGTGCAAACTCCCTGGGGCAAATTGCTAGGTCACTCCGCTTCTGAAGCACTAGTTAAAATTACTTCGACTCCACGGTTCTCAGACTGGAGCCCACATTTCTCTGGTGGTCCCCAAGTCTCTACAAGGTGGCCTTCACCATCTTCACGCTCTCCAACCTGGACACTGTATTAGTCCCACTGCCCAACCCAACATGCTGGGTTCAATTGCTGCTCCTCCTGCAGTCCACATGACAGGGAATCAACCTGAGATGACCTGTCCGCCAACACACCAAGACACCACGGCTTCTCTGCTGCAACCTGACATGTACATGCCCAGCACAGAAGTGCACTTACCCCCAGGCTGTACACGAATTTGGCTCACCAAGCCCTGCAGATGCCTTGGTGGTTCCTCAAATGATAACTAGATGCAGAGTTGAGAGATCCAACAGAACAACCACAAGCTGCATCATAGGGTCTTACTATCAAGGTACTGATGATGTTACATCACAGCTTTCAACAATATGTCCCTTGTATATCCCTTGTTTTATTCTTTGTATATCACAGGGACATGAAAAAAAATTTATCGTGAGCTTATCTGTACGATACCAGAGATCACGTGGAGCTTCACAGTGCTTAACTTGGGATGAGAGGAACCTACTCTTCCTCTCCTTTGGCCATGAGGAAGGAGTAATTTCGATGCTGCTGTCTGCACCAGCAACATCTGAAGTTGAGGGATTTTTGTGGGTAACACTCTATTTTTCTGGGGTAATGGAGACAACTCTGGCCTCAAAAGGTCTCTGAAATGCTAGGGAAGACCTTGTCCCAATGCTGGCATTAACACAGATGGACACTGGTGCTTATTCACACTACTTAATGTGGGGCGAATTACATTAGGGAGCTGAGGTCCACATCACTGAGGCCCCAATCTGTGCCAAGACTACATGTGTCTAAATAATTGGTTCCCGTGAAGGAAGACATTCCACTCCATGTGGTGAGAGAAAAAGCATTTGAAGGTCTCACAGGGAGACCCAAACACAAGTACCCAACATATCTACCCAAGGTAGACAGGCTTTGCCCTTTAGAGGCTCTCACACGTGCTCACCATTAACTACCCAAAGAAGCGTGGGTCTTGATGACAGAAACATCTACAATTTAGCCATTAGCTAGATGACCGAACAAGACAGGATTTAGGCTGCCTGTCAAGAAATGAAACGGAATGCCATGCTCCTGGTTAACAGGGTCAAGGTTTAATTTCATACACTCGACTGATATGCAGGTATCTACGCCACTACGTCACCTCCATGGAGGTGTGCGTGTTTCTGTGCACGTGTTCACCCAAGTGTATAGGTGGAAGGGTAGAGGGGGATGAGGCAGACCCTTCTGGACATATGCATTACAGCTGGAAAGCTGTCCCTTAAATCTCCTGCCCTCCTGTGCAGAAGGATTCTGGCTTTGGTGCATTTTCATCTGACCCCGTGCTCAAACCCAAAGGTAGAGTCGTCTTTGTTTCCTCCCCACACTGCTGTCCCCCCCCAACCCGCCCCATAACTGGAAGGTTATGTGTTTCTTAGCTACTGGTCAGACTGGTAGTGCCTGCCAAGAAGCTTTCAGGGAATTTCCTCACTATGTAACAAATTTATGAGTCATATGAAAATCTAGGAAATGATTCAACCAGCTGTCTTTCGTTGACTCAAAGATTTTTACAACACCTCGGTGCCTCATCTTTGATTTGAGCCAGCAGAATGGTTTATTGTAACATCAAATGGTCTTATGTTCACTCGAAGGATGCTTCCTACTACCAAAAAGAAAAAAAAAAAGCTGTAAAACTTTTGAAGACGGCCCGCTGCTAGGTGAATGATGCACAGAGCTGCTGTATTTATTCACTATGAACTGATGGATGGGGCTGGAATGCTCCTTCCCTCCAGGATGGCTGCGGAGGCGGCTGTCACTGGGCAGTGGGGCTCAGCTGCTGCAGGTACAGCCTTTGCGCGTGGCAGGGGTCAGGCTCACAAAAGCTTTTGTTCAGTTTCTGGGCACTTTTGGGGTGAAGCAGCTATTTCAAGGCATTTGAATGGATATCAGCTGAGCAGCAACTCGGTTAAGACCTGGCGATGTTATTAGTTGTTATCTTTTCATCCAGCAGTCTCAGGCACAGCCTTCAAAACCTTGGATCCGACCGAGCAGATAGGGATCCCAGCCAAACGACCACCGAGCAGCCTTCAGAGCAGACTTCACAGGGGAAGCCCGCACTCGCACATGGATTTAGACACCTCAATCCAATCAGCACACAGCTCCTGCTCACAGCCGCAGGGCCCGCAGCAGGCCAGGAGGGGGTCCTGCCCTCACAACCACGCTCCTGTGATAGTCTCTGTCTTATATCCAAGGAATGCAATTTGCAGTATGTTACTTGCCCAGGGAGCAGAGCCTTAGGGTTCCTCTGTCCCAGCTGAGGATGCAAAAAAACCACTCTCTCTTACCTGTTTTTCTCTTGTCCCCAAATATCTTGCAGTCCTGCCTGCAGAGAGGCCAAAGATTAAAAAAAGAAAAAATCTTACTCTGTAGCCTGTCCAGATGGGAGAGAGAGGTGGCATCTCTTCAGACAGAGGCAGGAAGTGGACCAGGACCTTCCATCACCATAGAAATTTCTCACTGTAGGAGAGAAGTCATAAAGAACATTGTTTCCATCATCGTTTTTGAGTAAAACCGTCCAGAGCTGCTCTTTGTTGTGCTGGAATCACTGGTACCCATGTGCAGGAGCAATGCTTGCAGACTGGGTTGGCTGAGGGGCAATGGGAGCTCCATCTTACGGGTGCCTTGGGATGGTCCCAAGCACTTGGAGCACTTGGAGGACAGAGCTTCACCTGGAAGAGAGCTGGACTGAGGAGTAGGCAGATATCTACAGCTGTGGACACTAGGCTAAGGAGCAAAGTGGGTTAACCCTTTAATCGAGGACATTCACTTGGGTGAATGCCTCCCTCTTGAGAGACACAGCCAGCTTTGGACTCCCCTCCTCTTCCTAAGGAGACTTCAAATGCCAAAATATCCATCTGTAAGTTATCCCAGGTGGGGGATGACCCCTCAAAGCCTCACTTGGCGCAAGGACAGTGTACTAGCCAGGGCTGAACCTCTAGCCAACAGCTAACACGTGCCCCTACAGTGGGGTACACCATAACAGTTGTGGTGGCACCATATGGGAAAGCATTCCCTCAAAAGGTTTTCAATCTCCCCCTCTTCCAATTTCTGTCATTATTCTCCTGACGGGTTAAAAGTTGAGTACAGGTCACTGGATTCAGGCCTAGAGTAATATTCTCCTGGGCGCTGAAATTGCTTCCTCAGCATGGAAAAGCTGGTATGTCAGAAGCATGTGAGCCTCTCCAACAGCCTCCTGCGCAGGGGATGGGGAAAGGAGACCTCTGAAATCTGCATCAGGAGCCCATGGGCAAGGTCCTTATCCCACAACAAGTGTCACAAGCACGGCCAGTGCTCACACCCAGCAAACACTGCAGTTTTATAGGTCTTGGTGAGAAAAAAAATGGGGTTCTTCAGGCAGCTTGCTGTGGCATGGTGCCCAGGACAGCGACACCAATGCACTCTGAGATGCTTACTGAGGACAACACCACCAGCAACCAGTGGGACTGTGGGTCTTCTGCCGCTCACCCAGGCACTGCAGGCAACCTCCTACAGCCAGGGCTGCGCTAGCAGACCTCAGTTCTTTGTTACCACTGTGATTGCCAATAATTGTCATTAATGGGAACCGCGCTTTTTGCGCAGGAGTACCAGAATAAGAGCTAGGCAATTTTGACAGAGCTACATGAGACCTGAAAAGCCAGCCCACCTAAACAGTCAGAGCACAACAAGGGTGTCATTAAACAATTTCAGCCACAGTTTAATCACTTAGGATTCATAGATTCGTATTCGCTAATTTGATACACTTACAAACATAGAGAAATCGCTGGGATCCCATGCTTTTTAAAAACTGCATAGGTGGATAAATCCATTTAATTTAGCACCAGAGCTAAACATAGAGTGGGAAGCAGAAGCAGAACAGAAATTATTTTACCACTAAGAGTTAAATTGCAGCAAACAGAATAGAAGAAAAACTGGAATTTATTATTACAGAACTAAACCAACACTCTATATTAAATATCCAAATGATTTTAATTATTAGAACCATGTTTCCAGCATGAGTTTCCATGTCTATGAAAGCAATCAGCCACACAAAGAATTGCCCACAGTAGCCCAAAATCCTTTGTTTTAGCCACTCGATTTCACTGCCAAAATGCTTGTGGCAAGCGGCTCTCGGCATAGTTGAAATTCATGCACCTCTTGTAGCATTCACCCAGCACGTTGCAGGTGTAATGTGGCTTACAAATCTTGAAATGCTTTGTGTAAGCATCAGGGGAATCCACTGTACAGCACGGTAAAGGCAAATGTAATATACTTTAAACAGACAGGACAAGTAAGGGTTCAGAGGAGAGCAGTATTATTTCGATTTATTGAGGGCCACAGCCTATATTCAGTGAACTGAACCGCCCTTCTCTGTCCAGGGACTTAGAGCAGCTGCACTCTTAATGCAAGTATTCAGTTAAGCAGTAGAAATCCTTGTCAAAGTTGTTATCTGTACCACAAATAAGTACCATTTCCAAAGTATACAAAGCTGGCAATGGTGGAGGACGAGAGAATTAGAAACTCGGGGCAAAGGGAAGAAATCCTAAATGGTGATATTGTCTCATGACTATTTTCTGGTTGAGAATTCTTTCATCCTTCCGCCCTGTTCCCATTGAGCAGCGTGGTGGCTACCATTTCTAACAGGCAGAGAGCGCAAAGATGTCTGACTTGAAGGGATTTGGCAAAGATTCTGGGCTTGAACCTAACAGCAGATACACAGCACTTGTAACATTCAAAACAGGCCCTCTCTTTCTTGACCTCTGTGATTTTTATTGCTTATCTGGGTATACATAATCATTTTAAGATGTCTCCCCTTACTTACTATAAAATAACCATGAATTATTTTTTAAAAGGTAGATAATAAACTTCAGAATAACTCTTAAATGTACCCAAGCAGACAAGGGGGAATATGAGGTTACTGTCATGAAGGATAGCTTCTGGCAACTGATCTGAGGGAGCTGCTAATGATTTTAATTAGCTTTTGGAAGCACAATCCACCCATTCTGAAGCCGGTGCCCTGCTGCCAGTGACGATGCTTTGGAAGAACGACAGCATAAAACATTTTCTGTAGCGAGACTTGGTACAACTCCGCACGTCACGCAAGGAGGGATTTGTCTGCTGCAGGATCGCAATAGGAAATCCGTAGCTGGAAGGCTTTCCAGCTGTGGACCTCCAGCAGGTAACGCACGTGCTCCCCCGGGCAATTGGGGATTAACAACCAGGCACTGAGACCTGGCGCCGTCAGGTGCAAATCTGACAATCAGCTTTTCCTCCTGGCAAATCGTTTCACCTCCTTATTTATTTCATCTATTTAGGCTATAGGCTTTTCGGAGGGATGTTAATCTCTGCCTACATGTTGGTACAGCGCCTAGGATGTAGTAAGGACTTAATCGCAGTTGGAGTTATCAGCCTGCAGTAATAGGAACAGGGAAGTAGCAAAAAACAGGGCAAAGCAGCAGTAGATGTTGGTCCCTTGGAGGTGGTTGGGATAAAATCCTCCACTGGAGGACAAAAGCTGGATCACAGTTAGCAGGGAACAGCAAATCTATTCTAGTGAGGACAGTGCAATAGGAAAAGATATTTAAACTGTTTTAAAAAATGAAACTACAGGAAGGACCTTTACCTGCATTCTCCGTTGGAGTCTGGTGAACACGTAAACGCTTTGCGTGTTTGTACGGCCACACCTGTGCTGACCAGAGCTGGGAGCAGTCCTGCTGCCAGTCAGGGTCTGGCTGGCTCGGGGTCAAGGCAGAGACACAGCTATCCCTGTATGTCCTGCGGTCCATCTCACTGAGGAGCCGTCCCTTAGACCTAAGAGCTGAAGGGGAGTGAGAAATGGACACCTACGAGAACGACAGGCAGCCGCCCAGCCAGGCAGCCGGTTTGCAAACGCAGGGAGTTACGCGTCAGGTGATGAAAAGCAGAGGGACCCAAAACCAATAATATCTTTGGAAGTTTTCAGCATGTCCCAGCAGGACAGTTAGCAGAGCTTGATGGCCCGCAGTACATGTAACGGCACGGCTTCACCATCCTACAGCAGCTTCAACATCTCCATTACAGCTCACTTGGGAAGAGCCAAAAAACCACCCAGCGAACCAGGGGAAAGAAACGTGTAAAGGACTTCAAAAACTGCCTGATGTCTGAACATACTGCACAATTTGGAGAACTTCAAAATGACCTACCACACCAACCCCACAGAGGTCTGCAGCTACCCTCCAACACGTGCATTTTGGGAGGCAGGCTTGAAGCAACGGCTGAGGCAGGGACAGGTTGGTCTTTCAACACAGGTGACTTTGCAGCAGGGCAATGCAGGAGAAGAAATTGCAAGGAATATATATTACTGGTGGGGAAGAGACATTTAGACTAGGAGACATTGAGACTAAGAGTTAATTAGCTGAATTGTTTGTGTTGAATTTTTGACCAAGTAGGACGACACCGGACAGAGATGTCCCTGTGCTCAACAGGTAATAGCTGCTGCCCTCCCAGCCTGCCGGGGAATTTGAAGTATTCCGGAAGAGACGAGGAGGAATCAGCAGATGCAGAGATGGAGTCACCAACAATTTTAAGCACAGCGTGACTTTATGCTGACAGAATCATAGGGAGGTAGATATTGAACGTGTTATTATTTAAAACAGATCAGATCAAAGATAAGAGGCATCGACCAGAATTTTCACTGAAAATGCAAATGAAAGCTGAGTATTTTCTACAACTTAGAAAAAGTTTGGGTTACTCTTATACCCTCTATTATAAATCATTGGACTCAGAGCACATGTTTAAGTACTTTGCTGAATCAGGGCCATTATGAATAAGAGCCTGGCAATGCTCTCTTGTTAATGAGCTTCCAGGAAATGTACAATTGTTTTTAGAAGAAGTCTAATGAAGACAGATTTGTATGAGATCTCATTTGATGCAGCCAGAAAACCCAAACTCATCAACCAAACAAAAGCATGGGAGTAATTTTTTTTTTTCGGTGTCTGATTATACTTCTAGGAGTGCTGGTGTGTAATGCTTTCAAACTTTCATTGAACTTTACTCTCTCACTCCAGGCGATTATTTTTCCTTGATGTCTGATGTTGAATGATATACGTGCACCTGCGTGATAATGGCTGGTTAGATATATCTTTACTGAGCTGGGAAAACCCAGAACGTCACCTCTACACTTAACCATTTTATTTCTTTTATGGCTCTGGTATGGATCCCTTCTCTAAAAGCTACCGGTGGAGCTTACATTTGTCAGGGGAAATGTGGGTGTTTTATCATACCAGCTGTTTAAAGTCTCCTACAACTTTGCAAACTGCTTTAAGAGTCCTTGCTTTTATCACTGCTCAAACTTCCAAGCAGTCACCAGAACAAAGGAACGAACAGCTGGGAAGTTTTAAAAGCAGCAATGTTTGCCATTTCGGTCAGGTTTAAGCACAATAATTAATAAAACTTCCCTTCCTCTTCCACCCCATCCCAGTGCACAATCTCTTCGGAACAGGACTTCTTGCTGGCCCCTTCCGCTGAATTTCAGCAGTTATATCCCCCTATTCCAGACCAGTGATTATTATTATCATTTCACATCCATATTGTGCCAGTGTCCCGGCATCAACCTGCTAAGAGGCAGTGTGCTCGGGGCTATTTTTTATTAAGCATAAGCAAAACTTCTGGTATTTCTTTCATGTGAAGAAGAAATCCTGCACAGGAGCACGGACAAGGGAGGCGAGAGATACTCCTCCTCAACCTCAGCCATCTAGAAGTTAAGTATCTCACACAGGTGAATAATATGGGCTCCACCTATAGCCAACGCAAAGAGTCAGGGCCTCCGAAGGGTGATTTACCTCATCTGCCTTGTGCACCTCTCTTAGCATGGGATGAATCATGACCTGACCCTCTCCCGCTCTCTCCACTGACAAGAGGAGATCTGGTGTCAGCCGAACTAGCAGGCAGTTGCATTAGGTCAGGCAAATCCCGTCTGGGCACCACGGTGGTCTCTCCAGACTGGCTTTCCGTCAGGATTTCCGTCAACAGACGATGACGGATGCTCCGCGTGGATGAGAAACAAAGAGCAACACCGAGATCTGTAAAGTACGGGGCTGTGCAGTAATAAAGTGTGAAGAAAATTGCTTCCTTCCCCTCTGTGGTGATTAGTGTACGCTCTGAAGTAGGAGGGCTGGATTGATGGCTGCTGTAATTTTATCCCAACTGAAGCTGCTGGAGTAGATTTGAGAGGAGGAAATAGTGCTGCGGATCCCTAGAAGACTTTCCAAAAGGACCCAGAGGCTCGAAATGGTGCTCGTAGGCAAACCAAATTGTGGGATTTTAAGGGGTAGTATCAGTGATCGTGTTTTCACGTACTACATGCTTGGAGACGTATCTGCAGCAGGTACAATTCTGAGTATTTCCTAAAGGCGCTTAAGGATCTTAACTCCCACTAAATACAAATACAGACATTGAAATAACTGTTGTTTTTTTTTTTCCTTTTGCTGACAATTAATGCCAGGACTGGTTGATTGCTTGCACTGGCCTTTTTGCTCTGCTCAGGGCATCCCCATAGCTTCTGTTCTCAATCCCAGCAGGACACTCCCTGTGCCATGAATTGGGTCCTCCCTCTGACAAGTGAGATGGGTCCTTTATTCATACGACAGCACCATCCAGCTGTGGTGGCAGCAGGGATCTTCCAAGGATGAGATGCTGTCCTGGTTTGAGGATGCCCTCACTCAGAAATGACCTGGTAAGTTCCCAAAGATGTTCTGCTCCCCATGTGACGGGCTAATACCATCTGCTCCCCATGATGGTCTCCCACATGCCACCAGAATCTCGCCTGAGACCTTGGCCGTTCAGCAGAGCATCGTTTGCCCTGGTGGTTGTGGCCACACAGACTCACAGCATTAACAGGAGTTATTGCAAGGAAAAACACTCCAAGCACGTTAAGTAACACAAAGTACCTGTGTTTCCCAGCCGAGACTTTTCCAAGATAGTGGCAGCGACACTTCCGACAGACGCCGTTTACAAATCGTTATTAACAAAACAAAGCACTTTAAAGAGAGTCACCCCAGGGCACTCTGGCTTCTGTTAAAACAGACTTTTCAAAAACATTTATGGACTTAAATAAAACTTATTTCAGAACGCCAGCAAAATTGCCTCCAGGTTTCACTCTGGCTTTGCTACCAGTCTAGTCCTTAAAATTACTCACCGGGAAAGGGAAAGTTTTTTTTCCCAGCTAAAGGGTTCCCGTGTGTGCTGCTCGGCTGTGAGAGTCCTGCCAGAATGCAGCTGGCCAGATGCGGGTGGCTGAGATTTGATGCAGTGTATATACCAGATTGTCATTATTGTTATTACTATTATTATTATTATTATTACTATGTGTATTACAGCCTTGCCCAAAAGTTTGCATAGGCAAAGGGTAGGAGTTAGAAATGCTATAGCAGAGGGACCGAGGCACAGTGAGATCAAATAATTTGCCCTGGGACACAGAGGAGGTCAGTGGCAGAGCTGGGAAATGAGCTCAGCTTACCTGAGACCCAAACTAGCCTCTTGAAAACAGGTTAAGCTACAAGATTTTTAAGATGTCCATCACACTGGCATCTCAGCTCCTGTCCCAAACACCAAACCTGCAGACAAACCACTGTGCTCTGGAAGCTGTTCTTTAGCCTTCTGCCAGTAAATGCAAAAACCTCATTAATAAGAGTGGGAGAAATGGTTGCAGAAATGCATTTGCTGGTAACTTTCACTCTCTAGCTCATATTGTTAACACACCCAGCTCCAAGTGCTGGATGGCAGATGGAAATACTCATTGCCCTGATGGATTTATGGATGTCTGAATCCTTGTGGCAGTACATATTGCCTTCAGAACAACATTTTCTTCACAGTCAGCCAAGTCCTGGTGCAGTTGAAATTATTGGAAGTTTTGCCACTAACTTTAATGGGATCAGGATTTGGATTTGTGTCTGCAGATAGAAAATAACCCGCTATTGCAAATTTGGAAAGCACGAGTTGAATTAAATGGGGTGAGATTGAGGAAAAAGAGAGAAAAAAATCAAAGATCTGGTAAGATTTAGCATCAAATTTTGCCCCATCTCTGTGTCTCCTTTTCTGAAAGAGGCAGTCCCCTGACCACGCAGATGGTACGAGCAGATCAGAAATGCTTTTTCATCTCCAGGCATGTAGCTGTAACCCCCGCCCTTACCATTGGTGACCAAAAGCTGTTACTTGTTGTCCTGGTTTGAGGACCAGGACGCTTGTGTAGCATTTGCCCAGTGCACTCCACGAAACCAGGTGTTGTTCTGTGCCTGGTTTCCAGCAGATAGTTGTCTACGCCGTGCAAAATGTCTTAAATTCAAGCATAAGATGGACACGTTGCTGTATACAGGAGGGGATTGAACTGAACAGGAGACTTTGGCTTAAGAACAGTCCAAATACCTTCTTTGAAATAAATCTGGAGGAGAGTTAAAAGATAGGAGCAGGGACAGTTGGCCAAAGAGTTTTAGGTAAGACGAGCCCAGGCTTGAACATTCGTGTGACACAGACCTGAGGACATCTCAGGAATCCTCTTCTTCTGTTGCCTCCTCACCTGAAAGGAGGCCTGGGAGGCATTTCTTACTGCAAGCATTTCTGGTTGGGCAAATACCAAGAAGCACAAGACATTTCAGAAAGCTGACTCTTCTGGGGTGATTTATAGCGTATTTGGTATAAAAGCATGGTTAGAAAACTCACAACAACCTAAATTGTTACTCTAGTGGCAGACAGGGGAGAGGATGCTGCTTTGGATGGGGCTTACGCTACCGTAGAATTTCAGGACTAATACACGAGAGGAAAAGGCTGGAGATGTCCAACAGGTCCCAGAAGTATGCACTTAGTTGTGATGAGTTTCCATGTCCAGGCTGAGAAGTGAAAGGATGCATGTGGCGAACTGGCCTTTTATGACACTTGGTGTTTCTTTTAACATTTTTGCCAGTGATGGGTGTTTATGTCACAAGATACCGCAGGACATGAAGGTGGGTTTTGCTGTCAAAGCAAACCAGGAGGAACTGATGACATCTGGACTCAGCTCCTGACATTGTCTTGGTGATTTTGAGGCTGCTCTGAAGCCACTGGGAAACCTACAGGTGCATTCAGTAGTGCATCACCTCCTGCAAGTCACCTCCATCCCCTCCCCGGGAAGCAGAGCACTTTGCCCAAAAACTATTTCAGAAGCTGACGCCAAAGATTGTCCACCAAGTTCGCTGAGCATCTTCAATCTAGATGGAGAGGAAAAACCCATCAAGTGTGAGATTTTTTACAGCTCTGCCTTGAAAGGGGAGACGAAATCCTTCCTCCTGAGCTGCTTGGCTCGGCCAGCTCCAGCTGTGAGCTCGCAGCCGCTCTCTTCCCCGGGCAGAGCGAGATAGCAATGCAGAAATCGCCGCCCGTGGCTGATTACACAAGGCAGGTGTGATGCCAAGAACATCGTCACCCGCTTCGCTTGCCAAGTACCTGGATGCAGCGTGAACAATTGCATCCTGCAGATAGCTCCGTCAGCCGATGAGCACATTCCCCTTGGAGATGGGATGACTGAACACGCAAACTAATGTGCTTGTGAGCCTTTCATGTGCAGAGCTGTAACAGATGTTTAAAGATCATCCTTTGGCACTGGGAAAGTGTCTAGGAGGCCCTGGATAGGAGTTTTCTTGGCACGCTTTTTTTTTTTTTTTTTTTTTTAGCTTGTGTGCGGGGGGAAATGGGAAAGTGTCTAGGAGGCCCTGGATAGGAGTTTTCTTGGCCCGCTTTTTTTTTTTTTTTTTTTCAGATGAGCTGAAGGAGGAAAGATTATTTTCTGTCTGTGAACAAAATGCTTATGTGTGCCCCAGCTCATGTGTCAGGGACAGCCAACCAGATAAATGCAGCTTTCCTCTTCTCTGTGGGTCCCTATCTCTCAGCAACCTTTACAAAGGTCCATAAGACATCCTTTTTGGTGACACCAGCAATTAAAAACAGACAGATGGAAGCACCCCACACTTTCCCTGATAGTGCTCCATGCAAACACAACTCACAGGTGATGCCCACAAGAATCTCAGCCAACAATGAAAGGGATTTATGCAGAAATTACACTGAATCTGAGAAAAAAATGGTGGTGCAAGTGTGTTCTCCAGGGCTGGGCCCAGACATTAGAGGAAGGCACTTTGAGTTGCAGTGTTATGGACCCCGTCGCCTATAGCCATCAGCCTCTTCAGTAAGAATTCTCCAACTTGGCTGCTCCCTTTTCCTCAATAACTAAGGTGGAGTTGTAGCAGACGTGCCTCTAGATGCCTTGATGCTAAGTAAGTTGGCCCATGTGATAACAAGACCCTTGCCAACACAACACAGGCATGAAGCTTTGCATCGCCCCGCAATTCCCCCCACTAGCAGAACCCTGGGTTTGGTTTGGGATGCAGAGATGGTGGGCATGGGCACAGTCAACTCAGCACAGAAATGGCTTTTAGGACACAACCAGAGGATGCCACTCCTGTCTCAGCACTGCATTTGGTAGAATATGTCCTCAGAGCTCACTGGGAGACTGTGACCCTGCCCTGATGTGTAATGAGGGCAGAGCATGTGAGAACCATCATTGCATGATGCTGGTGGCCAGAGATGGCAACTTCAGGTCATCCAAGCTCTAGAAAATATGACTACTTATTTGGGCACCTAGAAGGTGAGCCCTGCTGATGTTGGGTGAGGAGCTCACTGCAAATCTGGCCTGATCATCCTCTGACTCTGTTCTCCATGTGCAGATGGGGGATGCCCACAGCTCCTTTCTTGTCCACCTCCTTGCACGCTCCTCAGTGTATGGGCTCTCTCCAGCTGTGGTTACATTTGATTTGCAGGTTGCTGAGACTTCAGAGTTCCTATTTGCCATTGCTGCTGTATAGTCAAACGCCTAGCATGAGCAACCAGGACCACATCTAACCGAAGTCTGTATCCCTGCCATGAAACCCTATAGCAACAATCGAAGCCGTCTTACTGCGGACTGCCCATCCCACCATGAAATAATGCCTGCAGGGCACCACCACATGCTGCAAAACCTACTGGGGCAGGTCCTGTTTAATCAATGAGGGCTTTTTTGTAGGGCAGCTAAAACGTCTTCGACTCACTCGGTGGGTTTGGCTAGCTTACTGTGGAGCTACCTATCTTTAAACAAGAAGGAGCATTTATCCTCAGGGTCTGATCTAGAGCCACTGCAAAGCACTTTTAACTGATTGCGCAGAACTGGGAATAGACCCCTACTGACTCCTGCAAAACTATAGACCTTCTTTTTCATGTTGTTGTTGAGCAGAGACAGAAAAGACACGGACATAGATAAATGGGGCATAAAAGACATTTTTCTAGTATGGATTGGAACACCATGGGAAAAATCTCACCCACTCCCTCTTCTTAATTTATCAGTGGTGTGTTTTAAACACTGGCTTTTGGTAAAGAGGTATTTCTCTATTAAGTTGTAAGGGGAAAGCTAGCATTGAATGGCCATCAAAGGTAAAGGGAGTTTTGTCCCTGCTGCCAAAAGAAGGACAGAACCCCAAAATAGGCTTGTTATAACTACTAATAAAAACTGGAGGCAGTTGCTCTCGGCTCATGTTGGTAAAGCAGCGATTTCTCTCCCACTCTTCTGGATTTTGTTTTTAGCAGTGGGGCTATAACGTTGCAACTTCGTTTGCAGCCTCATTGAACATGGAGTTTAATTCATTAATGTTTATAAAGGGCTTTAAGATCTGCAGCTGGATAAGTGCTAAGTAGTCTTATTGCTGTTATACAGATGAATTTGCTTATCTCTCATGTAAATCAGCTTAAAACATTACCCTGAAATTAACAGCTCTGGGGTTAACAATAGGCTCAACCACACACTAAACTGCAGCACTTATCATATCACAACATTACCCTTATTAATTACACGCCCCGCTGTGGTTTTTGGACCAAAATCAGCTAAACTTCAGATACGGGCAGCCGGACAGCGCTGGGAGGAAAGCGTTTGTAACTGTACGACACACATGTTAATCGTGAAATTAAACAGATGGCCCAGTCACTCATCAGTGAAAGTCCACCAGGGGCTGTAAGAAAGAAGGAGATTTCCTATATAACATAACAATTTGGACATCAGAAGGTTTCGAGTTACAAGATTTTTCTTTATCCTCCACCTGAAACTTTTAAGGGGTAACGTCAGGGAATTTCATCCGGCCTTCAGATACTAATCTAGTTTTATGCTGTTTTAATCTGTCTGTTGAGAGCTGGCAGCCAGCTCCGCCGACTCCACGTAAGTGTACACCATGCAGCAGATGGACCGACCCTCTGCAGCCGCAGGGATGTGTCTGGAGCTTGCAAATCTCCCCTGTCTCCAGAAACCCTCGCACGTGATGAGCTTGTAAAAGAGCTGGACCCGGCACTCGCTGCATCACGCGCTGGCAGGACGGGTTTAGGGGCTGAGATTCGGGGGAAGGGGAGCAAAGATTCACTCGTTGCTCATCCGCGCATCTCTGCTGAAGCCACGCGTGACAGAGCCAACATCAAACCTGGTTTCAGTAACCGTGTAACCACTAAGCTCACATCAAACTCACTCCGCGAGTTTTGCTGACTCTAAGTCGCGTGCACGAGCAATACCTACTGTGGTGTTGCCTGGCATGAAACTGTAAAAAAAGGGGATAATGGGCCCAATTAAGATTAAGGCCAATTTATGCCTGAAGTCTGCATCCTTCTTCACTTACAGACATGAAAGGGATGATTATCAATATTTTCAAATGCATTTCTGGCAATGGTTAGCAGTTCTAACCAAAGTCAGGGCTCTGATGCACACACGCACGGTAGAGACAGCTTGTACACACAATGATTTACAATCTAAGAGGACACCAAAGAAAGACTAGATGAAGGGAAGAAAGGGTTATTATCCTCAGAGCACCTACAGCCAAACTTTCGGTGGTATTTAAATGCCTACTGGTGTTTTCAAAACTTGACATCTAATTCCCTTTGAAAACCTGTTCCAGATTTACAGAAGTGGTCAGCTCTCCCAATTGGAGATACGTTTTCAAAAGAGCTCAGATCCCAATTAGGCAACGGGCGGGTTTTCAGCAGTGCCCAGTGTGGGGCTTTGAGATGTTTTGGAAAAATGGAAATAAGAATCAAAATGTGCACCGAGGGTATGAAAATCCAGGTTTACATGGCCTCTATCAGTTGCAGCTTGAGATTATATGTTTGGACTTTATCAAAAGCCTTTCTAGGTAGAAATTTTTCATTTTAACTTAAAATTAAGCAAGTATCTACCATCTTCCTCTTCTGCAACATAGGAAACAAATGATAGCCTTTTCCTCCCGTCACATCGAGTTTCCTACACAGAACAGTTTGTTTAAATGAGAGAATTTTTCTATCTCTGCTTAATATTTACAGAAAGGGGATTTTAATTTTATTATATTTTATTCCCAGGTCATCTTACTTTTTTCATTTTTCTCCTGAATACTGAACATTTTTGTTTATCTATGTCCCTTTTAAAACTCACTGGAATTTAATGGAAGCCTTTGAGTTTCTATTTCAAAAATATCAATGAGCATGAAAAAAATGCCTATTTTACTTATATTTTCCATGTCCTATAAAATGATTTCACAAGGAGCCCAAATTAGGAAAATGGAGCAGAGAAATGCAGAAAAAGACATCTGTGTGAACTTTTTTCACACGCTCACTAAAAACACAATGTTGATTTGAATTTTTGCCATTTTTCTTTCAAGTAGAAGAAAAAAAATCCATGTCTGCTATTCTAACATAACCTAGCTATTCTTTCACCAAGAAAAGACCATGTAGTGGATTTCCCCAATAATAATATCAGGTCAAAAACCATCATTGCCAGATCAATGTCTTATATTGTGCTCTCTGGGTCCTGCGTAGGTGCCCCAGTAAGTGGCTCAAGGTTTCAGATTGGGGTCCCATGGACCATGAAATCCCAGGGGAGAACGTCTTACCTTTCTTAAAGGTTGATCTCTGCGGAGCCTTGAGCTTCACTGAGCACTGTTGCGCGCTCTGTTAGGTAGAGCTAGATAGAGCTCACAATCTCATCAAGGAAATTAGGGGGTGGTGTGCCCATCACCAGCCATGTCTAACCAGGCTCCTGGCAAGTGCAAGGCATTGGGACCCCATCAGTGCTCAGCATCTGGGACCAGGAGCACTCAGGGTGGTGGTACCCCATGCAGAACAAAAATGAAAGATGAGCTGAAGCTTGATAAACTGGTTATGTATGATGCACCTTGTACTTGGGCCCAGGTACCTGGGAAACACCCCGAAAGCTATGTAGACGTTTCTCTATGACTGGGACAAAGCTGTGTCTACATCCAAACATCTGGGAAGGGAGGCTCTGAAAGCCCACCGCCTGCTCCGTTGACTAGCTGGGTGTATGATGATGGACAGCACTTACCTTTCACACTGTTTTTGGCAAGGAGAGAGGTCAGGTTTTGCTCCTCATGCCCAGAGTAATATCACTTTCTGGGTCCAGCTTAACCTGTCAAGGGAATGAGGTATCTCTCTGCTGTCTTTCTAAGGTAGCAGGGCACAGGGCAGGATCAGAGGAGCATTGACCAGGAGAAAAGCCAACTAATCCATCAACCCTGTAGGTGTGGGAACACACAGCCATGACCAGTGCAGGTACCCTGCAAACACACAGCTGGCACTTCCCCATAGCCAGAGAGCCCAGGTCTCATGGGCAGGCTTTGCTTTGAGGTCCTGTCTCCTTTTGGCAGTAATATACTACAGGTGGGGAGCAGAAAGACCTTCCGAATGCACAAACGGAAATCAGATGCTCAACCCAAATTTTTCACTAAGAGGATTTGTGCCATAAGAAATCTCCCCTCTTCAGTTATACCAACACCTAACTGCCAGCAGAGGGAACAACAACAGGGTATGCACTGAATGAATAACACTGCGGTTCTTGTTAAAAACTTTCTTTTATTTTCTTCCTCTCCTTTCCCTCTCCATTTTTTTATCTTGTAACACCAAAAGGTGTTGGAACAGGGGCTCCCTGATGTTGTCACATTGCAGAGGGTCAGATAGATGATCTCATAAGGTCCCCTCAGCTCCTTTATCCTCCAGTTCTGTGATATGATTCAATTTCCTGGGGATTAGTGACCAGGTGGGCTTAATGATGCTCAGCTGCAAAATAAGCCATCAGCTCCTCCCAGATGGTCAGTGTTTATCCCTGCATGTCAGTCACGACTGCTGTCCTCTGGGTCTAAGAACCCTGAAAAAAAACATCGTGTTCTTCCATAACCATCTAGGCAAACGTGCTACCCCGAAAAGGGGCTAGAAACAAGGCCCAGAATTAATGGCCCAGCTATGGGGGGACAAGCGCTCCTGCATAAGGTACCTTTAAGTTTTGCCCTTCTAAGCAAGCTGTTAATCAAAAGCTGAAGTGCTCTAGTCATGGGCACCCTGCAAATAATTTCTTGTTGCTTAGAGAGGTCTTCAGGCACAGCTTATTCCTGGGACATGCTGAGGCAGCAGGTATCAAGCAGTCCTTTGTCAGCACAGAGAACTGTACCCAGCTTCTCACAATCTGCTGAAGGCAGGGCTTGGCTTTCTCTGCCTGCGTGACAGTTGCCGTGACCTTCCCATCAGCAGAGGATGCTGGCAAAGTTTTGAAACACCTATGCCTGCAGCTCGGTCACTGGATGGGGATGTAGGGAGCTGTTCTGGCGGAACTGGGATGTTGGGATGGGGTATGTGGACAAAATGCCCAGGAAGCAGTGAGGATCCCATGACACAGGGGGAGGCAACACACCCCAGCAGTCCTTATTAGTCCAACCTGGAGAAAAACTTCACTAGATCCAACATCAGCCTGACCTGGAGCAAAACAGAAGGGCCTGTTGCGACAGGACAAGGAGTAATGGTTTTAAACTAGTAGATTCAGACCAAATATAAGGAAAATATTTTTTACAATGAGGGTGGTGAAACACTGGCACAAATTGCCCAGAGAGGTGATAGATGTGCCATCTCTGGAAACATTCCAGGTCAGGTTGGACGACAGGGCTCTGAGCAACCTGACCTTGTTGAAGATGGCCCTGCAGGGGGGTTGGACTAGATGACCTTTAAAGGTCTCTTCCAACCCTAAGTGTTCTATGGTTATAGGATATACCGTGCCCAGCCTCATTATTCATCAGGGTCCAGGGTGCTGCCTATACTCATGGCAGCTGTGTGCTTGTGTTGTCCATGCCCAACTCCAGCCCTCCAAAGTGTATTCAGCAGTGCTGAAAGATTTTTCCAGCATCCTACCTTCCTCCTTCTCTGGGAGCTGCTCCCAGCAGGAGAGAGGAGCTGAGCTGAGAAGGAGTTTTCTTGCAGTAACAGCAGGGCAGGGAAACCAAAGCAAACCCCTTGCCAGCCCCCAGCTAGCCACAGGCACAATTTCTGATCTTCATGTAATCATTGACCCTCTGTCCTGGGAATACAGACTCAGAAAAAACACCCAGAGGACCTGTTGTGCAAACAGTGGGGAGGGGGGAATTTCTTTCCTTTAGTGGGCAAATTATGTACTTAACAAGAAAGATTATTTACCTAACGGGCTTTAGCCAGTTCAGACCTTGAGATCTGGAGCATCTGGGCTGTGGAGCCCCATCGCCCTGCGTGCAGGCAGGGGGCAGGGGCAGAGGCACCCCCCCACCAGCTACCATGGCTCCTGGAAGGCAGGACAGCTGCGAATAAATGTGCAACTCATAAAGCTGAAGGGGCTCTGCAAGCTATTAGGTAATTAAGCAAAGTGAGGGCTCGGAGCGCCCGGCTGCTGCTTCCAGCCCATGGCTGTGCTCTCTTTAGAGTCTGATTGGATAAAGGATTTTTATTAACTTCATATTTTTGCTTCTAATTTTCCTCTCTTTGCCTTTCATATTGCAGGCCCTGAGCTCCTCTGGTCTTGTGGTGATGTTTATTGGCACTGGCAGGTTGCAACACCCCTGCAGGCTTCCCACAGACAAACCCCAGAGTGCAGACCACGAACCGAAGCAACTTCATACGCTGCCTTTGCTGTGAAATTGCTCAGGCACTTCCCTCCCGGTTTTCCTTTCGCCCTCCCCACCTTCCCAGCTGGAGCCTCCTCCCTCCCGCTGCGCCTCTCCTTTTCCAGCAGAAGAGGCAGCAGGCCCAGAAAAGCAGCTGCTTTGCAGGGCATCGCCAAATTCATCTTTTCGCTGCTCCTGGAGGCTGTGGTTCGAGGTAGGAAACAAGCCCCAGCGGGCTGCAGCAGCCGCCACTTCTGCGTAGTGCAGGACAGGCTCCAGACGAGGGAAGGTGGCTGTGAAGCAGCAGCAAAAGGCTTGGTCATCTGCTTTTGGCTCCGCCATAGACTTGCTGCATCTTCAAGGTCATGGAAGTCAACCCCATCCAACCTGGATACATGGGAACTTGCACTTTGACCTCTTAAATACACTCCTATCATCTTCAAAGTGGGTGCATAAGAGCCTAAAGATGCAGGGGTATATTTTTGGTGCCACAGTGCCAGTGTCTGGGCACCAACTATCCGCCCCGGAGAGCTCCCCAACTTTTCTTTGTGGCAATGAGCACAGGGGAGTCCCGAGCACCTTTCTGGAAGCTTTCCACAGCTTGCAGAAGTTGTGCCCTGGGATTTATTTAACCTCCTGCAGTTGCTTGTTGTGCCCCATCAAACAATGGACTCGGGCTTGCGAGTGGGCTGCATGGGCTAAATTGGCTTAATCTTTGAGATGCTCACAGGCACATCTGTTAGCAACAGCTGGCGGCGAGCCCAGCCTCCCCTTTTTTTTAATATCGCTTTGGGGTTTTACTGGTAGTGTCTCTGGACCGTAGGAGGCAAAGAAAGAAGAGGCAAACCCCCAGAGTGCCACCAGTGAATCCAAATAAAAGGCGAACGGGAAAGCGCCTGTTTGACTAGCAGCAGTGCCCGGTTTTGGTGGCCCTCCAGCTGCTTGTTATAATAGCAGGGGAGTGGCTGGGTCACTTGATGATTTATTTCAGCCCCTTGTCCTGGTTGGAAGGAAGTATAAAAGATGCTTTGTTTCCCCGAACGGGAGATGGGGAGCTTTCCAGCCTCCAAATCTCCCGCTTGCCAACGGAGCCTGATGCTCTTCCCCCCCATGTGGGATCCATTTGAGTCTGAAAACTTGACAAGGAATGTCATAGCAACACCAGGATGTTCCCCCATCCAGCACAGCAGCGGCAGCTTATTTGTTCAGTGCTCAGCTGCTGTGCACAATGAATGCAACATGTAGCGTGCAATGGGCTTTAAAGACATATGGGTAATCTCTGGCTGTGTAGAAAAGACGGTCTGTCCGCAGGGAGCGCTTTTTGAGCTGCACTCAGCATTGTTTAAGCTTTTAGGCATCTCCCCTGGCTCTTACAAGCCCTCATCCCTCCCAAGCACTTGTAAAACTTTCGAGCCGTGCCGTTTCCACCCTTTTGGGGTGGCTGCTGTATTCAGTGTGAATGCCCCAACCCAGTCTCAGCAGCACATTTGGTTGCCTACCTTCTCAACAAACTGGATTTATGACCCGAAAGGTGATGGTAGATCTGGAGCGACACAACTGTGATTGTCTGCTGATTATTCTGATGATTTTTTTTTTAAGTCCCTACTCTTTATGGCTGCAAATAAAAGCTGAGGAGCACACAGAGACATCACTGATGCCTTTGTTAGTTTGTGAGTAGCCTGGAGTAGTAGTTCAGAGGAGCAGTGGCTGCTGCCTTCACCGAAATCTGCTGCTGCCCCAAGGTTTGTCCTTGGAGGAGGGCTTATACAGGGCCCCTTTTTGGCTGTGCAGGGACACCTGTGCTGCAGCACTGGCACTTCTCAGGGCAGTCATGTAGTGGGTAAGCCTATCTAGTTATCATAAATTTTGTTAAAAGGAGTTTGTCCAAATGTAGGGCACCTGCCAAGAGAAATCCAAAGTGTTCAGGGGTCTATTAGAGGACCTGCACTGATAGCAGTCTCTTTTTATTTTAAAGAAATGAATCTAAATCATTTAAATACTTTTAAATGCACCAGCTTTAATGGAAATGGCAGAGATCTGTGTATCAGGATCTGGCTGACTGGGGTTCTGCTTCCAGTGTCACTCCTACAGTCTGAAGAGACACAGGGTGTGGTGTGAGATGACTCTGAAATCTGAGATTACCCCAATTAGGTGATACATCATTATTTAAAAACATTTCTACACAGTCCTTTGCAATCTCTGAACAATGATACTGTTCTCTCTGATCTGCAAATTACTTCCATGGGGTCATTTTCTGCAATTACTGAGGTTACCTGCCATTATTACCCATATTTATAAATGGAAAAGCCCAGACAGGTCGAAAGGCCTGCCTAAGTCATGTAGATGAAGAGTTCAGAGTTGAATTTCAGTTTCTGGACTTAAGTGGAAACCAAACAATAAATAAATACATATTGAAAGACTCAGTGATGTGATTAGCTGCATTTTTTCACCCTTGGCTATTCATCCACTTGTCACTGAGAGTCACTGCAGTGAGTTGTTTCACTTATCTGCTGGAAGAAGCTTTTCTCCTGGCAAAAGAGAAAGGGCTTTCCATGTGACATGGCAGCCCCTAAGGTAATAGTCAAGAGAATAGTTTGGCGAGCAAAAAGCTCTGATCAGAAATTGCTCAGTCCACGCTGGTTAAGCCAACATTGAGCTTGAGTGACTTAACTTAGTTGTGTAATGCTCATTTGTCTTGGGATGTCATTCATGAGCGTGGCCTGAGCCCAGAGACGTCCGTGTCCTTCCTCCATCCTCATTTGCAGGACCGTGCCAGACGCTGGTGGAAGGACCACCAAAAAGGATCCCAGCTTTTCAGGACTTTTCTTTCTAGTGGGAAAGAAGCAGCTATATTTCCATAGTTTCAGGATCACCAGCCATTACCGATGATCCCAGCACCATTGTGGTCTCAAAGGGGCAACACTCCTCAACGTGACCTCCTGAGTTACCGTTCATATCTTTTCTGCTGACCTGCTTCTCGGTCACAACCTCTGACACTGACACTGAGGCTCTTCACCCAAGCAGTGATTTTTCTTGCCCAGGCAAGATCTTTCATTCATTTTCGCACTCACTACACCTGGAGAGGGCCAAGGCCAAGCTCCAACTGGCCTCCAAGTCATCATGCCCATCTAGGTCAACCTGCAGCTGCCTTCCCTGTGGACACTTCCACCTCTGAGAAACCGCCTACCAACATCTGACTAGTAATGACTCCAGTGAGCTTTAATGACAAAGAAAAAAAACCCCAACTTTTAAAACTCCTTTTTTTTTTGCTGTTTCCTTTAGTGTTTGTGTGTTCTTAAACTACCAGCTCTTGCAGGCCAAGGATGCTGTGTGGCTGCCTGGAAAGTGCTTAGCTCTCTGGAAGCACTGCCATTAACAACTAATAAATGTCAAGATAAACTCCATAATCACCGATTGTTGCATCCAGACCTGAAAGCTCCCTGGATTGCTTTACCTTTAAGCAAAACCACCACCTCCCTGGATTGACACATTTTTTAGGGCCAGAAGGCACTATTAGATTTTGTAACTCAACCTCAAGGGACAGATTTCAGGCAGAGAGCATCTAATATCCACAACAGACTTGCTGAAAAGCAGCTGCGTGCAGGGCTCGAGCGTGGGTACAACAGCCCCAATGTGTTTCTGTGAGCTGCCCATGTTCAGCCATGGGCCGATCACCGTCATAAGGTGACCATGTAATCCTGGTCACCTGCTGGTCCAATTAAATTATGGACATCTGCAAAACATAAGCCAAGAGACTCCCTGTGTCCTAGTGGTGTGTGCGATGTATTTTATAATGATTCCAAACCAGTTCTAAGTGAAAATAAGCCACCCTGCACAAGAGCTAATGCAGGCAGGGTGCAGAGCTGAAAAAGAACTGGAAAAAATTAACTTCTGGTATATATTTCCTATGGTTCCTTTCAGTTAACTCACTGCAATGCTTAAAATACTTCCCTGCCATATGAATCTGCTGCAGTATATTTAACACATTACCGGTATAAAATGATTCAAGCACGAGCTGCTTTTATCAGCAAAGTCCAAACTACTTTTCCTCCCTCTAAACTAGTGATGGAGCTAAACCAAAACCACAGATCTGATCATTCCCTGAACATTTGGGTAAGTTTGGATCTTCAACCTAGCATCATGTACAGTCCTAATTTGTTAATAGACCCACACCTAAGTCCCAAATCCAAACGTTGTTGGATTTGGAGGTTGCTACCTATAACAAAAGTGTTCCAAAACTCCATTTCAAGGAGATTTAGGCTTTGAGGAAGTTTGGTTCTGACAAAAAGCAACCACTCATGACCTTTCTCTAAACAAAACAGAAAGGAGAAACTGGAATTTTAGCCCTCTTGTGTTTGGACAGAAGATTTCATTTTGTTCCAAAATTCCCAGCAAACACCGTGGTTAGGGGCAAAACAGTGAAGTTTTACAGGGTGAGGAAATTGCATGTCTTTGAGGATTTGTCCTAAATGGATTTGGGATTTTTTTTTGGTTAAGGAAATTGTAGTAGGTCTTTTTTTTTTTCTGGCATGTATAACCGTTTCTCTACTAGTTTTGGTATCAGAATAATAAGAACCAATGGATAGAGACGAGCAGTCATGGGACAGTTTGCTCTTTGCCATGATCTCCTTAAGAACAACTAGTTCCTTGCACAGACCTCGCTGATGGCATCTGCTGTCATGTTGCCAGAGTGGTCCTCGCCAGGCTGCCAGGTCTCTCCCAGGCTGCTCCCAGGGATGGTGCAGGAACAGGCACACTCCTGGGACCACTTCCAATAGATGGCTGGATGCGGTCACCCTGTTTTAGAGGCTAACAGAGTTTAATAGCATGAACGTAACCAGACTTTTAGTCTCCAAGCCAAAGAATGACTCCTGGCAATGTTTGTTTTATTAATACAGTTGTAGCCATTGAGGTCAATGAGACAAACTAGAGAGACAGACACATTTAAGCACTCTGAGAGATGAAGGCTGAAAGAAGATAAGAGTCTCGTCTATAAATCCTCTGCTTTTTCACTAGATGGGAATAACACAGGCAACAGCACTTAATGCTGTATCACTAACCCAAAATCACAGTTCTGAGCAAAATGTTGAGCCCTCCCGCTGAGACCATCTTCAGCCTTCCAGACCCAGTCATTATCTCTTTTTGCCAATGCTGTCAATAATACTCATCTCATGCTCTGGAAAACCCTAAACTCTGAAGTAAAACAAATCAAACACATGCCATAGAGTTTTCCAAAAAGACACAGATCCTTTCTGTGTCTACCATGCCCTGTGATGGTAATCATCAGCAATAATTTTCAGATTCCATCCTCTGTCTTCATGTGCCCTCACATGAATGCTTTCCCAGCAGAAAGATGTAAGAGAAAACCATAAGACCTCCAAATCCTTTAAGTACTCTTCAGAGGATGATCTGATCTGAATGACCCCATTCCCCAATTGACCCAGAATAGCCTTGTAAGAATCTCAAGTCTTTGAGTTTAAGCTCAGAGAAACTACTTCACATCAGAAGACTTTCTGTGTGTAGTTACAGTGCTCTGAACCACTGTAGGTTTCCAACAGGTTTCACAGAATCTCTAAAGAGCAGGCTATTTCCATGGCAGTTTATTTTTGTGCATCTTTAGCAGAAAGGACACACTTCTACAGGCAACCTAACTTGTGCTTGGAAATCATAGAATGGTTGGAATGGTTGGAAGGGACCTTAAAGATCACCTTGTTCCAGCCTTCTCTGCCATGGACAGGGACACCTCCCACTAGACCAGGTTGTTCAAAGCCCCGTCCAACCTGGTTTTGAAAACCTCCAGGGATGGGGCAGCCACAACTTCTCTGGGCAACCTGTGCCAGTGTCTTACCACCCTCAGAGAACCATTTCTTCCTGATCTCTAATCTAAATCTACTCTCTTCCAGTTTGAAGCCATTATGCCTCATCCTATCACTACATGCTCTTTAAAAAGTCCCTCTTCAGCTTTCCTGTAGGCCCCCTTCAGATACTGGAAGATGGCTATAAGGTCTCCCTGGAGCCTTCTCTTCTCCAGATGGAATCATGATTTTGTAGCCTTCTAGCTTCGAGACTATTAGAGATCTGTGCACCTACAGCCCATTGGGAGAGGCTGCTCAGCTGCTTGGTGGTGGATCAGGCTTTTTTTGGATGCTCTGGGACAAAGCCAGACCTCAGATGGGTACCCTGACTCAGTTTCAGAGCTCCTTCTCATCTGTTCCATCTCAGATCTGCATGAGTCAGGAGGAAGAGGCACAAACAGGGAGGACACTTTAAAAATAATCCTGAGTAGGGCAGCGCTTCTGTGTTTCAGATTCCTCGGTGTGCTCCTTGGTGGCAAATTGGTCTGCGTGAACAAAATGCCACCAGCCTCCCCAGGACTTATATAAACAGAGGCATCTCTGTACATGAATGTCACCAAGGCATTACTGCCAATATTTTTCATTGGTTTTTGTTGTTGTTCTTTTTTCTTTTCACTCCAACTTTCCCTCTTGTTTCAGACCACTTTCATCTCCCTCTGTCTCTTGAGCACTGTCTCACTGTGCATCTGTTTTCCCTTTGCATGTTCTCCCTTCCCCCTGTGTTTACTTTTGTAAGCAGACTGTTGTTTTTATTCAATTCCCCTTGGTTTTCTTTGGGTTTTTCAGTTCTTCTAATCTTCTCTGCAGCTCTCCCATTCTCTCCACTTACCTTCCATCCCAGAGTGCCACTGGGGCCCTGTTTCCAATTAGGTCTGTTTTGTCTTGTTTACGGCACTTTTCCTCTCCCCTATGTTGCACAGCAGCCACCTTTTTTATTTATTTATTCTTTTTCTTCTGTTTTTTTTTTTTTTTTTTTTTTCCCCCTTGCTGGTCAGAAGCCAGAAAGCTACTACTTCTTTGCTGCTGTTGGCTTTATTCATTTATGTATTCTTGTTCCCCAAGAAATAAAGTAGATGGCTGTTTAAAAATGTTTACACTCTAATTGTAGCAACGACTGTGGAAATTGCTTTCGTGCGTATCAAATTGTAGTAAAACAGTCCATCTTAATATCCTCCCTTTTTCTTTTTTACCTCTAAGCACCTCATCAAATAGAGACCCAGTCCTACTTGCTACCAAATTTCCTTACGGAAAGGCCCACAGACCCTGGTCACTGAGCACCCAGGTCCTCATCGAACCTTCTTAAAGGCCGCCACTGAGAAGAAGTCAGAAGCATCCTTCTGAGCCGACAAAATAACACAAATTTCCAGTGCAACCTCTTGCTTAGGTCTTCTACAAGATTTGCCAAAAGCAAACCACCTCCAAGAAGCATTCAGAGTGTAGAAAACCTGCCTTTCCTGGCACGAAAACGATCTGAGGGGAGCATTTCTCACTGGATCTGGTTCATATTCAGTGTTACCTTGTTCTGTCAAAAATGGGTAGTACAGCAGGGAAAAGTTAGCATCACAAGGGATGGCAAATTTTATTAACAAGAAAAAAGCTTAAAGAGCAACGTGGTTTCATCTGCTCATTTCCCTTTTTCTTTTCTTTTCTTTTTTTTTTTTTTTTTAAGGAAAAGGAAACAACCCAACATTTAACTTCTGCACTTGGCAGTCTTCTGTCCCCTTAAAGCTTAAGGGCTTTTTTCAGCCTCTGGGGGAAAAAGTGGGGCTGACCAAGATGTGTATGGGTAACAGAATCAGATTCTACAGTAATAAAATTTGTGGGGAAAATTATCCACCAGCTTTGAGAATTCCAGCAGTGCTCAAAGCCGTAAATGTTTGGCAAGACAAGGCATTAAAGAAATCTGAACGGGTGATGTTGGGTTTGGTTCTTTGAAAGCTTTGCTTCTCGCTCCCCTTTGTTATTTTTTTATTTTTTTTTTTTGTACTTGATTGTTATGAGCAGAAGTGGTTAACTCAGGAGTTTATGAAACAAGAAACTTGGCTTCCATTCCTGGCTCTTGCATTTGCTTTCTGCCTACTCTTGGAAAAGTCACTTAAAACTAGATCTATAATCAGACTCGGGTTGTTCCAGGCATCAGGCACTCAGGATCTCTGCAAGAATATTAGATCAGTGAATAGGATTACCCAATGACAGAAAGCAGAGCTTAAAGATACCTGGAGCAACCTGTAGAAAATAGGAAGATGGCCAAGACCCAGGGCTTCTAGATACCTGGAAGGATGAAGGAAGACATAGCTATCTGGGGTCTCCAGCTGGGATTTTCAGCTCTGAATCTTTTTCTAGACCTATGTCACATTAATGCAGTTTTATGGAATCCTGCAGAAAGATTCATTGTTCTTTGACAGTCAAAGAGGAAAGTGGGGATTTATCTTCTCAAATGTCCCCTACAGAAGTTTGAGGCAGGAGCTTTAACCCACATCTTGACGTTTGGGGTAGTTTTTTGGGCATCTCCTTAGCGGGGTAGGCAAACTAACAGGAGACCAGTCAAGTTCAGTCACTGGGATGTGGAATAAGATGGGACACACATGGCAACATCAGAAAGTTTCATTGCCACCTCTGGTTGGTGCAAAGCCAAATATAATAACTTTACTCAAATAATAACATGATCTGAAGCAGATCCTAAAGGAAAGACCATGGAGCAAACAGGCAGTCTGAGAGCTCTGCTTTGCCTCTGACGTGACACAGGGGTCTGAGCGGGGTGACAGTTTCAAGGCTGGTGTAATTCCTCTGGTGGAGACTCAAGGCCCATGGGGCTTTGCCAGCAGTAATGTGAATGTGCATAGCCCTCAGCCACAGGAATTTGAAGGATCCCTGTAAAATCCCATGTTGGAAGGAGCACTTAGGTTCATTTGTAGCTTTAGCTCAGAAGCCCGCTTCTGTGATCTGCCTGCACCCATGAGTGCTGGATTTCTTTATGAAACATGTGAATATTCATACAATCCAGTTGTGTTGAAGAGGTGAGCTGGAGTCAGCCAATTGTATAACATGTGTGTGTTTAAATATTTAATTAGAAGTGTGTTTTGGAAAGCCAAAAAAAAGCAGCAGTTTTAAGAAATAATCCTATCAAATGTTTACGATGCCAAAGCCATAATATAAATCAATATGTTTAGATCTGAGTATGATAAATATACCTTAAAACAAATGATTTGAAAATAATTTCCTTATTCACTTACCTGCCAATTTTTCTGCACAAAGGCCTTTGTTTCTCCAGTTACTCCTGATAACATCACAGCCACCTGAAACGGCTCTTGGAGCAAACCTCAAAAGCAATCCAAAACTCGTGAATCATGTAGACATGCATGCACAATGAGAATGGGACCTTATAAAAACACTGACTAGTAAAAATCATTATTGTTGATAACAAGTGAGGGAAAAGGGACACGCGTGTAGTCCCCAGGTTGGGTGATGAGCACAAAATCTTGGCAACAAGCAGTGCACAAGTTTGTTTATTCTGCCTGATCCCCCCTACAAAGTGATGAGGGTAGAAAGAATGGAAGAAGCAAGTGTTTTCCAGTGATCAGTAAAACAATTCAAGGCTTCAATCAAAATAAAGTGGTGCTTTACCTCAACAGTGAGGACTAGGCATCGGGCTTGGTGTTTGCTTTTGTTTCTGGGTACAGAACCATGGCTACATGGCATCCACAGACCAAACTGCCCCCAAGGTCAACCCTGGGTGCGCTTGCAACTACCTCGGGCCCTCTGGGCAGCAGTGGGGATTCAGGAGAAGACAAGAACTGCAGACCTCCATTTTGCGAGGAAACCTTCTATAATTGCATTTTTGGAGTCCACACCCCAATCCTGTCACATGATGTCAATGACAGGGTTTCTTCCAGTCATTCTTGTCGTATGATCTTTGATTGCTTGGACAAGAGAGCTGTTCCTTCTTGTCTGAAAGCAGCCATCCCATTGCTAGCCCAGAATGACTCCTACTTTTCCAGGATGAGAAGCAGATGAGGTCGATGTCCTAAAGCTATGATAGCTTTCTGTTGGTTTTTTTTGGTTTTTTTTGTTTTGTTTTGTTTTTTGTTTTTTTTTTAAAACATCCTAAAGGCAGATATTTTGCTCATTGTATATTTTAGCTACTGGCAAATGCTTCTGGCCATGCTAAAGAGATGATTATATCCCTCCCAAGCTTCCACTTTGAATGAAAAACTTCTTAGTAACTGTTGCTAGCGAAAACATTCTGGAATGGATTTGTTGATAGAAGATGACTGCTGTGCTTTCAGAAGGAAAATTAAACTGAAGAACAAGTATATTTAAGCATAATTGCTTTAAAAACAGAACACATGCTATATTATAATGTTTAGTTCACTGGAAAATGGAATAATCCAGAAGGCTGAATTCAGTGCAGTGCACCAGAAGAGTTATGTTAATTTGCAATGATTCCTGCTTGCAGCTTTCTATCAGGCTACGCATAAAATGCCTCAGCACCACTGGAGAACAACTCAGCTTGGATTCTGGTGGGACAATGCAGTAAGATTCAGGTGCAATTTTCAGGAAGGTCATTTTGCAGATCAAGCTAATCTAACTGAAAATTGTTTTTAAACCAGGATCCAGTTCCCTCTGGTGGCTGGGTAACCCCAGTGCGACTGAGTCATGGGGTCCATTCGTGCTCCAGACTTGCTGTGTAATGATCTTGTCTCTGGTGTTACGTAGCATCTTCCCATTGGGCTCTGTTAACCATGACACACTATTAGCATGTTGTAATAAGTGCTAATAGTTATTCTTCCCTGGTGAAGTTTTTAGTTGCCATCTGATATAAGATCATCTTTAAGCCACTACCAATTCTCTTAAATGCTGATACTCAAAAGGAGATGATACCATCACCTGATTTTCATTTTGGAAAACTGACACTTCCCCAGTTTGTACATGAAATAGGGGCACATTCAGACAAGTCCACTTGTCTAACGGGCCTGAACACTGAAGGTCTGAATAATGGCTCAGACATGAACCTAGATATTATTTCAAACCCCCAAATGGTCATTAATTGCATAGCTCAGAAATTACTTATTTTGGCAAACAAATCAATAAACAATGTCAAGTCACTCAACAGTTTTTTGCTTGCCTTTTCTACTTACTTTTTTTTTACCCTTTCTTCTTACTTTGTCTTCTGCATCATTTGTTTCTCTTCGAGAATGGTGCCACCTCACAAGCAACTCCTCTGTTGTAGGTCAAAATGGGCACTTTCTAAACAGTAAAACCAGATGTAAGGCGTGACAGCAACAGCAAATCCCATTATAGCCCAGAGCACTGGAGACGCCAGCAGGTAAATGGGCCTGTGTTGGTCAGACTTTGCCACACTGCAGTCTTACTGTGTTAGAAAGTAAGCTTTTTCAATGAAATGTCAAAAGATACCAAACCATGAGCAACACCAGCCTTCTTGTAGCTCTGAAGGAAGGAAATAATCCATCTCAAGATGCGTTGAGCCTGTTCCTGTAAAATAACCTATGTTAAGTTTCTTTGGAGCTTGTAAACCAAGCAAGAATAATAAACAAGTGAAAGCTGAAAAGTGTTGGAAGGAGCCTGGTGTATATAACAGGAATTCAGCTTTGCTGCCACCAGGGTTTCAGCAGCCCTTCCCATGACAGGCTTCAATTAGTTTCTTCTCAGTTCAGCAAAGTTTAATCAGTTTTCCAAAATTCTTAAAGACCTTATTTTTGAAAGAAGTTTCAACACAACTTAGCACACACTCCTCTGATACAACAAAGAACTGCATTTTTTTATTTTTTTCCCATCCATGAAAGCATCCAGACCAAATCAAGATGCTCTGTCAAATCAGTGCACCAGTTGTCTCAGGCATGTCTCCCACTGAAGTTGAGACTGCGCACCGGAGAATGAGGGGGAGGGCAAGCTCTGCTTAAGGGCAGTGTTGCCGAGTTGGCATTAGAGGAGCTACGCGCCTTTGGGACCGCAGTGCCTGGGGGACAGTGTTGAGCCATGCCCTGTGGACATATCTGCTTCAGAGCTTTCCCCAGCATTAGATGTAGATGTGAGCCGTGTATTCATATTGACCGAAACTCCACTAGCATTTTATATGCACTCAGAGGTGATTCATACAAGACGCTAAGCTGTTCATTATTAATAGTAGCTATGTTCTGATTGTCTGCTAAATGGTGTTCAAGACAATGAGGAAATACAAGAGCTGAAATGCCTGGACATGCATTAATGCATTAATTAAACCCTTTTAATACAAACCTGGGAAGCTGCATTGGCCTTATATTAGTATCACATTAGAGTGATGGGTAAACTGAGACACAGAACAGTGACTGGGCTGCTGGTGCCATTCAAGAGATTGGATCTGCATCACAGTCTCCTTTGCAGTCAAACATTGCTGCCAGGCCCTACAGGCAGGGAAGATACATATTACCAGCACTAAATATCCCAAGAGTGATGAGATTATTAGTGTCAGACGTCTCCTACGCTCCCTGTGTGTAGAACCACTGTCCAGTAAGACCAAGGATTATTTTGATAAGCAGTTGGTCTCAGGCAATATTAATTTGTGGGAAAGTTTTTTGGATGCAGCAAGTCTCTACAAGGCTCATTAAATTGCATTTTGCTACATTTACTGCACGTGGCCAGTTTCCCCCATACGGATTGACTGTTTATGCTCATTTCTCAGCTGTGTTTATTGGTAAAGTTTCATAGCCTTAATCAGAAACGCGTAACAGCCCTAACCAATACAGAGCATCCACCATTTCTAATAACATATGGTCTGACCACTCAATAGTTTAGATGCCATGGCTCATTAATTCTCCACAGGAGTAATAAGCATTTGGCATTGTCTTATATTTTAAGCCAATTTATTGTTCCAAAGGGATAAAAAAATAAAAAGAAAAATAGGACCTGCTATAATCTGAGTTTTAACAGTCCCTTGCTTAGTTTTTCCAAAGCTGTGCTGCTGTGTGACAACAAAATCAAACCCACAGGACTTTTGTTTTGGTTAAATAAATGTCACTCCCAATTGACTGAAAACCTTCAGAGGCAAAACTCTAGCTCATCTGTAAGGTCATCCTGATATGCTGCTGTCCCCTCACCCTATTTTGGAGAACACCCATCCTTAGCATGAGGATGTGAGAAAAAAAGAATGGCCAAGTTAACAAGTAAATTTAGAACAAATTAGTGGCTGCACCACACCAAAAGCCTGGGAAACTCCCACTGTTGGAAATCAGAAACTCAGGAGGGTTAAACCTGAACTCGTGAGCCTCAGCACACTCCTAGGGAAATGGAAGAAAAGTTTCTAATGAAGAAGAGCACAGCATTTTTGCATCAATTCTTTACAGTGTTAATGCCTGGATTATTTTATGGCTAATACCACGGTATATTTAGCATTCTAATCATGCTCCATCAATGAGTCAATTAATTTTGTCAAGTTTGAGGAGGTACTACATAGCAAAGAAATTATTGCATAACCAACAAGGTGTAATAGGGAGGATTATATCTTCCTCTGAAACTTGAACCATCACCTGAGAAACTGAATAGCCAACCTGATCAACTGGCAGTGGGATTGGCCAGGTTGTCTGCTACTTTAGGCCATTTGACTTGTTCATTGTTGACTTTCTGCACTTGCTTCTCATCCTCCCAGGACTCCTCCCATCATAAACCCAACAGCACAGTCTTCTTTGCAAATGCTTTCATGTGGGGAAGCTGATTCAGTCACAGACCGAGAAGATGAGATGTTATGTGGGCTGTGGACCATGCTTTCAGGTCAGCCCACAAGATACACTGGACTTCAGCCAACTTATCCTTAAAGAGAGTGGATACTCTTCCTTGGCTTTTCTGAATGAATTCCTGAAACGTAAGATACCGATAGAAGTGTGGTAATGGAGAATGACATTTAGTGACTCCAGACCACTACAGTCTTTAATTGACTCCAGTTTGTAGAGTTTCTGTGCTAGGTTTTGTTTGTTAAAATTCCCACTTGTGCTACCACTGGTGGTAGCAGTGATGAGAGCTCCAGTATTCAGACAAGTTACTCATAACCACCAGAACTTTTAGACCTGATGAGAGTAAGGTTAGCTAGGAAGGGAGCTACAGGGTGGTAGCAAGTTTGTAACGATGCTTAGACCTTTGTTGTCCCAAATGTGTCTTGAATCTTTCTTTGAAGTCATTCGTAGCAATTGTTAGGGACAGGCAATGGACAGGGCTTTTGACTGTAGATCTCCCAGTTATGGAGGTATGTGATCTTTCCCTTTAACGGTTTTCCTGGTTTTGGTTTTTTTTTTCTTTTCTGAACTTTTAAGGAAAGAACTAGCAAAATGGAAGCCTATTTCATCTTCTGCCTTCTACTGGCATTGCTGACCAGAATGAAAATCACCCAAATGACAGCAGATTAGAACTAAAAAGAATAAAAGGTGAGAAGAGTAAATTTTTCTTCAAAAGCTGTTGTCCAGGCCTAATTAATACTTACAAATAAGTAATTTCTTTATCTTGACAACTGTTAACAGCTCTTGGCTGAAAGTCAACTCTGTTCACTTAATTTCCTAAAGTTCCATTCCATCTGGCCAGAAAACGAGCTATTTTCTTCCCTTGAGAGGTGTGAATCAGATGAGATGTTTGTGGCTGTGTCTATGCTGCAGGATTTGAGTGAGTGCCCTAGCCCCATCTGAACCCTTTGTCTGCACAAGATCCGTCATCAGAACAAGACCCCAAATCCTTTCTTTTCCCCTCTCATGTCGAGGTTGCACTTGGGCACATGGCCAAAGGGCATGAGATGCTCCATCCAAGCCCTGAGTCAATTGTGCTCCATTTCCCCTACTAAATGAGGTGGATGGGAATACACAGGCATGGTGTGACCTGCGTGTAGCGTGATCTTTTAGTCTTCAGAACGGGATGGCTGGGTGCAACCTGACTGTTGGGCATGGTGCCTGCAAGGTCCTAGTTCCCAAGCCATGCAGGGACAGTATTTGGACACTGTCAGCTGGCCCTAACCAAAAGCACAACAGGGTGAGTTCCAGCAGTGCAATGGCAGAGATGATTGCACTCCCAGGTGCCATTTAGCTGGCTGGTGCAAACTTACTCTTGGGGTACCAGGCTGTGCAGTCTGTGGGGCAATACCCCAACCCTAAATTGTCCATATGGCCCTGGAGCGAATAAAAATCAAAGATAATCACTCCTGTGGAAAATCCTGCTTTGAGGAAAAGGAATTTTCCAAAAAGTGATGAGTTCCTTTTTAGTACATCATTTATAGGAGTTCTGCTGGGGATAAAGCAGAGGAGGCAATTTTCAGGGGATGTGGCTCAGCTCTTGAAAGTTGGATGCCTGTGAAATAGATTTGGTTTGGCCTCCATAAACTGAAACACTCAAGATCACCCATGAAAACCTGAGCTACAGATGGCAGATAACAAGGCATGCCTCCAAACCTTCTGCAGTTTTCAAATACAAAATGAGTGGCTAGCCTAGCGATAACACAATTAGACGGTAATGTGTAACAGGCAAAGGAGGTATTCCACACAGAAAGGGAGAGAAAAAGAGGGGAAAACTATTATTTTGTAACAAAACACTAAGGCAAGTGAGAGAAGCTAAGATTAAAGCTCTGAGAAAGTAGTTAGATACTGCAAATTCTAACACACATTAGTGTAACTGCGTGGTAGTATCACTGGATCACTTTAGAACTTTTTGATCCCCCAAATGTATGTTTCCAAATACTAATGTACTTTGATTTGGCTTATGGTTCTTTTTTAACTGGTGCTCAGTGAAACACACTGTGGAAATCGTTACCTTTCTACCCTAAATCACTGATTTATGCCCATAGTTTTTATGTAGTGGGCATATATTTTGAGTCTCTGTAATATTTGACCCATCTCCTTGGCTAGTGAGAAGAAGGACATGTGTGTTGCTCATTCACATAAACATTGAGGCCTTTAAAAATATCTCTCTGACCTTCTTCAACTCTGCCTCAATGATTTCCTGTGGCAGGGAATTCCTTAGGGTGATTATATGCTTTAAACAGAAGTATTTCCTTGCATCCATTTTAACTTTGTTGCCTGTGAAATCGACCCAACAACCCCCTTTGGTTCTTGCTTTACGGGGTTGGATACAGAGAAACTTCCGGATGGTTTTTCTACAAACCAGTCATTATTTTGTATTCCAGCATTATTTATATATCAATATATACACAAAAAAGAAACACACATCAACAACCCACTTATGCAAACAGGAAAAATCTAAAAGTTTTTCCAGAATCTTTAGTCACTTACATGCAAGAAAGAAAGAAAACTCAAGAAAATGGCCCCAGCAAATTAGCTGCACCCAGTATACACAGTAAATGGAAAAAAAAAACAAAAACAAACGGGATAGCCTTCCCCTGTTTTTCTTTCCTTCAGACTGCAAGTATATTTGTCTGGGCACCCATCTCTCTCTTACACTAAGAGAAATGGCCCTCACGTCCCTCTTGTCCGCTGGGGGTCTCTGCCAGGCCCTGCCACCATCAGCACCAAGGTTGCTGTTGGAGTAACAGACTTGAGGACCAGCTACATCATCTCAGCTCTGCACGGTACCCTCCAGTCCTGCAGTGGGAACACACATGCCAGGAGGAAGGGTGACTTACCAGAGCCATCTCCAGGGTAGGGACAATGGCTGGAGCAGGAGGACACCAAAACCTACAGCTTCTTGATGATTCTGAGTAGCTTTTCCATCCCAGCAGTATTCCTGCTTCCATTTGCTTCCACCGCTTACTGCTGGTTGATAGACTTCAGGCCATGGTATCTTCGAGTCACGATGACAAACACATGAATTAATTTGCTTGGGGTTATTGCAATCTCAGCAGTGGAGTCACAGACAGAGCTGAAAACCTCCACCTCTCAGTCTGCTTTGTAACCCTGGTTACTAATTGCCTGCATCATGAATTTTGCTTCTACATGTACTGTAGAAGTCAGTAGCTGGGTGGGAGAGGGTGGGATGTGTGGGAGATGGGTCGGGAGTTGGGTGGAAGAGGACCTGTGTGAAATGAGTCCTGCTTGAGCTTTACTAAAGCTTGTAGCTTTTGTCTAGGCCATAGGGGTCTCCTTGAAGGAAATACTGGAATCCACTGAGGAAACAGAAATGATGAAGCAGGAACATCTGACTTCCTCATCAAGAAACATAAAATCACATTCCTCTGTGTGGCTGCTCTGGAAGATCCATGAAGTTATGCTGGAGAGGACAGGCCTCTTGTGCCAAACACAAACAGTAAACACACATTTATATAATTAGAATGAGCTTTTATGTTGCCTGTTTTTTAGTAAAGGACTTCTATCTCCCAAGTCACCTTTCTTGAAGAAAAACATCTATAGTCCCAAATCAGGGATCTCAAAAGGCTTAGCAACTGTGAAGTCTTTCTTTACAGTCTCTTCCAAGCTAGTCCTAAAGGTTTTGGGTTCGAAAAACAGAGCCTTTACAGAAAAATAGTATTTTTTAGCCCCATTCAGTGACTCAGGTGAACAAGAACCCATCGGTTCTCTGAAGACCTCAGAGTGTGAACCCCTGGGATGCAGAAGCTTCCCAAAGGCCACCATACCATACTTGCCATCAGCATATATGTGTTTAATCAGGCTCTTGACAGGTAAGGACTGTGAAAAGAGGACAGTTTGTTCTCCCAAGCTGTTCACTCTCTAAGCCCCCTGTTTATTTTGGAAGTGAATGAATAACATTGTGCTGGGAAAGGAAATTAAAAAAGCAGGGTTGTAATTTACAGTAGAGAAAAGAACAGATTTAGGGGCCTTTTTTTTTTACCCTCCTTCTCCCTCCTCCTTTCCCCCTCTTTTCACTGCTCTGGTTCCAAGCATCCAAACGTGCTACAGCTGAAAAAGAGGACCTCAAGCCTTCCTTACTGCTGGCAACAACAAGTGAGTTACAATTGCCAGTCTCTGTATTCTTGCCAAGAGAACAAACTGCTTCAAGGCAAAAGAAAAAAAAAAAAAAAAGGGGAGGTTTATCAAAACCAAATGCCACTGGAAATCCTAACGCTGCAGAGCCCAATTCAAGATGTACGTTGAAACCTATCCCCAGCCATTTAAGGAAAAAGAAGAAAATGGATTCTTTAATAGAATATTTAAAATATAACAATTGCTTTGGAGTGAGGAATTCTACTCTCTCTGGTTCTTATAAAAGCTCTTTTTTTTTTTTTTCATCTCTAAGTAAACTCCCAGCAGTTTTCTTTGAAAGTGGATCCTAGGCAGGCACCTCTTTTCCAAAGCGCTCAACATTGTTCTAATGAGATGTGATAGGTGGTTTGGAGTAGGAGCTGGTCCAAACAGCGGAGGTATCGCTTTATTGTGTGTTTGTTTTTCTTTTAAAATTCAGTGATCTGGCTACTCTTCATTTTCACTTTAATGCTTCTTATTATTTTGCTTCTAACCTGTCCCCTGGATCCAAATCAGATCCAGTCTCCTTCCCCCTTCCAAGCATTCACTGCAGAATGGAAAAGGGGGAAATTCAAGGCTTTTATTTTTAGAGTAGTCACAGTTTTGAAGGCCAGGGGGAATGAACTATTTGGACCATCTAGTTTGATTGTTGGATACCACAGACCATAGAATTTCATGCAGTGATCTGGGCATTTTGTGCAGGAGCTGGACAACACTCTGGACAACCTTGGGTGTATAGACCTAGTGGGTAATTCTCATCCCTTCAAGCTGTGCCAAGTTTTTGCCTAGAACACTTGCAAGTCCCAGTTCAAGACACTCAACCTTGCAATAGCTTTAGAAGATACTCTATCATGTACTGTCTTTGTCCCGAGCTGTACCTGCAGGCCATGGTTAGGGCTGCGGCTCCTAAGTTTCATCTGAGCAAACACACTGGCCTGTTAACTTAAGCATCCACAGTCAAATGTCATCTGAGACGCAAGTGGCATTGACTCATGGTGACGTAGCAACCATCAGCAAATGCTACCTCTGAGCTGAGACCAGAGTCTGCAGCCAAACCAACGGACAGAAATATCCCAAAATAGTGGGTGGAGGGAGAAACTGCACAGTCAGGCTTTAATTTCATCTGAGAAATGGGGAAGTTCCTGGTGCCTGTCTACACGAAAACCTTTCCCACCTTACTCCTGCCCATAGGGAGGAGTATGTTATCCAACCTCAGCCAACAGACAGTGCTATTAACCATGAGGTCAAATCCCAGACCTGACGTTGCTCAACATCACAGCCAAGAGGAGGCAATTAAAAGAGGCAAAGCAGTTGGGAATAAAATCCCAAGCTGGTTGTGAACTGGGAAGTCATCACCCACACTGCATATCAGAGCTCAGGGCAGTGGGCTGAACTGTCTTTGCTGTCTCAGAGGGCTTCCCAACTGCAGGTACAAGCATAGAGGTTTAACAGAGCACACCAAGCGATGCATGGCAAAAGCTCAGGGTGAGAGCAGGCCAGCTCTACCATGCAGACTCGGTTAAATCACTCCCTAGTTGCCCCATAGACAAATTAAACAGCTTTGCTATCAGGTGTGTTTCCCAGATCCTGAATCACTTCTTTAAATCTTTTCTGAACCTCATTTACTCCATGTCTTCCTTGAAGTTCACCAGATGTGCAAGGCAACAGCCTCACTAATGCAAGTACAGATGCAAAGCCATCTCCTATGCATTATTTTCCTGCTTATTGCTGGCAAACATCCTTGATAGATGCAATCAGACTGTATTCCTGGGGTTTTTTTGTTGATTACACCAGGGGAAGAATCACCATTTCACTGCTTCAAATGCTGTCCACTATCCATGTGACCTCTTCATTGCATGACCATACTTGCTCTTCTGTTATCTTCCTGAGGTTAATTGAATGTCAAATCATCTGTTTCAAAACTTCTTTGACTGGTGCTTAAGTCTTATTTATGCCAACCCTTCAGCATACAAGTGTGCCTCTCCAGAGATACCTCTGAGTATGTTTGCCTCTCCAAACTGCAACACAACCAAACTCTTGCAATGTTTTCCTCCACCTCCCAACCACATGGCTGCGATGAAGAGAATGCAGTTTAGACCCAGAGAGGAGAGTGCCAGAGGAAATAAGAGGTTCTGGACGCAGCCTTGGTGCCTTGTAGGTTGATGTGAGTTCCAAGTTCTGTTTCCTCCAGTAAAGTGCCTCTGGAATTGTTACCCTGATATTTATATTTTCACTTATTAAATCTGTGCCACGTAATAAAATGTGCTATAAATTAAAGGCAGAGTAGGAGCTTTTTCATCTGTTTTCTGCTCCGTGTCAGCCTCAGGATGTTGCATTATGGAGCCTTTCCTGGTTCACCAAGCCTCCTGCTCCATTATGTCAAAAGAGAAACCAGTGAAATATTCCCTTGTTATTAACCGTTAATGTCTGGTTTTTTAGTAATTTTTTTAATATTTTTCTACACACCACAGTTTTTACACACTCTGGAATCGAAATCAGAGCTGCAGCACATTAGCAGCTGTTAACACATCTCTGTTAGCTTGTCCACCAGCCGTGGAGCACAGATCCCTTCTGCTCCGCAGCTGAGCCACCGAGCTCTGTTTCAAATGAAAGCACAGCTCAGCTTCAAAGTCTGCATCCAGAGCAAAGCTTCCTCAGCATCAAAGGTGTGGACAGGCCCTTACCACGATGCACATCAGTCTCGACATCCAGATCCCAGTGAGGCTTTCCTAGGAGCTAATCGGGATTTGCATGAAAGCAAGAAATCAAGCAAAAGGCTTGCCAGGATTTAGACGCTGGATTTGAACTCCACTTTATCTGTCGACTAAGCACAGATTTCCACCCCCCCGGGTCTTGACTGGTTTTCCCCAGATTTATGGAGATTTAAGGAGAAACATCGCCCATGTCTGTGGGTGCCCCTCTCTTCTTGCACCTGGAGAGCAAGGCATGGCTCATGTGGAGGTGGTGTAGAAGGGTGGCTGGCTTGGGTGGCACCTTGGGATGGTGGCTGTCTCCTCAGCTTTTCACAGCTGCAGAGGCAGTGTGTGCTTTCAGGGTCTGGTGCAGGAAAGGAAATTGCTGATATCTGAGTGCTCCTGTACCACCACTAAAATCTCTACAGTGTTTAAATAGGGTGGCAACTGCAGAAGTGCCAGACATTTCTCTAAAAGTTGAATGAAGAAAGTTGTCACCTACCTCTAGGGAACTCAAGGGACCATGTAAATAAATATTAGGATGTCCTTGGTGATATCTCAATGAAGATTTTTTATATGCTCAAACCGTATGCCTAGCCTGGATCTGAGCTCTAATCATACTGTGAAAGTCCTAAGTCCATGCTGCAATAGCTCCCACCCCACGTTGTGTTCTGGTCCTTGAGCCCTTGGACCAGAGCTCATCAGGGTAAGTTGACTTGCTTCCTGTTTTCAGTTTAAAGAGAAGGTGCAATACAGCTGAAAGGGGCTTGGGAAGCTGCTCTTAATAATTTCTTGGCTGCTGGCCCTCAGCTGATATGAAGGTCCAGGAATGATGGGGAGAGAGGTGGTCTTCTCTCCACTTTGACCTGTTCCCAGGGTCCAGCTTGAGGTGATAGTGACATCAAGACCTGGAAACACAGGGAAGGAGGATGAGGACTTCTCCCTTCCCTTTCCTTTGTCTCTGAGCTCTGTTCCAGCAGCGCAGATGATACCAGAAGCCAAGACTGTGGGGAGGTACCCACCATAAGGTGTGGGTATGAGCTGGGCAACTGGGACCTGTGCCTCACTGCAGAGGAAAGAATAGTAAATTCATTAATAGCTTCATAGTGACATTTAGTGTATAAAGAAGCTATGTCCATTCTGCATCGCCTCTGAAGAGGCAGCAATCCATACCTGATAAGTGGCAGCTTTTTTGTTGTAGTTGTAATTGCTTAGCAAGTGAATATCTGGATCGATCCTCAATGAGTAAAGCTGTCTGAAGGGCAGTGTAGTTCTTCTCCTTCTTCAGCTGCCATTTGGCAATTTATATAAGGGGCTCATGATCATCTTCTGCTTTCATATTTTCGGACACCTAACAGGACAATTTAATCTGCAAACGTATGGACAAGAATCCAAGCTGTGAATCCAAGTGAGTAAATTGGACCTGTGAATTTAACCCAGGGACCAAACACCTAAAGTGTAAGAAATTTTTCAATGCAAAATCAGCAAAGTCTTTTCATAAAGAGAGTCCTAAGCTCTATGTATGTCATCTTTCATCTTTACTTTGAGAATAGTAACACCTATATATCTCAGAAATGGCAGTACCACATCACCTGAGATGTCCTAATTATCATCATAAGGTAAGACTGGGAGGTGGAAGCATAGTTATAAGAGGGAATGGGGAAAGAAGCCTCAATATCAGCAGGTGCTGTGCACAGCCCAAGTCCAGATGACCTGCTGGTCTTTCTTGTTGCCCTGCCGTCTCATGGTGCAGAGGTCAGGTACTGCACTAAAACAGGGCAAGTTGTCCCTAAGGTAGAGAGAATATAGTGGTGATCCGTCATAGGGAGGAAATTTTTTTCAGCAGTACCACTTGATGAGACCTAGCAGAGACACAAATTTTGCTAGTGGTTCTCATTATCTTGGAGAAAGATTTTTCTGTGGCAAAGGTAATAAATATAAGAAAGCAAGGTTCAAACAAAGAAGGATGTGCACTCAGTAAAGGAATCCCATTCACCAAGGACCTTTGATAAGGCCACAGCATTATAAACTGTTGATGTTAGAAGTGATACATGGGTGAAAATCACTGTTTTGGTGATACCAGTAAGAGTGGGGCATTTGATTCTGATCTGGAAAGCCACATAGCAGCAAGAGTCTCAGGGCCATGTGTTCATTCAGTTGCAATCGTCTATCAAGAGTACACACACTATGCAGGATGACTTTTATTTTTCCATCCCTGCAAATGTAGCCTCAGATCTGAGATGCAAGGGGCTGTCTCCTCTCCTGTAGCATTACTTTCAATGGGGATCCTATGGAATAAATGATACACTGAGTTTCTGTGTACCTTACGGCCACTGAATGAGATATTCAGGAATATACATCCAACTCATTAAACTCCAGTGGATTTGATTAGAAACAACTGAAGAGAAAATAATTTTATTGACTGCACAGGGAGCAAGAGGCAGCTAACTTGGTCTCAACTATGCTTGTTCTTGTTCTGCAAGCCTAGCAAGACTGAAAGCCAGTGGCTCTGAATGCATAGAGGAGTAGGAACACAGGCTAAGAAAATGCCATTTCCTATTAGCTTTTCAGGGTAAGAATCACCGAATGGGACAAAAATAGCTGCCTCTGAATCAGCAGAAAGAGTGCAATTGTAGCTTCAAATGAATCTGAGCAAGGGGGTGCTGTGAATCCAGGATGCGAAATATGGAGGAATAACAGGTTGTACAAGAATTTACACTACAGACAGTTAAATGGACATTGCCACAGCATCAGAGCTCCGCATCTTCCAGTTCCCTGATTCCAACCAGCAATCAGGAATGCATGGTATTAAATTTGTGAAAGAAAATTCAGCAGGTACTCTTGTAACCAGTGTCTGATTTTAAGCATCCCTATATTTATGCACAGCAGAACTGTAGTGTTTCCAGGTAAAACTTAATATCTACAAGAACATGAGACAAAGCTGAGCAGAGTGTGGCAATTAGAGACATTAGCAAAGAAGGAGGGAAGTTAAAGGCTTTTTTTTCTGTTCCTTTTGTTGCATTATTCTTCAACCATAAAAAATAATAGGGAAATTCCTGCTCTCAGGGAATTTTTATGAAGTCTGAATGTGGTTCCTGAAAGAAACTCCAAGTTTCCAAAAAAAAAAAAATAATATGGAGAAACCTGAGAAGTTCAAGTGCAGTAAATCAACAGGAGTTGATGATCTTCACCCAAGGGTATGGAAGGAAATGAAGTGCGAAATAGCAGAGATCTGAGTTTATGCAATAAGGGACCATTCAAAGAGCCACTGAAATCTATGGAAAGAGTCTCCATACTTCTCTGAACACTGGATCAGACCTTCCCAAATTAATTCAGAAAAAACAATGAGTACTCACAAGAAGGTGTTCATCACCCTTTCAGGTCAGATGTGGGAAGCACAGTGGAGTGAGGAGGGCTGCGTCAGTAGGATCAGCCAGATCAGGAGCAACCCAGACCCTGCGGAAAGCTTTCTGCACCTCGGCCTGTGCAATGCAGCTCTGCGGGAGCTGGCCCCATAATATTGGGAATGACATGTGACATGATGAGCGTCAAGCCAAATTCTGCCACCCACATGGTGTGGTAAATGCTCTCAGGATCTGGCCCATCTCAGTGGCACCACTGTGTTTGCATGACTACAAGCACTTGCAGCTCGGCTTAGCTCCCTGGCTTGCTAGATGTAGTACATCTGAAAGCTGCTCTTTCTTCCCCGAAATCACTGCTGGCAATCATTTGTCACAGCTAAGGACAACATCTCCCACTGCTTGGCGATAGGGCTTCTGCACAGACGATGCCTTATGGACAACTTCAAGTTTCCAAAACAGCATGAGTGCGGAGCACAGGCCAGGCTTCCCTTTTCAGACACCGAGAAGCAAACACTCCCAGCTGCCAAGGATTTTACTTTATTGTCATTTAAGTTGGCTCCTTCTGCACAAGTCGCTGGCGGTCTCACAGTAGCAGGAGTTGAGTAATAATAGTATTTCCAGTATGCTCACCTCCAAGCAATGCTTTAGAGGAGAGACTGCTGGGAGAACAGGATGAGGATGGTTTGTATTGGCTGTTCCTTCTCTCTTTCTCATCAGACTGTGATTCAAACTAGCATCAAACTACAAACTCCATCATTCACGTCCCCCCTGCAGATTTTCCATGTTGGCTCCTCAGCAAGTGGGACTAGACTACCATTCATCAGTTCTCGGAGGTGCTGAGAGGGTCCTCTCATCTTGGAAATTCTGAAACAAAGTCATCCACCAGCTTTTCAGCAGTGCCATGGCTTTACTACTCAGGGGCTGGGGATTGATATATTTTTCCCTGAGAAGGTTTCTCCAGGAAGTTTGCAAAACCTAGGCTCAACAGGCTTCACCCAGCTAAATACGGGACACTCCCTCTTCCTGAAACTTTCCTCATACTCAGAGAAACGCAAAACAGATCAAGGGAAGTGTCTGGAAACAGACAGAGCTCAAATATCATCCCCAAAGTCATCAATGTACTATCTAAAACATCCTCTAAATGGTTAATATAGTCCCTGACTGCAGAGATCCAGCACTCTTCTCCATTTGCTCCTCTAAGAATGCAAGGAGATCCCCTCTGGCCCCGTCCTCTTCCTTAACATTGGTCTCCACATATCCAAAATGCTTTTTCTAACTTAGAGGCAAAGTTATGCTATTGGAGAAGGAACACCTCTGCTTTGTTGGTCATCTGAGACAGCAGAGGCTGGAGAACATGGTGTTTAACAGAGTCCTTTGAAAGCAGACCCCCACTCATGGTGCTTCCTTAGATTCAAAGGAGCACCATGGGGTTTTTTTGCTTGGTCTGTGGCAAAAAAAGTGCACCAACTGGCTCCATCTGCAATGCAATGCAATGCAACAGAACAAGGAAGGAACAGCCAAGTAAATGCATGCAAGAAATAAAGCCACAGGGTAAGAGAAGCAAGGGCAGGAGGTAACTGTGTTACTATATTGCTCACTGAAGGAAATAAAGACTAACGATACTGTCCCACCTGGAAACAATGAGTGTTGTGTGGATTATCAGGGTATGTTTGAGAGAGACCATGATTTGTGCGGGGCTGATCTCAGCTATTCCAAGCTGCAATGCTGCATTCAGTGATGCAGTCTGGAAGTTGATAGCCACTTAGTGTTTCCGTTTTCTGACTTTCCTGGGAGCTGGGAGACTCTACTTGGAATTAATGCACGTTGTCTTGCAGTTAATTGCATAGACTGTTCTAAAAAGTAAAAAAAAAAAGGAGATATTTCATACGGTAAATAATACTTCAGTCAACACATGAACACCTAGACAGCCCTGACTAGGCTTTGACGTTCACAACTTGTTGAAGAGAACTGGGAGAGAAGGAGGGACTTATTATTATTGCCCCAATTTTTTCTTTTGTGGCTGAAAATAGTTTTATGTAACAGTGGAATGGAAGATCAGCTATTGCCTTCTTAGTCTGGTGATGGTTTTCTACCTTGTAACAAATAAGGGCAATGAAAATTTACACCACTAGACACAGCCTTACAGTTTCCAGGATTTTATGGAGAAAATAGGTGGGCCTGTGTGATGAGAGAGAACCAGGGAATTCATGAAGTCCATTGGGAATTAGGATGACTTTTCTGGTTTCCACATGAAAACCCAACCTGAGCTCCAGTATTCCCAGCAGTGCCATAGCCACGCTTCTTAGGAACCTGGTGCTGGGACAGGACTTCACAAAACAAAGTGAAGTGCTTTCCTGCTTTTACAGGAGCCAGATGATCAACCAGGCAGGACTAGGAGGCTCGTAGCTGAGTTATAAGGGGACCCTACCTGTCAGTACAAAGTGCTGAAAGGCGGCATGGTGTGAAATGGTGTCTCCAAAGACTGAGCCCTCAGTGGACACCAGAGTTAAGAACCACTGTGAAGCTGAGGCTGAATTCTCCAGTTGCCTCTCTGCCTGTGCTTGAGAAGACATCATCCCAGATACACCCTGTTTTTCTGGGTGAAAGTTCCGTCTGCGAGGATGGAGGATTGCGTCCATCTTTGCAGTGTGTTTCTGAACCTGCTTCAATGTGGCACCTACCTTAATCCCTGGATAATAACGGAGAGTGGGGTGCAGTATGCCTTTGTAGCTTGACGCTTCCCACCTGGGAAGTGGGATACCTGGATTCATCTACCACCTCAGTCTTTGCAGCTTCAAATCCACCCATCTCACATCCCAGAAGAAAGGCTTGACCAACAGGCTATCATCTAAACCATGCAACAGAGACAGATCGGAGATGGAGCAAGAGAGGGATACCTGTCCTCTGTGCTCCCCTATGAGACACAGCCCAAGATTTCATGCACTACCTCTTCTGGCACTAAAGAGCTTTTCAAATTCATACAGAGAGCTTTCCAGGTGGGACACCCCCCAGATAGACCCACCAAGATCAAATACATATAGACAGCTCTCCAGGCGGGACAGCCCCTGGATAGACCTACCAAGAAGATTTCCCCAAAGCCAAGGTCTTCAGGATTACAGGGTCTGTAGCTGTAGGGCAGGGAGCGATGCCAAAACTTCCAGACAGTCTCTCCTGGAGCCAAAAGCCTGGAAGAGTAGATATAATCTGGGCTCGGCTCCCAGGTCCACAGCAGGGAGCCTGGAAGCTTGGAGAAGCCCGGCTAGAGCCAGAGTGCTCTGAGCATAATGGTTCCCTGCTGCAGGGCTGCGACTCAGAGCCTGGGCAAGGGGGACAGTCTCTAAGGGTGGGGAAAACAAGCCCTAATGAAAGCTGTCCCTTCTGGACCTAGATGGACCAGAGCGGGAATTAGGGAGTGGTATGCCAGCAGGAGGATGACTATAGTAGCAGGGCTTCAAGTGGTCTCTTTTCCCAGCATTTGCCGGAACAAGGAAAACCTGTGGGTCAGAAGAGCCCGCTTCTTTTCAGAGCCATCATGTTTTGGGAATCCTGTAAGCAGAAATTTATTAGGAATTCTAAATACTTTTTGGTTTATATCCAGCATAGACAGAAATCAAATTTAAAAGATAAATAAATAAAAGGCAGAATTGGAAAAGAGGAAAAAAAAAATCCCTAAAATCTTGAAGCCTTGCCTTTTGCCAGAACAGTATCTGCTCTGGGCATGGATGGAAGGAATCCACTAATTTGAACAAAACACTTTTTTTCCTATATGTTTCTAAATGAACTGATATAGTACTCCAAAGACAGAAATGTGGGTTATGTTCCTGACCGGTGCGTGTGGCTGCAGCTCCGCTGACTTCTGGCAGGATTTCCCCAAAGCAAGTTATTCAAGAGCGAGTACAAACCCCATCAGTTAAATTATTCACAACTACAGTCCCTGCTTTATTAGACTGTTTCAAAAAAAAAAAAAAAAAAGAAGAATAATTTATTTTAACTAATCACAAATTCAAATCACTTCGCTGGAAAATGATATGCAAACAGCTCTAGTCAGCCTTAATAAGGTTTGGGAGGAAAGCCAGGCATTGATTTGGCCTTGTGGAGCTCTGATACCATGCTGGCCACTGCGCAATGGTTATAGGAGGCAGAGATGCAGCATGCTGGTTTTTTTTCAGAAGTCTCTGTCAGCGGAGGAGACAGATGCCTTCTGGACTAACACCCACTGAACTCCATCACACGCACACACACACTCACAGAGAAGTGTTTACTCCCTTGTCCGCGGCTCTGTCGCTAAGTGGATGTGTTCACACTCTCTCCGCTTGTTTTATTAAGCCTGACACATTGTTGTGCAGACACAGCGCTCTACGTGCTGCAAAAAGCGGCTTTCAGATAAGGTGAGTCCTCCCTGCCGAGCTCTATGGGAATTTGGTAACTCTTGCGTTCACTCAGCGAGAAGGGATTAATAACAGTGACTAAGGCAAGACGCATCCAGGCGGGCAGCGCAGGCTTCCCTTCGTGTTTTCTGTTTAGTTTTTCCTTCCCATTCTTTGACAGGTCTCGACCGCAATGAAAAATTACATCTTTAATTGAAACGCAGTTCTCCTTGCAGAAAAGAAAGGAGATCTTGTGGGACAAGCACAATGCTGGGAGGCAGGAGATGTTAGTTCAGGTTCTGGCTCTCCTACAGCCTGCCTGTATGATCCCTAACAATTCATCTGATACTTCTGTGCTTCTGTTCTCCTGGTAAATGAGAAAAACAAATTGCAGACTTCCTTCCTCTCTCAAATTCTTTTAGCCTGCAAGACTCTTTGGAGCAGCCAGTGTCTCCTATTACACGTAGATGCAGGGCCTTCCCCAACAGGTTGCACGCTCAGAGAAGATTCCTAAGTGCTACCGTAAAGATGAGTCATTTACCCCCAAACTCCCTCAGCAGGTTATTGTATATAATAAATAAGGGCAAGACTGACCTTTACTGAAAGCTGAAAACTTTTTGAAGATTTAAAAATCAGAGCATGCCAGGACAAGAATGTTAATTCAGCCCCCAACAGAAAGACAGAAGATTATCTCCATGGTAGAGACAGAAAACTGAACAGGAAGAATAAGTGACAGTTTCCCAGTTCCCAATTCCCTGTAGAGTTTCTGGGAATTAAACATAAATCTCTGTTACAAAGCCCGTAATAACTGATTTCTTCTTTGTGTTTCAAAACAAAAAAAAGCCAAACATTTCCCCCAGCAAAATCAGAATGAGAAAGTGAAGCATTTTTTCCAGTCCTTCAATTATTTTTTTGTTTGAGAAATATGTATAAATTCTAAATTCAGTTAATCCCAGCTCATTTTTGGTTAAGAAAATTCTTGTGTATCAACCACTCTTCTCTATTACTCAATGAGATTGCAATTAAAAGAAATGCAGTTTAAATTCTCTTACCTCATGGTAGAATATGTGTATATTTCAATGCATGTGTATACATATGCTGATATATATATATTCTCTAACTTTGAACTGCAAATATTTATCAAGCACACTAAATATTGTAAATGAGTACCGCTCTAGCACTCGTTCCAAAGACATGAATAACCCTTACAGAATAATATACATGAATCTTGCCTGTATGTTTAGACTTCTCCTGTATATTAATTTCCTGAATAGGGCATCATCGCTGTCGGAGTCACAAAGCATCTTTTACACTGCTAGGTTCCACCATGCGCGTTACTATAATGTGGTCAGGGACTATGAATTTTTTAGGTACCATTCAGGGGGCATTTTATATGCATATTTCATGAGAGGAGGGGGTGGAAATAATATTTTTGGCAGACACTTGCCAGGATATGGATGGGATTCAGGAGAAGATGGCTTTTCATATAAGTAGTCAACTCCACTCAATTTAAACCGTGGCTCTTGGGAAGCATTTAAAACACAGAGCTTAAATGGAGCTGCACTGTAAGCAGTACAGAGCAAGCTGTCCAGAGTGTGTGCATGTGTGTATATATATATATTTATATATAGCCAGATGCTCAAGGTCAAACACACAGAGCTAGCCATTTGGGGACTGAAACTATGAAGCAGTTGGCTGAGACAACTCGCTGTTCAGAGCTGCTTAACCTCGAGAGGCTGCTCGATACTAGAAGTCATCCCTGGGGTGAACTATGGGTTCTAAAAGTCACTGCAATCGCGCCAGTGACAAGGCACATCTGAAGAGCTCAGGCAGCAGATGCAGAGAAAATAATAGCGCAAGTTGTTTGGGGGTTGAAGTGTAAAGCCAGTTATCCTTGTACAGCTGTGTGGGACCTATCGCACTGAGACATCTCCCTTCCCAGTGAGTGACAAAGCTCTGAACCTTACAAATGGTGCACACACAGCTATGTGCTCAGGGACAAGTATAATAATCCATTTGTGTCTACAGTCAGAAACTCCTGGGCAAAATTGTGGGGAAAAAAACTTCATGAAATGGGGTCAATGCTCAGCATGAGCACTTCAGAGTACCTGGTGCATGGGATCAGGTCGTCAGAGCTTTGGGATGGCACTGAGTGCACCAAACCAGAAAGCAAACTTGCTTGTCTTCTTAACGTAGTCGGTGGAAACCAGGTAGATAGAGAGGCACACACGTTACTCAGTCACAAAAACGGAGGGAATGACTCCTCAGGACACTGCAAAGCTACAGGAATCCTCATAGTCAGGTCCACCTGAGCTCCATGACAGCCCTGCCCAGACAACTTCCTATCCTGCCCCGGGCACTTGGCTTCTGGCCTGGCCCTGAGTAGGCTCATCCTTGCTTTTTATGATTCTATGATTCTATCCTTGCTTTTTAGACCATCTACTGCACAGTCAAAAGATGGAAAGACATGAAAAAGTTTGGCAGTCTGAATACATTACTAACAGATTTTGGAAATAAGTAATCTGAATATGGTTCCAAAGCCCATGTTCATCCTGCCTAACTTTAGGCACACAGTGGAGCCACAAAAATTAGTAGCATAATTGCCTTCAGCTTCTCTATGATCAGAGTAAAGACACAAGCACTTACAGAGGCAATATGTCTCTTAACTGGACTAGATTTTTTTCTCTGTCTTCTTTAAGGGTAGTGGAGCATTTCTGTCTTTCTGTGGTCATCGCTGATTTCAGCCTTCTTGACCTTCTGCAGTCCTGCCAGAAAGTCCATCTTGGATGCTCTGAGCTATTCTCTTGAGATTTTCTCTCTCAAACACTTGGATTTATTTTCACCTTTTCTCCAATCATCCATCACCTTTACTACTTCATTAATGGTCTGGATCCCACTCAACCCTTTTCTAATTCTGTTTGTCCAAATATAATTTAACCCCTGTTATCAAATTCAACTGTAATTTTTGTGTGGGACAGTAATGGTTTAGCAAATCTGCTTTATCTGGTTGATTTCCCAGAAAGAATTGGGAATTTAAAACTCTCCATTAGTGTAAGACCAAATAAACTGCAGGTCAGCCACATATTCTTAGTTTGTGGAGCAGCTTTTCACAGATTCTCTTTCTAAAGAAAGCAAGTTCATGAGCAGAGATCAGCTAAGTGTACTATTAAAATGGATTGCTGAGATTAGTCCTGTACCACTTCAGCTTGCTGGCGAGCCCTCCTGACAGCCCCCTCTGGGAGCAGTCAGAAACCAGAAAGCATCTGCCTTGGGACCAGTCAGTCATGCCTGCATCCGATCCTGGCGCCTGTCCTGCTGAGAAAGGGGCTTGTCTTCACTAATTTCATGATGTCACCATTAGAAGAGTGGGAAGCAGTATTTCCATGAATAATAATACGCTATGAAGGGCAATCAGTGCTGAAGAACAACGTCCTTGATCGTCGGCCAGGCAAGCAACCTAAAGAGCTCTCCTCCTTGTTGCGTAGAGAAACGAGTTATTGATTTACACATTGTTACAGAGGGCAGCTCTTAATCATAATTAGGCCACTGTGAAAAGTCAAAGCATTCAAATCATGTGAGGGCTTTCACCATTGCAATCTGGCATCCATATGTTCAATGGCAACTCAAGCAGACTGCTTTAATTTTTCCATAGTTTTTTTCTCTGAAGACTCAATATCATTTACCCCTTTCAATATGTCAGTTCTTGTGTTTCTGGATATGCAGCCCCATATTGTCTTTCAGAAGGCTAAGTTGAAACACAGCACTCTATTTTGATGCACTATACAACAAGAAATCCTCTCTTTATGAAAAATGAGATGTGACACTCACCATTGTATTGTGAGATATTCCCACAAGCTTGCATGTTGTGATCTGAATATAGGTTGCTGCAGAACCTGCCCAAGTAAGCAACTTAAGTAAATTCTGAATAAAAGTAAAAGTAGCCAAAAATACTTTTAACTGATTGCTAATCTCGGGCACTGAATACATCCTCCAAACATTTCCAGAAATCGCTCTATTTCTAGCTGAAAGGTTTAGTGTTTATGTACATCTTTGGTTCCTTTAGGAAAATTTGAAAAAACCTGTCTAAATAATGTCTCCTCCTGAAGGGAGTCTAAAAGCAGTTGGCTTTCGGCAGTGGAGATCGGTACTTATTCCCTCTCATTGAGGAAAAGGAGTTAATATGAGTGAGAGAGTGAGGGGGGCTTGAGCGCAAATGGGCTTCTGTTAGCTTGGAGTATATTTACTCTAAAAATTAGGTGTAGCTTTCAAATTTTCGGGTGGCTAGGGTATGAAACCACCTTACAGTGCGAATGGGAGCAAAACACCTTGGCAGTTTTAAGAGGAAGGATAACCGTTTTATGAAAGGGTTGAGATTCTTCCTGATAGAAAGGACAGGGTTCCTCAAACCCTGCAACATAGGAGGTGGCAGCTGCCCCTCTTTGTAGGACATGGGAACGGAGGGACTCTTCCGGGGCTCTGGTCCTAATTAATGGCTAAAACGGGCTCCAGAAGTTACTTCCTAGACATACCAGTTTCTTTCCACTGTCTGTAAAGTGAGCCTAGTGGGACTAGGTTAGAAGGACAGAGCTACACCACAGGCATTGGATGGTAAGACTTCCACCAATGGGACAATACCTCATTTCTTTCTATCAGATATAACAGTTTTTGCCCAAATCTAAAGTTTGAAAAAAACCACGTTTTGTCTGAGATCTGGAGTACAAAGTAGAACTGAGGATGACATCATGTATTACAGCAGAAAATGTATCTTAGCTTGTCTGAAAAGCACTGGAATACATCAAATTAATCAGTTCTGCTTTGGGCCTTTCTACCCTGAGTTCCTTCAGCTTCCAAATACCTCCCCAGGTGTCCTGCAGCGTGCATACTCCAGGTCACTTTCTTGCAAGGCTAGCCAGATTTTCCTCAGCAGCACATCACTCAGTGAATCCAATAGGAAGCAGGAAAAGAAAAGTAATTTTTTTTGCATACACTTTTGAATCACATCCCAGTGTGGGTCTTCTACTGCCTCTACCAACAATATGAGCAAGGCTGAGATGAGGTCATTGAAAGGATAAGAAAACAGAGATCATTAATTTATGCCAGCCTAAAAAAAAAAGCAATTTTATCCTGTAAAAATGCTAAAATGGGATGAGATCAGGGACATATACTTCCAAGGCAAGAAATTTTTTTAGTCATCCAAAGCCTTAATTAACAATTAAGGGCAGAGCCTTAAATCATCTCAGACTCCATTTGAATGGGCAAAATATTAAAAACTTGCTACTTTCATCATCAATTCTTTAGAAAATAGGAGTGGGAAGTTTGAGCAGTAGGAGAGCCTAGGTTTACTGAAGGGCCGAAGAGTCCTGAACTAGTCTTAAAACTCAGTTCCTCAGGTAGGACTCCTGGTAGAGTCTGTTTAGACAGTTATGATACATGACGTCTCACTTGTATGTCTCCAATTCTTCATGTTGATGAACTTCGGGACATGACAACCCTCTCTCCCCGATCCTGAAAAAACAACAGTACTTAACATAACCATACAAATTTTTATATTTATGGTGATGCCAACTTGGCTTAGTGATGTCTTCACGGCTCTTCATCAGCCGACAGATCATGCATTTTACCAGAAGAGAACCTTTACAGCAGTGTATTGACGTGATATTTTTTTAATACAAATTGTAAGTGCCATCTCTTTGATAAGGCCTCAGTCTTGCAAATACTGAGAAGACTAAGCTAAAATGCCTCATCTTCCTGAAATCTCTCACCATATAACGTTATGTTCTCCTCCAGCATGGATAACCAAATCTCATTCCTGATTTCCTCATGTGAAGCCCAAGCAACCCACGTAAATAGAAGCGCCTGCTCCTGTGTTATCATAATGAATTACATTTGTTAAGCCTGCTTTAGCAAATTAATTGGTTTGATACGACTTAGGGCAAAATTTTCCACTTTCTCTTTGCATTTTACCTCAAGTTTTTTACATCCAAAAGACCCACAGAGTTAAGATGAGGGAAAGCGGAACTTGCTTCTCCTCTGGCTTCCCATCCCCTGCAAAACCAAGACCCATTCTGCATGGCAGCGTCCCCTCTCCTACCCCCAGCCCAAAATACTGTGAATAAGGACCACAGTTCTCCGTTCACTCAGGAATGCCAGATATGAAACCACAATCAAGCTTCGATCTCTTCAGCACAGCAGGCTCCACATGCCAATCTACATGTTTGTTGAAAAAAATGATTCTGCTGGAATAAGTTTCTATTATAAGCTCTCACTGTATACATTTTTTGCAGTTAGTATATAATTCCTGCACCAGAACCCAATATCTTTTCTGTTTTACAACTGCACATAAATACAACTGCCTTCCATCTAAAAAAAAAATAAATATTCACAATGTCTGTTCAGTTTGCCTTCTCGCAGCATCTCTCTCCCTCTGCCCAAATATAATCGCACTTTCTAACCCCAATCACTCATGGCGGGGGAGGAGAGCCAAACAAATCTCACATTCATAAACTCAGATGACAGCCACCCTGAGCCATAGGAATAGCATTGAATTTATTGGAGCCGTTAGCGCAGTACAAAGCAACTGGAGTAAACAGCGACTTCCAAAAAGAAGCAAAGTTATTTGGAGCAGCTCCAGCATGCAAATGGCAGAGACATTGATGGCTGTAGCAATTATTATTTCCTTTCCCCACGCCCTTTTCCCTTCTGCAGTTTGGCCAAATGAATTTCCCTGCAGATGCTGGAGGCACTGGAATCTGCTGAAAATGATGGTGATTTCTATGGCCACCCTCAGGTTTTCAGTACGAGAATGAAAAAATTTCTAGCTTACCCAACACCATAAATTCACAGTGGGAATAGAGTTTGGCCTGATAACATGTTCACTGGGTCTTGGTTTCTTCTTGGAACTGGTGAAGCACGTTGTCTGACCAAGTGATTTGTGAGCTAATCATTGTCTGTGTGAAGCAAACAGGAAGAGGGCCAATTGTCCGGAATTATTATTATTTTTTTTTAAATGACTGAGCTCCCACAAATATGAGCTGGGCCCAGAAAGATGACTTCAAGGTTAAAGCGCAAAATCAGAAAATAGGATAATTATTACTATTGGTAGTATTGTTACTGGTCTCAGCAGCCTCACACCCAAATCAAAATGTTGTTGTGACCGGAGTTGTGCAAACACTGAACAGAAAAATCGTCCTTGTCCCAAATAACACTCCACCTCATGCAAGAGACAGAGATACTAATGGGGAAAGTACAGGGACACAGTGAACAGTTGGTAGCCCGACAGAGACGAAATGTGAGGAACTCCGGAGTCACCTTCTTTTTCCATTTGTCTGGTTTCTTTACACCATCAGACCTTTGGATCAGTGTGTCTCTCTTTCTATGCCTTTATACAGCTCCAAGCATTGTCGCTGGTCTGATGGAAAATTTGGGGAAGCTTTCAGCAAGTTTCTAAGTGAAAGGTATGCAAATGGATAAGACAGTCAGCCTGGCTTTGTTTGTGATCTTTATTCTTGTGTAAATTCGTATGTACACGGGATTGTGCCATGTGTTTCCAGTCAGCCCTCAGACATGGGATTTTATACTAACAGGGAAGACGTTGTGCTGAGAGGAGCAGGAGGTTTCAACAACAAAGGATGCTGCAGCTGATGCTTTTGGCTTAACTGCTGAAATTGTTAGGTTTCTTTTGTGCCAGCAAGAAGAGGAAAGCTGACCTAGTGTGACAACTATAAACTCTTTGTGGTTTGATGTTCTGAACACAAATCTGAGTGTGAACCAGTGGGCTGAGCACTGAACCAAGACCTGCCTGATACTGTTTAAGTTTCTAGCTCTTCCCGATATCTTTGGGGAGATTTGGAAATACACATGTGCATTCCCATGTGTACCTACCTGGTACTTCTGCCTATCATCACACTTTGTGGGCTTGTTGCAACCCAGACAGCACTGACAGAAGATCTGTTGTGCAGTTGGACCCTTTCAAAGATCTCTGGGCGAGACACAATTGTTTCATGCATCAAAGAACTAACATACATTTATTATCCCTTTTGTAACGGATTATAAACTGACATCCTAAAAATCATCCAGAGACCTCAAAATGTTGCACGCAACAGCAATATAAACATCTGATTCCTAAAGCCATCATACAAGGTATATGACACCACACAATCCTATAACACAGTAGCTTAATGTGACATTAGCTCACAAAGTACCTTAATGGAGCACGTTGTGGACAGAATTAGCAACATCAGAGCATGCTTCAGTACCAGCTGTGATCTTGCATCAAAGATTCATAAAGAACAGCCTGTTAACTTGTTCCAGGATAAAGGCCAAGGTTGTGTAATCCAGTATCTAGAGGGGTGATGCAGTTGATGGAGGCTGAACAGAAGATTTCTACATCAAAAGGGTCGTCAGCACCTGGGCAAGTGTCATCCACTCAGCTGGTATTATACTTTTACCAGATTCAAATTTTATATGGGTTGTCTGTCAGCAGGAGGCATTTCAACAGCAAAATCAAACTGATCTCTCCTGAAGAGGTCAGCTCAGAATCCAATTCAGCTCACCATCACCTAGTGGCTTTATTCTCATTTTAAAACTGTTTTTAAACTTATTCTGGCAGGATTTGTGACTTTGAGGATTTTCTTTCAACACGAGACGATGCTGTCTGTAATTATCAAAGCTATTTATCAGCTAGGTACAAGCCAGAAATTTGACCGTGTAGCATCACCTGAGGTATTCCCATCAGCATGTTGGCAATCTTCTGGCACCATCTTCATGGGCTGCAGCATCAGTTGATAGTCAGTCCCATAAAAGATCGCCACCTAAAAAAGAGAAAGATTTATGGTGGTTCATGCCTAACTTCAGATGAGATATGCCTTTCAGTCAGCTATTTTATGTCCCAGGACTATAATGGGAACTTGGCTCAGATGCTGACATTTACACGGTGGGGCTGTGCAGCAGATGAAATGAACTGCAAGCTCAGGGTCAGGCTGCGTTGCTGTTTGCTGTGAGTACCCCTGAGGGGCCTCTGAAGGCTGATAATTATCAGCCATGACATTATGGCCTCATACATGCAACCATGACATCCTGAGAGTGATGCATGGGCCTTGATGTCCGAAGAGCACTCAGCAGACCCATATCTTCTATGGCACACCCAAGCCTGCCCTTTTCTCATCCCTGATTGCTTGTCCCATATATATCCTCTGGGCAGTCTCAGTCTCCACTCTTAATAATTTTTGTCACAGTCTCAAGCCATTCCTGTCTACCTCTCAAGGCTCTTGGTCCCAGTCACTTGGCAGTCCTCACAGTTGGGTTTCCAGACATCCTGTTTCCCGTGACCCCTAAATCTTCTCAAGCAATGAGGCTCAGAATTTCCTCTCTCAGCTCCTTTACCTGTATGTCTTTCTTTTTCCCCTCCTAAAATGCCCATTCCTCCCCTGTCTTCACCCCAGATCCCAACTGGATTGCACACTCAGTGTTTTTCCATATCTAAGATTCTTGCACTAATCTGTTCTTCTCCTTTTCATTCTGTCCCAGGTTACGTTCCCTTTTCAGTTTAATATGGTAGCCTCTTTGCCGAGCCTGAGCTTCACTCACACAAAACAACAAATCCCCCCTCTTCTTCTACCTCTTCTCCCTTCTCCCACTGGCAGCTTTGCTCTCAGAAATGCTAGAATTATTTTCGCTAAAGCTCGAAAAAGAGATTCCAAAATTTCAGTTCCAAGAGGCGAAGTATGACAGTATTAGAAGCACCAGAAAGAAAGGCCATAAAGGTCAGTCAATGTAGAAGTAGTGCTGCGATTCCTAACTGATGCACGCACAAGCATTGCGAGTACAGACCCAGACACAGAGCTTGGCTTTGCTAAACAGACTTAGAAAAGGTGGCTGGAAACAACATGACTTGCTCTAGACCTGCAGGTGTTCAGGCACTGCTTTAAAGCCACCTTTTACATACTTGCAAGAGGAACAGTGTTAATCAAACCAGTAATGCAAGAAATAAACGCGTCCTTTAACCACTAAAAGGTGCCTGTGCAGTTTGTAAAAGTCACCAGCACCTTGAAACCATTTGAAATTCTGCCCCCTTTATGTTTCCCCTTTAGCAAAGTGGTTGTGCTGAGTTAATGGGCAAGATCGCAGTCAGTCTGGGTTAGCATGGTAGGAAATACAAGAAACTACTTGATCAACAGTAGGCAGGTCTTTGAACTGTATCTCAGGTGAGATTTCCACTGAAAATTCCACAGTCCATATTCATAATCCCCATGTGTTGTCACTCCATTCACATGTATTAAATTCTTCTCTCATATTTAAAAAATATATTATTGCCTTCACAAACAGCAATGTTTTTAACGTAATTAGGCATTGGAGAGTACAGTTTTTATTGCCTAGTTCCCATCACTAACATCCATATAGCTTAGAAACCTTTTAAATCTGCAAAATATACCAATTCACCTTCACTTCAAGGGAAAACTATTGCAAGCAGGAGTAGAAAGGATAAGCACCACTTGTTTGCAGGTTCATCTATACACCTTGTTGTTGTTGTTGTTGTTAAGAAACTGCTCTGTTAACAAGAGACTCTGTCATTCCCCTTTCCTTTCTCATTTCCAAAAGCTCACAATTCCCAGTGGTAAATGACTCCCAACCACAAATGTTTGGGCTCAGTGCAGGAATAACCAAGCAAAGCCCTGAAGATCCCTTCAGATGATACTAGATGATAATTTCCATTGAGTTGTTCTTCAAGATTTCCACAGGGAAGAGAATGTGGAACAAATATGCTCTCATCCCTCATCTTCAAAGCATATCTAGAGCCAAACTCTCATGAAACAATAAACTCCTTGCCCAAACATTCCTTTAGGTGGATTCCATGGGAAAAAAAAAAAAAAAAAAGTAAAACTTTACAAGATTTCAGACTGCAGCAGCCTACTGCTGACTGTTGTCACAGAGTAGTGTAGGTTGGAAGAGACCCTTGCTGGAAGGGTACGTCATTGACAACTTGTTGTCCAGCCTGCCAAGATACTACTGTATGGTCTTCCATTTTACCAGTCACTTTCTATAGTTTCATGTTGTCCATGATCTTGCTGAGGTGCTTTCTGTCCCATCTTCAAAGTCATTAATGAAGATGTTCAACAGTATCAGTCCCACTAGTGACCCCTGAAGAAAACTGCTAGTAACTGGCCACCAATTGCACTTCCTGCTTATGACCTTCATTCCATAAGCCCAGTGGTCCTGTCAGTTTTGCACCTACCTTGTAGTCCATCCGTCCAGTCCACATCTCTCTGAATTTACAGTCATCTCACCGTAGTGTCACTGCTTCCTTTTGTTGCCCATCTCTGTCCCTCTGCCATCTCTGCTGTATTTAGATAGGTTTCCTGTGGAAGGGGCTGTATTTCTGTTCCATATTTGTGGAGTGTTTAGCACAGTGATGTAATAGCATGAAAGTACAGCTCCTGAGGAACAGAAAAAAAAACAACAAAACATAACAAAACTGTTGAGTTTGTGCTTTTTTTGTATAGCTTTAGGACAATTGGAAAATGAAGCTTTGAGGTCATACAAACAGAGCAGAGACTGTTAGTTCCGCTCATCACCAGACTTCTGAAGTGTTAGAAACTGTCAGATACTCACTTTGCCTGCTGTAAAGATGCTTGGCATCCTAGGAAGTCAGGAGCTGGCTTTAAATTACTTGGGATGTCTTTACCTCTAGACTATTCTGTTATGATTCCACATTTGCATCTGATAAGCATGGCAAGGCCTGACACTGAATTGTGCCAGAAGAAAAGTTGTTCATGCGTTTTTTCCAGTCCGGTGATGGCAAATTTCTGAAAGGCTGAGTAGTGGCTTGCTCAGTTACTGGCAGCCCGTATGGGCAAGTGAGAGCTCTGAGTAGCACTGAAGGCAGAAATCATTCCAGGAGTCCTTTGGCCAGATCAGATGATGCTCATCTGATACTGCAAGGTCCAACATGCAGTTTTGGACAACATCCATTGCTTAGCCAAATTCAAAGTTCAAAGTCTATGACATTTCCCTATCATTCTGCAATAGTGAAAGCCTGGATCCACTTCACCTCCTGCCAAACGAGCAGCACTAAGGGTACATCTATATAACGGAAGTACTGCCAGGGCACACTCTCTGACCCTGAGATTAACTGGCACACTCTGGTCATAGCCATGTTATTAAATTCCTTTACCTACAAAGCATCTTACCTGTAGGAAACAGATCACAGATACCAATGTCATGAGTCAAGAGAAGTAGAAAGGCGTAAATCCTTCTTTTTGACATGGTATATATGTACGTGCATAATATATAGGGATAAAAACACCAAAATCAAGAGTCAAGGCTTTGAATGCACTCGACATTGCTGATGAAGCAGCTGACTTCAGCTAGAGCCATTAACTTAATGCTGAGCACTTTTGCCTCAAATAAAACAGTTCAATACAACTATTTTGGGAGAAAATGCAGGCATAGGACTCGGGTACTTTGAAAGCCTATTCTAGGCCTCATCTCTCTTCCTGTGAGAAGGACCAAGTCAGATCATTATTTGATGGTACTACTTTTCTACTTAGCAAGCATTATTAGGATACTAATTTACTGAAATATATAAAGAACATGAAAAGCAGAAAGCTCTGGCAATGTTATCTGTTGTTCATAGAATTGCAGAATGGTTAGAGTTGGAAGGGACCTTAAAGATCATCTAGTTTCAACCCCTCTGCCATGGGCAGGGACACCTTTCACTAGACCATGTGGTTATTGTTGTTGTCATTATTCTGTTATACAGGTATTAAGTTTGCATTTGGTCCCCAAGAAATAAAATTTAGAAGCACAGTTGTAATAGGTAAGACAATTTGTCCAGTTCATTCTGTAAAGTTCAGGAGTAGGAAAGTGTGAGACAACAGCAATTAGGTATTATCTCCAATAACTCCTGAAACATATGTGAGATCACAGACATCAATTCCCAGGACATATCTTGGAATCTTAAATATTTTTTTCTTCATTATAATGAAGCCTAAAAAGATTTGTATTTCAATTTGTAAAATCATAGAAAATTATAAAACATATCTGGGATGAATTTTCAAGAATAAATCAAGCCAAACAATTAAATATCCATTTATAATAGGCTAAAAATCTGTATGTCGTATCTAGACTTTCATAAGGTTTTTGAAATTGTCTTATATGAACAACCTAAAGAAATATGATGTAGTTAGGACTACAGTAAACTGGATATGCTCCTGTTCCTGCTCACAAAGCAGTTAGTAATATTCACAGTAAAAGTGGAAAATATATCCAGTAGTTTTCTTCAAGTATCTGATCTGGCTCTGTACAATATACTCATTAATGACCTGAATCACGAAACAGGTTTGAAATTTCTAGAAAGTTTCTAGTTAATCTTGTTTTGAGTTTGCTGGTGGACAAATGGCCAGTTTGCTAATTGTCATTATTCATCTCTTTCCTTTGCTTTATCATAATGCAACCCAGATGATTATGGCAAGTAAAAAAAAAAGTTGTTTTTTTTTTTTTTTAAATCATATATTTTAAGTAGAATATGCACTGCTACCTAAACACGGGGTTTTGGGCTTATACTGCAAAGTATTTGTACTGCCTATTCATTATATCCTGTATAAACACAACTGGTTTTCTATGCTGCAATATTTTTCCCCAGAGATTTCCAAAACACTCTTCAAACACAGCTAACCAATTTTGCAAACCCTTCATAGATTTTTAAAGCTGAAGGGAACCATTTTAATCATGTAGCCTTATCTCCAGCCTAATACATGAAATATATTAATACATGAAAACAGGTTCAAGACATCCTAATTTTTTTTAAAAAGAGCAGCAATTATCTGGGATTGATGTATTCATCTTCCTCTCAGGCCACCACCCCAGAATCTTCTTCTGCCATTTCCAATTTACTGAGCTGGGCATGGATTTAAGCCATTGCTGACCCTGGAAGAAAACCACATCTACATTACAGACTGGTTTAGATTTAGGCCAGGCGGTACAGACTCCAACTTGAAATGCAGAGGTCAAACTCCAGTAACCAGAAATAATCTTCAGAGCTTTAAAATGGCAGGGATCCAAAGACCTAGCTTTCTCCTTGGTTTGATAAATGCTGCCCAGAAGTAAATCCTAGTGGATTTGTGTGTTTTTCACATATCTGGAGGCATGCAACATCTTTGTCAGCTCTGCAAGGCAGAAATTTTCTAGCAAAAGCAAGCCCTCCCCAGCAGTGAGGACCTCAGCTGCCAAGCTGGGACATCTTTGAAGACACGGAGATGGGAAGCTAGTGCAATGTAACTGTGATGGGCAGATTCGGGAGGTGCTGGGGTCCCGTTACTCTGTTTGATTGCCACTTGAGCTTGTAAGACAGGTATCACACTGTCACGCTTTGCGTGTGCTGGGAAGTGAGAGGTCCAACAGCTTTCAGCTCTCACTTCTATTTATATGCTCATAATCACAACTGAGAAGATAACACAGAAGCAGAAAGAGTATTTTATGTTTAGGGCAGGTTTTGAGCGTGAGGCTGGGAAGCAGTATTTTTGGGATGTCTGTACAAAGGGAAAAAAACCTTCCTGACGAATCCTGCCTTGTAAAGGGCAGCCTACTGTAAGAGAAATCCCCATTCCCCTCCATTCCTTGTCATCCCTCCCGCCTTCCCCTCAAATATCCCCCCTGGTTAAAGTGCTCAGTGGAAGGAGGCAGGACCTCAGATTTACGTCTCGTGTGAGCTGTGGGTCTTCTGAGCACAATAATGCTCGGTTAACACAATACCATAACACTAGATCAGGTATCATCAGAGGAGGAAAACGTGCCACCTCTGGAGGCACAAATATAACTTCCTCAGCACCTGGGTGTTCTTGGAGAGCTCTTACTTACTAATTTGTTTTTTTAATATACGCAGCTATTCAACAATGGCAGAGGGGGGCCACTGGGTGTTCGAAGAAAATAAGAAACCTTAGCTGAGAAGAGACACGGATTCAAAATGGATATAAAGAGTAGCATGTCCCACAAGACTCGGAAAACTCAAAAGCCTGCTGGGATTTATTTTCCTCACTGAGTAAATGATGTGTCATGGAGGGAGAATCCTGCTGGAAATCTAAGCAGGGGATTCAAACTTCAAGTCAATGTGACAGCATGGAAAAACAAACCCAGGTATGAGAAAACTCCTGTTTTCAACTACAGGTCTGAAGATCGCTTGGCTCTCCCCAGCTATTATTGTTACCTCCAACATGAATTGGTTTGGTTTTCCTGCTTTCTGCAAAGTTTGGTATGCAAAGCCCATATGAGAGACAGTTCCTGTGTCTCAAAGAACACAGGCAGGCTCTGCTCCATCAGGTTACTCTTACCTCTCTCGAGTCCCCATGCTATGTGTGTGTATGAACTGCAGAGCAGCAAACCCACTGCGGTAACCCCAAAGCACCTTCTGGGAAGATACTGATTTCTCCTGCTATCTCTTTCCTTTCCAAACTCAAACAAGGAAGTGAAAAACAAGAAAAATATAAAAATCAGTGAGCCTTGCTGTGGGTACACACTTGGGACTCCCGCAGCCTTAAGTGAGAGGTGTGTTTGTGCATATCTGAAGCCATAATAAGATCCTTCAGTTACCGTGAGATGAGCTTGCACTGAAGAGCTTTAATCCAGAGACAAATTTGGATGCAAACTCTCAAATTATGCAAATCCAAGAGTTTTGTTTTGGTTTATTACTCAACCAGAAGGCTGCTAGAAGGTTTCCAAAATCTGGAGGTGTTTGAGGCAAGGAGCTGCTTACTTCCATACTGGCTATGTTGGGGAAGGAAGGGAGAGCCTTGTTTTTGAATGCCTCCATACTTCCCATTTTACCTGTGACTGGAAGCAGAAATGCCGTGCCAGGCCGCAAAAACATCCTTCACATTCAATTCCATCTCAAGATGGGATATAGCACCCCCTCAAAACACAGAGAAAATGGCAACCAAACTTTTTAAACCTCCTAAAGACTTCCAGGTTCAGTTCAAGGTTTTGACAAAGATTTTGGGTCACTTCTGATTTTATCCAACTCTATTTGCCCAGCCCTAATTGCAACAGTACATCTGGAAATGCTACAGCTAAGGCCTTGCCAGCACTTTCATTATAAACCCTCCTGTTTTCAGGGTTTTGTAACTTTTCCTGAAAAAAAATGCAACAGCAGAAGGGATGAAACTTGATATAAAAAGTTCTCAGCTGGGGAGCAATTTTTTGTGTGTGTTGCAATATTTGAAGGAAATCAAATCAAACCATTCTGAAAATGAGAAAAGAATTTGTAGAAAAGGGTGGGAAGGTAGAAGAGCATTTTCTTGGGTTTTCATTTTTCTTTATTTGAAGCACACAGGGATAAAATATTTCACCTATAAACCATTTCTCAACTCTGACCTGTGGCTTGACTTGGATTCAAGGCTTTGAATGACTCTTTCAAAGGACCACAAGGATGGCAAAGAAAAAGAACATTTGCCCACAGCACCTGCTTGGAAATGGCTCTGAGGAGCAAGAAGCATCAGTATGTTCCTATCCTTTGGTGCAAGACAAAGAGAGAATAATTGGAAACTCTGGGAACATCTGGGACCTCTACTGCTTAATAAAGGATGTGGGCTTGCTTGGAAGTACTACTTGACACGCCGTGGAGGTCGGAGGATGTCCCAGAAGACTAGAAGAAGGCTAATGTCACCCACATATACAAGTAGGGCTTACAGGAGAATCCAGGAAATTATAGTCCCATCAGTCTTACTTCAGTCCCTGGGGAAGCTGTGGAATGAATCCTCCTGGGGGTTATCACAAGTCAAATGAAGCACGTGGTTAGGAAAAGGCAGCATGGATTCACCAAGGGCAAATTGTGCTTGACAAACCTGATCACCTTCTATGACAAAGTAACCTGCTCAGGGGATGAGGGGCAAGTGGTGGACATTGTCTACCTGGATTTCTCCAAGGCTTTTGACATGTTTCCCCACAGCCTTTTCCTGGAGAAACAGCTGTGTTAGGGTCGAGAAAAGTGGTCTGCATTGTGGGTGGGGGACTGGCTGACAGGCTGCACCCAGAGGGTGGTGGTCAATAGCTCCTTTACAAACTGCAAACCTGTCACAAGTGGGATGCCCCAGGGATCAATACTGGGCCCAGTGCTCTTTAATATCTTTGTAAGTGATCTGGATGATGGGATCAAGTGTACCCTGACAAAATTTGTTGATGACACCAAACGGAGTGGTGAAGTGGACACTTTGGAAGTGAGAGCTACCCTGCAGGAAGACCTGGATAGGCTGGAAGAGTGGGCTAACAAGAACCTTATGAAGTTCAGCAAGGAAAAGTGTAAGGTCTCACACCTGGGAAAACAATCCAGGAGTGCAGCACAGGCTGGGATCTACCTGGCTGGGGAGCAGCTCTGCGGAAAAGGATCTGGGGGTCCTGGTGGATGGCAAGCTCAATATAGGTGATCAGTGTGCTGCAGCGGCAAAGAAAGGCAACAGGATGCTGGGCTGCATCAACAAGGCCATCACCAGCAGAGATAAAGAAGCTGTTATCCCACTCTACTCAGTGCTTCTCAGGCCACACCTGGAATACTGTGTTCAGTTTTTGTCACCGCTATACAAAAAAGACGTGGCCAGGCTGGAGAGGATCCAGAGAAGGGCCACCAACATGAACAAAGGACTGGGAAGCCTGTTATATGAGGAAAGGCTGAGAAGACAGGGTTTGTTCAAGCTTGAGAAAAGAAGGTTTAGAGGAGACCTCATCACCACGTTCCAGTATTTGTAGGGTGGCCACAAAGAAGATGGAGACTCCCTTTTTACAAAGAGTCACATGGAAAAGACGAAGGGTAATGTATACAAGTTACTCCTGGGGACATTCTGATTGAACACAACAGGAAAATTTTTCGGAAGGAAAATAATCAGCCATTGGGATAATCTCCTCATGGAAGTGGTGTATTCCCCAACACTGAATGCTTTTAAGATTCAGCTGGACAGGGTGCTGGGCCATCTTGTCTAGACTGTGCTTTTGCCAAAAATGTTGGACTGGATGATGCTTGAGGACCCTTCCAACCTGTTATTCTATGATACTGTTATTCTGTGATTGACAGAGGAATCTGTCCCTCCAGATAAGGAGAGAAGCACAGAGATCTCTTCCCAGACAATCCACCCTGGGTTTTACTCCAAAGCCCCTGGCTGGGTGTAGGTGTAAATCACTCGTGTAAAAGCAGAGCAAGGCATGCTTGCGATAGACACTGAGTATATCCACAGGGTGAGACTAATTCTCACCTATGAGGAGGTCTCTAAGACCGCATTATAGGTAATGAGATCTATTTCACAGCACGAAATGCCTTGGCTAGCCAACAGAAACACACAAGGGCTGCTAAACTGGGCATGGGACCTCCTGGACCACCATGTGAGATACTTTAGGATGGCACTACTGGAACACTTTGGGATACCTCAGGTGGCACTAGGCAGCTGAATCACATAATATGTATATTTTTAGTATCAGCTGAAGCATTTACTGGACTCCATTGGTTACACTGACCACATCAACCTTGTGTGTCCTCAGACTACAGTGCGAACCCATACACCTATGTGTAGATACCTAGAAGTGTCCAGAGTCTCCATCCAGCACACTGCATCAGTAACTACATAGTCAAAGAGTACTTTTCATCACTTGGTCTCAAAAACCAGTAGAAAGGAGTGCAGGGTTTTGCCTGTAGCCACTACCTAGACACAGCACATCTGTTAAAAGTACTTGAAAAAGTTACTACTGCAGCTGACCCTTGGATCCGTATATCAGGTTCAGAGCCACCAAGAAGCATGGACATATGTCTGAATTATTGCACTGTACCAAGTTATGGGGCAGATTCTAACCCAGGTGTCTGAAGATAAGTGGTATAAGATCTTACCTGCAAGTGACCCTCTCTATTGCCTACCAAGATAGCCCGCCTCACTAGTAGACAAGAGTCCAGCTTAATACGTTGTCTATTCCATCTCTTCATGATTGACCAGGCGCGTGTTGACTGTGACAGAAGTTTGGATACGTATCAGCACTAAATTTGGGTGACTTAGTCTGGAGCTTATTAAAGTTAGTCATTTTGTGGAGATGCCTTCCAATCCTCATCCGCAGCATCCAACAGCTTACACAGCATAGCTTCAACCTCATTCACTGCGAGCTAAACTGGGTTGCATTATATCTCATTTGCAACAAATACAGTCATCTGTGGCAGCTCAGCTGGCACATGGTAGCTTGCAAAAGCATGGTAACCCCTTTGTGTGCCTGAGCCATAACTCTTAAACAGTTCAGATGCAAACATGCAATTTGCATTCTAGCTAAATCAAAGACAAAGACACTTATACCCTAATGTAGATTGATGAGAACTTGATGGACGAAGATAGTTTTTATTACAGTTTTTTAAGCCTGTCTCTCATCTAGATGGAGCTGAAAGCACTGTGGCAACATACTGGGAGTTGTTTTCATTACACAAACCAGCCTGAGTAAAATCAGATTTTTTTTTGACGTGTCTTCACTTGGTTGAACCAAACTGGAAACTATAGGTGTGCAATTGCATAGGTGCAAAACTATTCACTTCTGGAATAGTGGTCACAATTCAGGTCACCCGTGATCAAGAAGGATGAATTGGAAACAAGGATGGTGCAGAGAAGAGAACCAGGATCATCTAAGGAATGTGGAACTTCATACACGAGAGGAGAGGCTTATTTTAAGTATCAGAATAGAAGCTGAAATATGATATGACTCAACTACAGGATGATTTTGGCATAAGGACAAATGGGTATAAACTGGCCATGAATAAATTTCAGATGGACATTAGCAGATAGTTTCAAACCATCAGAAGAGTGAGGTTTTGAAGCAACCTTCCCATAGGAGTAGTTACGGCAAGAAACCTAACCACTTTTATGAAGTAGCACACTAAATTTATGAACAGATTATGTTACATGGGAGGTTGAAGTAGTATGTGGCTGGATTTGATGATCCACAAAACTCCTTTCAGGCTATTTCAGGGAAAAATTTAGAAATGAATTTTCAAATGCCCTTTATAATTTCTCTATGAATCCTGAGGGTAGAAATATTGTCACTTTGCAGCTAAGGCCTCTTTTGTGTTATTTCCACCTTGAACAAATAAAGGAAGTAATTGGAAAACCACAGGAAAATCTTGTTTTGTGACATTACAGACTCTAAGATAAACAGATAAGGCACAAGAAATCAGTCCATGTGCCTCCATGGGCTGATTAATATCCTTTGCAAGATTTTGACATTAGACCCTCAGAAACACCTGTTTGCATTTTGTCTTACTAGAACCTGACTGATGTGTGCCAGACTTACATGTTGTAATACAGACAACAATCGCAAGAATTAATGCACAATTCAAAGCATGTCAGTGGTATGCAAAGTGGCAGAGAGAAGAAATATCTGGGAAATAATCAAATAAGCTACTTTCAGAAATGAAGGTATTATAGCTGTATTAGGCCAGGGCTGAGCCCAGGATAGCTGGCTAGCTGAGAGGCAGAGCTAGTCATCCTGGAATGAAATTCAGTGAACTAAAATCCCACTTTTCTAACAGACAGCAAACCGTCCATATTTTTTCCCAGACTGCTCATTATACAGGCCCATAAGTTCATTAAATGCACCTTTATTTCATCAGAATTTTTTCTGGACACCTAAATGAATCAGTCAAACTCTGCTGTGATCAAAGTTCCAGCCTTTACTAAGCCAACACCACTTTGTCTCCACCTGTCTTCTAGAGAGGGCTTTAAAGGCAGAGGGAGTGAGCAGTATCCTCCTTCCTCCTGAGTCTAAAAGCTGTAAAAACTGCAAAATATCATCTCCAGGGAAAGTGAAGCCACATTTTCCACAATGTTTTGACCAGAACACCACAAACCTTTTTTTTTTTTTTTTTTTTTCTGGTCAATTGTGAAGCAGGAGGCAGATACACACACCAAAAAGACAAAAGTCTAGTGGTTAGAGAAAGAGCAGTGCTGTCAGAGCCCGCTCCTTGTAACATAATGTGACTGGTGTAACCCAGGACACACAGTAGTTTGTGTTCATGGGGGAAAGGGAGACTTGCACTACACCTGAGCTTGACTTTGTGATTAGGAAACTGTTGTGGGCAATGGAGAGTCAAACATGCTAGACCCCAGGAGCAAGGTCTGGGGGAGACTGTCAGACATGATGACATTATTATATAAAAGCTGGGCACATGGCTTCTCTTCATTTCGCATTCCTCATGAGAACATGGTGGGTAGTCCTACACGGTTGCCATTCCCTATAGTTTACTTCTACTTCTTTGCACTCTCAGAGAAAGAGTTACACAGTTAAGCAAAATGGGTTGTCCTCTTTAGGTCTTTAGAAGTAGTTATCCCTCTCCATAGCTATGCAGGAATTACAGACAGCTATTTTACGCACACTTCTCAGAGGCAGGCACCTGAATGTTTCATCAGGCAATACACAGACCGAGCTGGCTGAATTTTGGACTCTAAAACCACCCAGGTCCTACAGGATTCTAGATCTGAGCTACTGTCTCCATATAACTAAGCAGCTCTTTCTCCACAACTAAACGGCGCACTGGTGCCTGTGGTGTAAACAGCCCATATGGGGCCTCCCGTGAATAAAACAGCTTTCAAGCTACTTAGAGACCTCAACTCAAAGCAACAGACTGTCCCAGGCCTGAGCAACAAGAATACTTACACCTGTTAGAAATATAAAGGAAAGGGCAACTAGCTAATTCAAAAGCATGAATGTACAAAATGGAATGATCACAGGAATTGAACATAGGAAGTTCCATCTAAACACGAGGAGGAACTTCTTTACTTTGAGGGTAGTGGAGCACTGGCACAGGTTGCCCAGGGAGGTGTGGAGTCTCCCACTCTGGAGACATTCCAAACCCGCCTGGACGCTGTCCTGTGCAACTGTTGCAGGTGACCCTGCTCTGGTGGGGGGTTGGACTAGATGATCTCCAGAGGTCCCTTCCAACCCCGACCATTCTGTGATTCTGTGCATGGAAAGGGCCATTCAATCAGTGATTTTGTCTCTGATTATTGCTGCCCAGTTTTGGTCTGTCAGCTTTGCTACTCGAGCATCATTCAGGAGCAAGATCCGGGAAGCAGCATAGTCAACTAAGTTTTCCATAAACAACTCTTTCTTTTTAATCTGTCACTTTTTCCATTTTGGTCTACTCTTGATCACTGTGTAAGACTTCTATTTATTTAATGAAGATGGCTTTCATTCAACATACATAGTTATATCCACTGGCTGGCAAAGTGCTTAAGGACCTTCATGAAATGCGAGGAACCTACAACTCACCATGTCACTTCTCTTCTGCCCCCTGTTTTGTCTTCAAATACCACCAGGTTTGTCAGACATGATTTTCTGTTCGAGAAACTATCCTGATTCCTTTATATCAGCTCGTATTTTTCCAGATGTTTTGTGATCTCATCCTCTGGTAATGTCTCCAAGACCTTGCCTACTGTCAAAATCAAACTTTATTGCAAACCTGTAACTCCCTGATTTCACCTTAGTCCTTTTCGTATGGAATGGGTTTACGTTTGCATTGGTTTTGTCCCTTAGTATTCCTTCCTGTTACAATAAGCTAGCAAGTATTCTTTAGTTGACCAGTATCGTCTTCCATCATCTCTTTCATGAGATTCAGGTGTGACCAGCTGAGCCCTACAGCTGTCTCCTCTTTCCAGTGATTTTTTTTAAGATTGATCCTCAAATTTCTTTGGCTTTCAGAATCTTTTGTTTTAATTTCTGGCACTGTATTTTGTTTCTTCCTGGAGACCTACTTGTCACTGATAGTAGAGGACTAAGGCTGAAGTAATGATGATACATTAGCTAAGACAATCCCCAGACTGACCATTGTTTATAGAGCTTTTTATATCGAGACAAGACTGGTAGTGATAAAAGATAATGAGCATCAGGTGTCTTCTTACTGCTTTACATGCCAGTGAAAAACTGTTCAATTTAATGGAATTTTTATCTGGAATATCAGATCTGGCAAATTGTTCAGAAGTTCAGTGGTCATGGTTTGATGGAGGAATATGTTCAAATGAATGAGATGATCACACCTGAGGGATACAGTAGCTGCAAAGCAGCTGATTTGTCCACCATGAATGTGTCCAGATCACAAGGAAACAGCATAACAGATTTGCATTGAGACGTTCCCTCTTCTATCCCAGAGATGAGAAGCCCTGGGCCAGTCCTGGGGCCAGAGGGGTGAGTTAAGTCCAGGCACCTTGTGGTCCTCCAGCATCCCCAAAAGATGTCACTTACTTTGGAAACATCTTGCAGTGTATAATAATAACTAAACCCATAGGGATTACATAATTGCTTCAAAAACCCTTAACATTCAACAAATTGTAAAGCCCATTTGTAACCCATCCTGTCAAATTTTGTGGACAAGATATTATTCCATTTTAAGATTATGTGCAGTATCAAGATACATAATTGTAGTTACATAAAATTCACATGTGTTTTTTCATAGAGAAAAAATCTCATTTTAAAACCAAAGGCTGACAGTCTTGTTGTTGGGAGGGCTCATAATTCCTCAAACCAGCCAAGGACCCCTTTTCATCAGGTCAATCAGAGATTGTGCACAGTGAAAATGGTTCAACTGGACGCAGAGATCCTTGCGTAAATGGCAACCAGCAAGAATGAAGTCTTGCACACACCTCTTGTTTGCTCTGTCCCTTTTTCCTTAACTAACTTCAGGGTTTAGGTCTTCATGGTCTCAGTTTAGCATCTTTTGTGTGGTTCCAAAGAGGAGTAAGCTAAAGGTAGGGAGATTGCCTTACCATAAGGGACCATAAATGTTTCTAATATTCAGGTGCTCCATTTACTTCACAAAACCTGAATTCAACCCTTCAAGCCCTTTGTGACACATGGGTGGTTATCAATGCCTTTGTCATTGCTTTGTTCTCTCAGAAGAAGAGGTATTGGGCTCACATGGAGTCTGGTAATGCATATTCAAGTCTACTTGGCCACAGACTTGAACAATTCACATGGACTGGGATCCTGCACCAGAGGGATCACAACTCAGAGGTGTAGGACTGTGCTTGATTCATTGCTGCTCTGTTTTACAGGAAATTTCCACAAGGACTTGCACAAGGGTTTTTTTTTTTGTTTATTTGTTTATTTATATTCCTTTTCTCCTCTCCACCCAACCATCATGAGGTACCCAATATAGCTTGGAAGTTCCTAATATAGCTTTAACTCTCTCAGCTTCATATTCCACCTGAAAAATGGGGATAATAACAGTGTCCTTCTTTATAGGTGTGATTTAAAAAAAATAAATAAATACACTCAGGGCTGTAAGATACCATGTAAGGTAATGGGGGATGGTGGCAATTTGGTACCAATAGCCATAAGTAATCAGGAGATGAGACCTCACAGACTTTAGTTTTTAACAAATTATTTGAACAGCTTAGATTATTCTACCACTCAAATCAGTGACAAAGTTTCCTCAGTCAGCAGTAAGATAAGAATTGTGTTACAGATAAGTGTCCTCAAATAAGAGCCCCATATATCTCTAAGCATTAGTCATTTTTAGCACATGAGCTATACAGAGAGTTGAAACTACTGATAACTTCCCTTCTTGCTGAGTTTGTGCAAACATTTCCTGAAGCTTTCAATTTTACCACAACAGAAGCCTTTTAAAGCTTAAATAGGGATAACTTGAATTATTAGCATCGGTCCCCTAGCCCAACCACAAGCATGTCTGAAGGAGCTCTTGCTGATAACACACTGCAACAACTACATTTTCCTCACACATATCCACAAAATAAGTTGATACTCGTGATTACCACAGAGTAGGAAATCACCGGGTTTCTGGGGCTATTGCCCCCAAATAACCTTTCAGTTTCTTTCTTGCATTTTTTGCCTGACGTGCAACATACAACTAGGGGAAATTTCTCAGTGAAACCACAGGTCAGACCCTTTGTTACCAGGCAGTGATGGCACCTTACTGAAGTCAGTGGCTCCCTGCAATGACTAACAGCAACAGGTTTGGTCCTTTGCGACTGAATTTCACATGTGAGGATTTCCTCACTTACTTCTTTACTTCCTTCCTTCCTTCCTTCAGATGTGAGGACTTCCTCACTGGCATGCAAAAGTGGCTTTGGAAGTCAACCCATTGGTTTCACCCTCACCTTGAGCACTGCACAGCCAAAGGGACCTCACAAGTACAGGAGCACAGATTACAAAATGAAGACCTTATTTTCTTCCATACGCGAGCAGATCTGTACACCATTCCAGCTGAAGCCCAGCAGCATGTTTATCACTCAGTGAACTTTGTGTTTCCTTACCTACTACTGGCAACAGTTTCAAAATAGATCTTTAGATCACATTTCCCCTCTTTGCTACGACAGAGAGGAGTTGTAGTCGATAGTCCTCACTGATGAGGCACTGATGAATGCCTAACAGTGTTGGTCTTCCTTCCTCCTTCCTTCTCCAGTGGAATGTCTGCAGCTTCCTGCAGAGCTCATGTTACAGGTGATCTTGCATTTTGAACCATCATCTGTCTTCTGCTGACCTTTGGTTCGTATCTGCCTCCACACTGACGTTTCCCCTCCATTTTTTATCAGTGACCAGCTGTGGCATTCTCCTCCCATCTGTTACCAGGCCATTAGGAAATATTGACTAGTCCTTAAGGCACCTCACTGTTAAAGCCCCTCCTGGCCCAACAATTCCCTTTTTGCTACTCAGTTATCTCCCCTTCACTTTTTTGTCCAATCTTCTCCACCTGAGCTTGCATCTGCTCACATGGCATGATATGAAAGATATCAGTGAAGAGTTGGCAGATTTCTTGGTCTGGGCTTGAGCCAAGCGCAGATGTCTGGTGAAGGAGCCATCCCTGGTTCCTTGAAGGCCATTGTAGATTTATAACCACCTCTATGTTTAGGCATCTGAGGGCATCAGAGTCATGTTGTAGCCACATATGTCACCCATGATTAGTCATTCCTTTTCCACAGAGGTTTCTACATATCTTCCTAGATATGGCACAAGTTGGACAACAATATCCTGCAATGCACAGCTCCGACTTTGTAAGTCCCATATTTTATCAGCGTCTTCCATTAACAGTATAGTCAAAAAAGCAGCAGTCCTTCCACTCTCACCCATCAGATCTCACTACAAATTTTATATTTGCAACCAGCTGCCTCCAGCAGCTTTATAATGTACAGGTGAATGTGTGTTATGGATGGCCTTTCCATGATGAAGGATGAAGGATGAAGCACTGAGCACCCACAATGACATGTCTGTGCTTTAGCTGTACAAGCACAAAGTGAGGAAGGTTCCAACTTTGTAAGCAGTGCATTATCTATCTGGCACCTTCCACTAGACGTTTCTCCATCTCCCAAGGTTTTATTTTCTCTGGAGGTTACTTCTTTTGCATGCTTGCTTTGTGTCACATGATTTCCTTTATGCCTTGCTGCTGTGTTGTGTCCATGCAGATTTATATTTGAAGGGGGCAGATTTAAAAAAAAAATTAAACTCATGTTTCCAGGAAAAGTTTTCCCCCATAGGGTCAAATAGAGCTGGTAAGTGTGATTCTTTAACATACTTTACCAAGCTCGACTTTTTCTGTGGCAATTAGGTCACCATGCTAAACTTTTTGTGGTTGTACGCAAAGAGTAGCTAAACACCACTGTGGTAAACTAGCTCATTTCAGCTGGATCAAGCCTCATTAGACAATTGATTGCTGCTCCTGGGGATTCTTAATTAGCCATTTACATCTTCTTCTAGAGCTTTGAAAGGAGTTGGGATTTCGATAAGCTACTGCATATTTATAGAAATGCCTTATGGAAGGCTGTGTGTTGTCATTTCCAAACTGTGTGAGTGATCCTAACACCCCAAATGCCTTCTTTGCTTCAGGAGAGCTGAGTGGCACTGACTTTTGGTGGCTTTAGGACATAATTCAAGTCTTGATAACTAGGTTTTCAAAGGCAAGGTAAATTACTCCATTGTAAAGTCTTATTCTATTCATGTGTTAGGGAATGGGAAAGCTGTCTTCCATATCAACTGTGAAGAATAAGAGAGGGTTTTCATACTTTAAGTATTTTGCCTTTTTTTTTCTCATTCTCCAAAGAAAGGAAAAAATGAGTACTTTTTAATTAACTAATTTCTTCTAAAAAATTATTTGCCTTTAAATAAAAATTGAAAAATTTCTGGAGAACTGCTATGAAAACAGTGGGGCTAAAAGGAAGGACTGAATAGGTTTAAGTCTCAGCAAGATACAGCATCTATGATACAAAAAAGCAAGGAAAAAGGTACCTACGACTGTAATACTCATCTTTAAGAATGGAACCACTCGAAAATGAGGACATTAGTTTTGGGGTTTTTTTTTAAGAAATAGAAGGGCACAGCTAAAAGGATCAAATGACTGCAGTTGCTATGGAGACTTTTAAAGATGAGATACTATGATGATTTTTTGTATTGATCAACTAAAATTCTCCCTAAAATTTCCCCTGATTTTATCCCCTTTAAAAAGATCACAAGTTTTTTATAAAGGAAGGAAAAAGAGAAAAGCATACTATATTAGGTTCAATATGAAACATTAATAAAGCAAGTCAAGAAATAATTTGAGGAACCTCACGCTAAAACCATTAAAAAGCAGCTTAATAAAAAAGTTTCAAACACTTTTCTTTGAAAATCAGCCTGTCAGAAAGACCAAAGAAGTAACTGTTGATTCAAAGAAAAGCTGGTTCTTAGGTAAGATAAGCCTAATACTTTTTTTTTTTTTTTTGAGAAGCGGTGAGAGGTTCTTGCAGCAAAACTTCCCTCTGTGGTGGATTAAGCTCAAGAACTCTGTGAAGATGAGGTGTTATTAACAGAAATTTTAGAACAAGCCAATAAAATTTAACAGTAAGAAATGGCCAAGATCAGATGTCATTCACTCATGAGTTCTGAAGAAATTCACTCACAAAGAAGCAAACCTACTACTTGTGGTGTGGGACCCTGTACTAGATGAGAAGAAGACGGCAGCTATAAAGTCGTGTTTTTCTTTAAAGCTCCAAACATCTTGGGAATGCCAGATAATATTCTAACTTCTCTTTATGCATGCTGGTAGATGTTGTATTAAGTAGTAGACAGAGATAGATCTGATATAAGGAGGACAGCATCACATTTCTCAAGTCAGGAGACATAAATTTATTAGAAAAAGAACCAGGACACCTTTGAAAGAGTAAAAGGGGATCTAGAGTTTGGGAATCCAGTCGGACTAGTTAGATTTTTCAAAATCTGCCAACGATATCCCACAGCAAAGCAGTTTTGAGAAATTAACCCTTTATGGTATAGGAGGAAGTACCTTGACATGGATTAATGGTTGAAAGGTTGGAAACAAGCTAAAGACTGAAATAAATCGTTGCCTTTAATAATGATACCCAACAGAGTGATGAGTTAAGACTCGTGGGGTTCAACTTATTTACAGAAGATCTAGGAAAGGATTGAGGTGACCAAGTAATGGTTTACCCAAGGTCATCAAAAACTGAAATGTATTCATGAAAGAGAGTGATCAGATAATAAAGGGACAAATGAAGTACAATGTCAATAATAAAGATTGGGTGCATGTAGAAAAACATTATCTGAGTTATATCCAATACTGGAGTATAAATTAACTTTTACCACCCAGGAATGACATCTGAGTCATCATGGTTAGTGCTCTGTAAGTCGCGTCTATGCCACATCATGTCAGAGAAAATGCAGATTAGGAATTCTTAGAGAAAGAAATGGAAAAAAAGCAGAAGGATGATTACACAATTGTATACATCTAAGTTTGGCAACATCTTGAATATAGATTTAGTTGCTTCATTTGCATTTTCTTTTTGAAGGAGATGAGCGGTGGTGATTTTTGCTACATTCGGGGCACAGGAGACTGATGTCTGACTGGCACAAAGTAGCAATTCCAACCTTTTCTCCATGGACCCCTCTTCCTTTGGCAAACCAAGAAATGCCAAGGGATATACAAGCTTAAGAGGTGCTCCTTTGCCATCCTGCCTCGACTCCCCAGTATGGAGGCAGTTGTTATTATTATTTTATGGGGAAGGAGTTTTGTCATGTGGTTAAAACAAGAAGCCATCTGAATCTTGTTCCTTATTTTGCCACTCCCTTAACATCAGATTTTGCTTAAATTTCTTTGTGCCTTATTTTCAGGGTACAAAATGAAGAGAACAGTTCTTCTCTTTTCCATGGGGCTCCTGGGATGCTTATCTAATGGCTCTTTGCAAAGCTGTTGGAAACCTGAATATTAAAGTGCAAAGAATTAGAGGTCATTAATATTAGCTAATGCTGCCCTTGCCCCGCTAACAATTTAACTTTGGAAAGTCAAGTCTCCATAAAATAGAAACCCTTCTTTGTACTTGGTGGGGATGGATTATGATCATTCTAGGACTCTAGCTATGTTTGTTGGCATAAACTTAGAGAAGTTTCGAACAGCCAGAGTAAAAATAAATCTTATTATTGTACATTTATACTAAGCAGGGTTCACAGTTTCCTCTTTATTTTTTTTAGATTGCTATTTTGATTTTTTCCCCTGAAAAACAAATACTGGAATATAATGTTGTTTTAACTTTGAAATTTATGGTCTTCCTGACAACAGGTAGTCACAGTTGCATTCTTGCAAAAGAAAACAAAATTAAAAATATAGACACAGGAAATAAAATTAATTTTAAAATATATGAAAACATTTATTCTGTGCATCAGCCCAAGTGAACAGACAAGTCTCTGACTGATACCCACCACAGACTGCAGTTTCTTGAATTGATTGATTAATAGGACAGAAATGAGGAGGTGTGAATTTATTTTGGACTTCAACTGGGTTGAAAAAGGTTTGGCACAGTTCAGCTGGGCTTAATCTGCATTTTAAAGTCTATGAACAGTGACCACCTACTGGCACCCTTCAATGTGTTAGGTCCCATAGAAAGGAAACGTTTTGCACTAGACTTCATTTCAGCTAACGTTCCTGGATTTATAAAGGCACTAAAAAGGCAACAGCAATCTGATTTCAAACTAACAAAATACCCTGTTTCCCCTAGCGGGATCGAAACTGAACAGAAGAGTCAGGGAAGGAGGAGGAGGGTAGGTGGGATCAGAGAAACAATTTCTCATTGTTTGGAGGTAGATTGTTCATGAGGGCGACGTTACCCTTAATATAAAATTAAATTCCTTTGGGGTGTTTTCACCATTAAGCGTCGAGATTTTCATTTAACTGCATGAAAGGTAGTAAAGAAGTAATAAATAACAGTTCAAATGGGAAAAAGCTGCAGAGGAGAAAAAAAAATGCTGAAATGCCAAGAATTTTATCTGAGCTAAAAAAAATGGAAGCAGAAAGATCTCACTGTATTCTGCAGCAAGGATAATTAAAAACAAAGCTGTGTTTTAAAGCAGAGCAAACACTCCCTGCCATCTCCTTTTTCTGGCGAAGCCAGGAAACACGCTCTGAAGTAAAATAACCATAACAAGAAAAGACATCTTCTTGAAGAAATTTTGACTCATAGTTTACTGCTTTATAAGCAGTTCAATAGAAAGATGTTCCACGCCAAGGCAAGAAGTCAAGAATCCACATTTTTAATGCTGGTTTGGTCTCCTATGTGATTATTTTTACAACATCTGCAATTAAAGACAGATTTTTCAGCTCCCTGATTGTGACTGGATAGAAAAGGGTTTGATGTGTGCACACACACACAGAGGGAAGGAAAACGCCACCTCTCCCTGTAATGGTCTTCATTAAAAACAGCTTTGCCCAGCTTCTGTTTTATTTCATTTTGATGATTGAAATTTTCCTCGTCTAGTAGTAGGTGGTGTTTTTTTCTTCCTTACATTTCTCCAGTCCAAAGGAAAAATCTGATAGTCCAAACTCCCACCTTTTCAGTCATTCGGTCAAAAAGGGTCGTCACATTTTCAAAGGAAGGATGGGGCTGGGATGGAAGAGACGAAGGGAAAACTCAAAAAAAAATCAGAAATCATTGTTCAAACCCCAGGTCATTAACACTCACACAGCTGTTAGGGGAGTCTCATGCAGCTCCCAGTAGCATCACAGACTTGGGGTGGTAAAACCAGTCGCCCCTTTGCATCTTATTGCACCTGCTGGGGAGTAATGCTTCAAGGCACAAGTTCAGCTTTCAGGCTCCCGTTAGCTGCCCACAAGCTTTTTTTTCACACTGATCTGCAAACTTTTTCTGTGTATTTTTCTTAGCTCTCCAGCATGATTTTAAAATAAAAGCAACTCACTGACCATGAAACTGCCTACTGTGCCCTTCCTTGCTTCAGCACTGGAATTACCAGGAGTTGCATCTGCCTTTGCAAATAAAAATTGCCCTTATACAAGAAAAAACGCACAAAAAAAAAAAAAATCTAGGAATTATTTTGTGATTTCTGTATAGTATTTTTATAGGCATTGACTTGGTTCTAGGTAAAGTATGACCTTACAAGAAATTATCATTACTATTAAAGTACTCTCCAGCTCAAATTTTCTGTGAATCCATCTCTGTCAAGGGACAATCTGGAGGTAATTTTTTTTCCCTGTGATCTAAAAGAGAGGGACCCATAAAAATCATGTAGCATTGAATGCAGATATTCCTTCTTTCAGTTCCCTTTCTGGACAAATCTGACTCTATTCAAGGGATGTGTTTATCCCAGTGCTGAACTGGCGTGGACAGGAGCCCGGCTTTGATCCTGTTGGGAACATCCGTGGCATTTCAAGGTGATTCAAGGTGGGCAAATATATGGAGAGACATTTGGGGCTGCTGTACTGTTTGCTTGCTAGGATGGGAATATCCCAGAGATTTGACAGTGTGTCAGGTGGGAATGAGGATTTGGGGGCTGTGCTGGGTTAGGTGGGGTGGGCACAGGCAGAAAACCTCCAGTTTTGGTCCCCACCATCCCCTGGTGCCACCAAAGAGGAGCTTATTAGGGTATTACATTTATATCAGCTGGCTCAGGACCCCCCAGTGCCTTTAACTTGCTGGGGTGGCACAAATCTCAGTGTTCAGCAGTTTAGTATTTTAATTTATCTTTTTTTAAATAAACCCAAAACACCCGAAAAACCTTGTTCCTTTGATGCTGAAGTCCTGGAACCCTGGGCAGCATGAAGCAGGTCCACGCTGCCCAAACCTTCTTCCTTGGGATGGTTTTGGTTTTATAACTTGCTAAACCATGTCCCGGAGGGGAGGTGGGAGGCTCCACGCCGAAGCCATCCGTGGTTGTGTCTGTGCATGTGTGTGTGTGTGTGTATGCACGTAGGCTGGGAAGTGCTGGAGCTCGTAGGGCTCTCCAGGACTCTTTGGAGGGAAATACAGACCCAGAGACAAAAAAGAAGGTAGCATTCATGCCCAAGCACATAGTGGGGTAAACATATTTTGTAAATGGAAGTTTGTTATTCATATTGTACGGTGGGAGTTGGTGTTTACCCACCGCCGGTCGGATGCCGACTTTGCCAGAGGCTGAACGATTCAGTGGCGATCGCTTATAAATAGTGCTGACCAAAAACAGGAACAGTGAAGAGTTTTCATTGAAAAAAAAAAAAAAAAGCCTTGAATATGTTTTTCTTTTTATTTTAAGGGAAGAGTTAAAGCTTTACATGGTTTTACTGATAGTACAATTTTTTCCTCTCTATAATCCTGTATCCCTCTTCATATTTTTGTTAAGTTTTGGGGTTTAATTTCATTTTTTTATTTTTATATTGTTTTATTTTATCTTATATTAATATTTAATTTTATTCTGTGTTTTGTTTCACTTTGTTTCACCCCTGCAAAAAGTAGCAGTAGAGAAAATTGAAGAAAGAAGGAAATCACGAAATGCAGGAAAATCCTAGCCCCATTTTTAAATTAATACAGGTTTTAAATGAAAACTCCTGTTCTGTGAAAGGCAAATTCTTGTTATTAAAAAAAAAGCTTTAAGAATCCCTGATAATAATAATTTGCCAGCGTTTATGGCCCACTAGTAGATACAGAAATTAATGCCCCTTTGCCCTGAGGAGATGGAGGAGCTCAGGAAAGCCAGAAAAAGGTAGGATAATCCCTTTATGCCATGAACATTTTCTGAGCACCTCCCTTAAATTCCCCACTCTACAGGTTAGCCCTGGATACTATTATGAGAACAAAAGAGGGCCAATATGTCCAGAGTCTGGATTTTGCTCTGGGGCCAGTGTGCATGGTACGGCAGCTGTGCCCGGTGGTACCGGTTTGCCTCCTCCTGCCGAATGCAGTTGAATCTCTTCGGCGCGTAGTTCCAAGCTGAAACTAAATACTGCAAATTCCAGGTCAGGCACTCGCTCTTTTTGAAAGCTAAAGTGATCGTTTCCCTGTGCCCAGTTTTGATTTCCTGAGCATAAAAGTAATGTGTGTTCTCCAAAACGTTGGCCCACACAAGCTGGGCACGTACCCGCAGGATTTGAAGGTCTCTTTTATGAATCTCACGGAGAAGCGTGGCTTCAGAAACCAGACATAAGTCTGCCCTAAGTCAGTGGGAGCTTTGCTTGTGCAAGGACTGCAGGACTAAAGCGCATAACAGCTTTGTGATCTTTCTTTTTGCTTGTTACAGGACAATAATCCATTTCATTTTAAGAAAACCATGGGGTTTACTTACAAGGTAATGGGCTAATCACCAGTCCCTCAGAAAGAAAGGAAAAAACATGCAGTGGGCGCAGGGGATGGGGAGTAAAAAGAAGGAGATCAGAGGCGATATACTTAACTTTGAGAATGAGGAGGGGAGGGGAGGGATGCACACTCCTATCACGGGTTCTTCCCTGCACATCCCCAGTCCCTGGGCTAGGTGCTGCGAACCCCCTCCCTCCCAACGCACAGGACTTTCTGATTTAGCACAATTTCAAGGAGAAAAAGGTACATAATTCTTTTTTTTTTTTTTTTTTTTTTCTTCCCGCGAAATGAACAGAGTTGATTCCTGTTCCACAAGGTGGCAACATCGCTTCAGAGCTCGCAGCATCCTGCAAGGAACAGAGACAGTTAGAAACTTCGTATCTTTTAAGCTATTTCAAACACGCTCTCTTGGATGTTTTAAAATTAAGGAGGGTGGGGGGTGTAAAGCCATTGTTCTCATTTTCACCATTCTTATGTTTTCTAAACTTGTGATTTAGAATTATATCTACCATCTTTTTGTACATTTTACCGTGAGTGCTACCTGTACAGTCCCATTTGCTGCAGCTCTTTCTGTACAGCGTAGCGCAGGAGAAGGTTGGTTTAACAGCCAGAAGTTTTTCACTGAGCGGATGCTCACACCTAAAATCAGAGTGGCCAAAATTAGAAATGGAACCAAAGCTGAGCTTTGATCTTCAGGGTTGATCAGAAACCAAATTTTTATTTAACAATTTTAGCTAGAGCTTAACTTTATTTTAAAGTAACTTTTTAGAAGCCAAAGTCTGCCTTAAAGACTGTCCTTTCACACCTTTCTTCTCTATGTTCTTAACTCCTGTTTCTTT
>NW_009647214.1:344067-374063 GCF_000708025.1 Charadrius vociferus | reverse complement strand
CCCTAAACAATTATGCAGCCATTCTGCTCTCTTAACGCCTCTGTTTTTCACTCACAGCTGCATGGCTAATTCTTCTGTGGAAGTTGAAAGGAAATGAAAAAGCCAACCTTCCTAAAAACCTTAACTTGGCCACTCTGCTTGGCCTGCACAGTAATAAGGACACAAAGATATGACAGATATTAAAAATACGGATGTTGTGAAGTTAATGGCAAGTGCAAGGCCCTTCATTTCCCGCTCTAGATCGTGCAGGCTCTGGTATTGTAAAAGGTGCGATTAGCTTGGCATATGTACCTAATATCCTATTAGCCACCCCACTAGATCAAAATGAAAATGCTTCGTGGCCACGCTGGGCAACATCAGTGGGCTAAGAGCAGGAGAATCAGTCCAAGGATCCTACCAGCATGAAAGACTTCACCAGGTTGTAACTACTTGAGCTGTGAATCCAAGCAACACTCCTGTAACTTTACAGCAATGCAAAACGCCTGCTTCATCAGGCTTCATCAATCCACCCTCTTGCAGCTTAAAGCCATTCCCCCTCGTCCTATCACTACATGCCCTTGTAAAAAGTCCCTCTCCGGCTTTCTTGTAGATGCCCTTTGCATACTGGCAAGCTGCTATAAGGTGTCCCCGGCATCTTCTCTTCTCCAGGCTGAGCAACCCCAACACTCTCAGACTGTCTTCATGGAAGATGGGCTCCATCCCTCTGATCATCTTTGTGGACCTCCCCTGGACCTTATCCAACAGGTCCATGTCCTTCTTATGTTGGCGCCCCAGCTGCATTTCTCCCAGCTGCCCTGAAGGATGGTATCAGGCAGACTTATGAACAGTTTTTCCCCAGAATAACACAATGTCTTGTGCTACAAAGGCAAATGAGCAATCAAAGCTCAAGTTGCCTTCAGGCTGCCCGTGAGAGCAACATGATGCATGGTACTGGCTCTCCAGAGCAATGTGGCAAATGTATGCATAATGTATTTGGAGATGAGGTTTATTATGGATACCAGCATCATATCTGGGAACAACCCTTCCAAAGTACACAGGCAGGCATGTTTCAAAGGTCTGTTGGCAATATCAAGCCTGGTGGTGGTGAAATGTTTCTACCTCTACGTAGGTCAGTGCTGGCTGGAGATTGACTGCCGACACACTCCCAAGATAAGAGTTGAGTGCAGACAGTGTCTTTCATTAACTGCTCTACAATCATCAAATCTCCTGCTGCTCAGAAATGAACTGGGAGTGGGGGCTTTCCATTGGCTTTGTCTGCCTCTGCCCAAGCCAAGTTTTTCCAGCGCTCCATGGGTAACATCCATATGTTTGTTTTTAGAGGGGCCGCGGGGCCCAGAGATGCCCTGATAATGGACGCTCAGTTCCCTTGTATATAAATGAATAACTAGAGGGGGTGACTCAGCTCTTCTTTTTACAGCCCAAACTTCTCTGAGGAAACCTTGGGCATCGCTCTCGGTTGACAGCAGAGATTCGAGCTAGGACTGGTGAATAGAAAGCTGCTCCCGCGTTAGCAGCTGAGCAGGCTTTAACTTTTCCTTTCTTCCTCCCTCCTCCCCCCTGTTTTTTTCCATTGTAACTCAGAGTGCATTTTTGCAAGATATCCCTGAAATTACTATTACTACATCGCAATATTAGATCAATGCAGTGGTAACACACTCCAGATTGTTATGGCATTCGCATCTTGATGCCTTCCATACTGTCTTGTGGAATCTAGCCTAATGCCATGATTAAAATGCCTTTTCTATTTCTCTAAAGCACACTGCCTGCTGCCATTACATAAACGTCTGCCTATCTAGGGTTTTATACTGGCACCCATCACCGGGGTATTTGAGTCTCTAATGAAAAGGACCTCCGCTCATTAAAGGGAGATGAAGGTTCTTGCCAAAGCCTGGGATTAAATTAGAGTCCGTTCGGTTTCTCTTCTCACTGACATCATTATGAATCAGGAAAAACACTCCATTCAAGTAAGTTGCATTACAGCAGTGTAAAGCCAGCGTAAGTTCAGAATCAAACCCTTTCATTTTAACACCAGCCTACCTCCGTTTTCCCTGGCAGCTTTTTCTCACTCTGACACTCAACCACTGAAAATAGCAGCCTTGGGTGCAATATATCTCCTTCTCATGGGCAAGCACTAAGCTTCAGAGGGAGGAACCTTTCAGAAGTCACCCTCAGGTGGGATAGGAGAGGGGAAAAAAGTACCAAAAGGATGAAAAAAAGAAAAAGAGAGGGCTGAGTTCCCACAGACTCTGTGTCACAGTCTTTGAAAGTGGCAGAAAGTACCTTGGTTGCCGCCAAAAAGAAGAGTGGGGCTTCAGATATTGTGTGACCTTTGGGTGACTGCAGAACAAGAAGCAGCAGCCCATCTCTTGTTGTGAGCAGCAGCCTGAGTCCTGCCCTCCTTCACAGCCCTCTGAGGACTCAGAAAAGCAAGACAGATGCACAGGGAGAGGTACCACCCACACCACCAGGTTTTCCAAGCGTTGTCTCCAAAGGGCTGTACTCACAGTGGCAGTTGCCATCCTTGCCCGATCATGAAGGCAGATGTGAGCAGCTAGCAGAGGAGCTTTGATTTTCCAGTGTCCCCAGGGCTGAGAATAATCTTGTCATTAGATTAAATGTCCAGCGGGAGCCATGCCTCAGTAGTCCAGGCATAGCATGGGCAAACTTGAAAGGGGAGTCTGACACGACCTTCTTGAAGAAACTTGGTGGTTCCCACCACATGGAGAACCAAGAATGGGAGAAGGAAACCCTCAATGACAGCCCAACAGGTCTTAAATCTGTTTCCCACAAATGGGAAGCTACTGGCTTCAGTGGGATCCCACAACACAGTTGGCATTTAACTGTGATGTCTATGCTGGAGGTATAATCCCAAGGTTTCCCGCATTATCAGGGAAGAAAAATAAATACTTTCAAGGGGCAATTTGGGTCTTAGGTGGGAAATATGGGCTGTTCCAGAGGGATGGGATGAATCTGGGCCAAAGAGAACAAGCCACTGGGGGAACCAAATTGAAATTAAAAGAGCTGTCCATTAAAATACGGCTGTATTCATCCACTGATGTTGACAAAGTCCTTCCAAAGAGTCAGACTTCCATTCCACAGACCAGTACAACAATGACCCTCTGCCATTTTCACCTTAAAACTGAACAAACCACCTGATTTTCAGCATTCCCTCTAGGATGTCTCCTGTCCAGTCTTCATACTTTATTAGAACTAGTCAGATATTTTCTCCACTAAGGGCAAATTTTTGGGAGAATTTTCAGTTTGAGGGATGTTTGTACATCTGCTACTTGCGGCAGTGGTGCCGGCTCATGAAAACTTGAATTGCTGATTAAACTGCAGCGGGGTTTTCCAAGTGGCGGTTTGTGCTAGCGGATTTGACAGCGTTCTTTGAGTGTAACAAAATGGAATAGGGCACTCCTCTGCTTTATATGTCTGTGAACCCTGGAGTGGTACAGAATATATTTAATACATTTTACAGCAAACTGAAGCACTTGGGCTTACTTGTGTATTGATGTTACTCCCAGGCTGGGCACTGGTGATGACCTCTGTTCTGTGCATTAGCATCCCTGTGATATGGATGTTAGAACCAATCTCTCTTGTAGATGTACATGAAAAGCCATGAGATCCAGAGTGAAAAATAGATGATATGAAAAAAATCATTGTAAAGACTACAATTATTTATTACTGTTAGCTATAAAGGGAAATTAATAAAGCTGCATAAAATGAAGTGATTTCATAAAATAGGTCCCTGAAGTGTACATGCAAGCACTGTTGTGTCTCTCTTTTGAGATAAACAAAGTGATTTTATTTGTTACAAGACTTAACAAAGTGCTTTCATAACCACAGTAATAATAATATCAAGAATAAGAATAAGAATAAGAATAAGAATAAGAATAAGAATAAGAATAAGAATAAGAAAATAAGAATGAGAATTCAATTGCACCTGAAATTAAGAAAACCCAAAACAAACAATCAGCCAAATTATCAGCAGATTCTTGTCACTGACAACCTGCAAGGAAAGCTGCTGGCTAAAGTCTTAGTAGAATTCAATCCTGATGCTACCTTGAGACACTATGGGATGTCAACATCTTGCCCTTAGTAATTAGCATAATTAATAAGTAGGAGATGGAAGCTACTCTTGGCATCACCTACAAGCTGCATGGAAGCTCTGGGACGCACCAGGAAGTCAAGGGTAGAGCAAGCCTCATATGTGTCGCAAATTAGTTAGGCCGAGGAGGAAACTGAGGCAGAGATGAGTTATGCGTTGGAATCACACTGCAAATCTGCAATGCTCAGACCTGCACATTCTCCAATAGCAGCCCTTACAACACAAGCATCACTCCTTATGCACAGCAGTATTTCCAAGTAAAAGCCAGAGATCAAAAGCAAAAGACAGCCTTTCAGATACTCCATTTCATCTGTAAAGGCAAGCGTAGGAAGATTGAAATGATTATTTTTTTTTCTTCTTGCCCATTCGATTAACATATGTTTGTCTGTGTTTCAGTGTTTTACCACATATTTATGTGAAATCCCTCTGCCTGCTTTTTTCTTGGCCTTCACAGGCTCTCACTCACGGTCTAGGCAACTCCGAGAAACTTGCCCACAGTACACCATCCTTATCCACACAATCCTGAACCAGTTCCTACACCTCAGTCTGGTAGCATCCGAGTGCATCTTAGATATCTCCGAGAGGAGTAGATGGTCCTCCTTTAAACAACGCCCAGATAATCCCCAATCTGCTCAATGAGTTCAGGAGTGTTAGAAAGCAAGTACCACACAGATCAAAAGTGAACCCAGTTACAACCATGCCACTGCCTTTTTTCCCCCTTTGGGAAGGTGGAGTGAGTCACAGCAGACGACTCTAGGTTCTTCTGGCTAGCTCTCAGGATTGCGGTTTCCAGTGATAAATTCAGCCCCTGGGCAATTTACTGAGGAATTACACAGTGTGGTATCGGCGGCCTTCCACCAGTATTCAAGCCCCAGGATCTGATGAGGTTCAGTGCAGAGCATTCAGATTTGGTTTCTTTTTAATAACACTTACTGAACATGAACGGCTTTAATAATCCCCAGCAGTCATTAAAAGCTTTTCATCTTCAAAGTGCTCTACATATGCTAATTAATGCTCACAACCATCCTGTGATGGTATTATTATCCCCATGTGGCAGCAAGGGAAATGGAAGCAATGAGGTTAAGTAATTTGCCTGAGGTCAGAGGGAGCTGATGACGAAGCCGCAAGCAGAACGCCTCATCCTCTGCTTCACCACGCATCTTCCTCCTGCAGCACTGTCATCTGGTGCCCAAAGCCCGTTTTGTCTTACGTAAGCATGGGACAGGTACCAAGAATGGGGTAAAGAATTACATTTTTGCCTTGCATCCCCACAGGCTGTGGCTACGCCACCAAGCCTACGTGTGTGCCAGCCTACATGCCACATTACCGATGCTCAAAAAGCAGCATAGGCCAGTTTTCAAGATAAAGTTCCTGCTGCAGCTCCCTATGCCAGCACAGGCCCAAGCCCTCCCTTCATGTCCTCCAGACCCAGCAGCCACAACTTCAGGTATCCCACAGCCCAACCCACCAACAAATCACCCAAGGCTGCCTCTTTCTAACCACTCTATGGATATTTTGGCTACATCAGTTCCACTAACTAAACAGTGCCAGGGCCCATTCCCCACCATTGAGACCAGCTAGGACAGTGTGGCCGTACCTTTGCTCCAAGTCTCAACTCCCAAACATGGTGACCATATCCAAAATGTCCATGGGGAGCAGTCCCTGGCCTGGGTTAACTCCCTGACTATGGCTGGAAATTGCTGACAGCACTTTTGGTCTGGGCCAAAAATTTGCCAGAGAAAACTAGAACAATTTTATGGAACAAACAACCAAGTGGCAGTGCTCAGGCCAAGGCCTGATACCATTTGATTTGCTAGTCCAGATTTAGACCCTGTGGCCAAATTACAGCTAGACCCAGCAATCTAGGTACCTTGTCCTCAAGAATTTTCAAAGACAAGCATCACTGTCTCTCAATTGCCGCCATATAGAAGAAAACAAGGTTGAGAGCCATGACTTACTCAGGATCATGCCACAAACATAAGCACCATTTTGATTCTCTGGCTCAAAAGTCAATACCTTATTATCTGGCCAGCTTTGCCTTTCCAAAACATAGATACCTGACAATTGACCCAAGCACACTAGCGAGTTTCACAGCCAGCCCCTTTATGGTGGGTTCAGCTGCCAAGGATTCACTTTTAGCCCACTTGATTAGGAGCTGATGAACTTCTCTTTCTATTCTCTACCCATTCAAATAAACACTGAGCTATGTTTTATTTTTAAAATAAACAAAGGCAGGCAGGACTGAAACCATGGTAGGAATGGCCCTAATTCTGTTCTTGGCTGATCTGCCATTCATAGAAGGTTGTACTACACTTATAGGGAGAAATGACTTATTACTATTAGAATAATAAACTCCTTCCTTTCATGCTTCAAATCAAATTGCAATCTGGTCTGTGCAGAACACATTTCCCACTCCTCCTCCTCATTCTCTTCTTCCTCTACCATGGGCTTCAAACACAGAATCCAGATGCAAGCTATTTTTCCCCCAGCCGAAGGATCTGACTTTTTGGCAAGCTGTGCAAGCTGTTGTGTGGGTGGTTTAAAACTTCCCTCTGGGCCTGTCATGTGGTTAGGGCTGTCTGGGTTGCTCTGAACTTCTGGACACCATTTTCCTTTGACTCACCTTTTATTCCAGCGGAAGCTGGGACCAAGAGTGCCTAGCAAACGGGACTATGCAGGATTGTGCTTTGGAGCCAGGACTTTGATGGTCTTTTTCACTCACGTTAAGTCTTTTGGCTGGGTTCACCAGACAATGCTGTCAGAAGGCAATCCCTGCAAATAGCTGTCTCCATGACTTTGCTTTGAGCCACTTCCTACTCGTTTTCTGAGCAGCTATTCCATGAAAATTCATGGTCTGTCATGTGTTACTAATTAAGTCAGCAGCAAAGTCTATTCTGGGCCTATCAGGAAGGCCTAATCCCAGCCGTCAGGGTTGCAGCACTGCCTTTCCTCTGCTCCCAGGCTGCTTTCCCTTAGATGATGTGCAAACAGTGTTTTGCTTCTGCGTCTTGAAATATATGGAGATATGGCCCCAGTGCCTCCAGAGCACCATGAGTGAGATAACCATGCCAGAATTTTCCTCTTTTCTTCTTTTTTTTTTTTTTTTTTTAATGTAAATGAGAATAGTGTTTTGCATCTTCCTGGTTAAGAGAAGATACAACTCTGGTAAAGCAGCCACGTCTGCCTGAGTCTGCAAGCAGCGTGCTCCATGTTGAGCAAGCCACGCCATTCATTCATCTCATCTGGACTCCATCTAACGTTGGCAAGCCAGAACACTGGGTAGGTCCCCATCAATATCGTTTCATCAAAGACCTCTGAGTGCATATTGTGTGTATGGATTCCGTAGCTGCTGTCTTCCCTCTCACAGCTTTACAAAGACAGGCTCTACAAAACAATCCCTCAACACTCAGGGTCATCTCCTCTTTAAGTCCAATAGCTTCTGAAAGTGGAAGAGGTAATTTCTGTGTGAGTAACCTTTGGTATTTTCCAAAGAAAAGCGATGATAGGATGAACAGCACTGCACCCTGCGACAGTGATGGGAATTGTGATCCACTGCAGTGTTGCAAGTGCTGATACGTTTACTATATCTAATGGATCACAGATTCAGTAGTGAGGGCATTACAGGCAGATGAAAGTAGGCACAGATTGTATTTCCTGAAATACCTCTTCCCTGCAGTGTCCTGCCTCTAGACCCTCACAAACCTCTTCAGAAGTAAGCACAGGCTCTTTTGAGAGCACTTCAAGCCCTCAGTTATTTTTGGTCCCAAATGATCAGAGTTGGTCCTTGTGGTGCTTCCTATGGGGAAAAGGTTTAAAACTTTGGAACCAGAACCGCGAGTGTTATAGACCACTGAGGGCGCAACACCCACCTGAGCCTGCCAGCAGATTGTTTGGGTAGGGTGTCTGATCCACACATTTGAAATTCATTAAGTACAATCTTGCCTAGCAGCCCCACAAAAGAGCTAAGAGAGTCACCATAAAGATGACAATAGTAAAACATTTAATTCCTTGAAATGGATTAGTCCTTTCATATAGAGACAGCTAATTTTCCGAGAGAGGCTGACAACATGCACTACAGAAAAGAAAGAATCAAATTTACCAGATCACACAAACATTGTAACATAAAGAAACACTGTAAATACTGGCAAACAGGCCATGACAAGTTATTCCTGCAACATGCAAGAGCAGGAAATGTTGTTATGCTTTGGAGTATCTCAGAAATCATGGAGGTCAACTCAGGACGTGAAATTCAGAAATGAGGAGCTTTGACTCAAGTCAAGTTCGAGTGAAGTAGATAACTAACTTCGAATCTTTGCCTGCAGCTACTTAACTGGTGCCAAAACCATTTTTTAGAGCTCTGAAAATGTTTTGATTAACTTCCCGTCGTCTTCAGAAAATACACTGATGTCTACTCTGCCGATCCTTGAGCTTTGGGCTTCCTGGAAGCTGGTTATTTTTATGCAGTTCAGAAGCAAGGTGGGATTCCAAGGGGATTTTTATTTCACTAGAGAGGTTTGCATGGTTTGGACAACATTCAAACACACACCTGTATATTAGGATTCAACTGCTCGGTGTCCGGTGCTTGTCTCCACTGATTGCACAGCTTTGGTACAAAAGCTCAGGCCATAATTTTGGGAAACAGAGAGCCTGGGTTTGGCTAAGCACACAGCCATTCCCTTCATATCATCATGACTTGATAGATTGCAAACGCTTATTTCAATGCCATGTTTTGAATTTGGAAGCTTAACTGGAGGCATTCAGATTTGAAATCTGGCCTCAGCTCCCTCAGTACTTCCATTTCATCACCCATAAAATGGAGGATACCATTTCCCTACAGGTGTTTTATAAGGCTTAACTCATTCATGCGTGCTAAGTGTTGAGATACTTGAATGAGCAGCACCGTACCAGAACAATGTCTTATTTTGTGAACGTAACCTCCAAAACTTTTCACACCCTCTTAGGCCTTCCAATACTTCCTGCTTCCCGCCAAGCTGGGACAACTCCTTTCAGGACACTTTTGTGCCCTGTCCTGACTGTGGAAACAGCAGGTGGTGAAAGGAACAAAAATGAATAGAGGTGGGAGGAAAAGTTATCCAAATATAGTGGAACCTCAGAAAAAGTTCCAGCCAGGGGTGGAGCAAGATTGCAAAGGGGTTTTCTTTTTTTTTCCCCACCTCAAAGCTGTTCACCAGTTCCCATCGACAGCAGTGGCATCTTGTTCCCCGTTGACTACACCGCTTTGCAACATGCTTTGGAGGGAGGCGTGCTGCAGGAAGAGTCATCGGGGATTGCCACCACATCTCAGAGCGTGGGGGAACAGGGGCTGCAGAGCTGCTGAGATGATTTTGTGCCTCTGCTCCCTGCTGGAGGCACTGGGGGGAAAAGGGAGGGAGCGGTTGAGGCCCTCCTGCCACAAGTCTCTCTGGCTGTTATAAAGCTGTGTTAGCTGGTGGAGGGCTAAAACAGCCGACGGACAGATAGGCAATTTGAAAGGCACGAAGGCGGTTTCAATGTGGTTCGTCCTTTCTGCATATCTCGGACCAAAGGCTTCTGGGGCACAACAGTGGCATCCCCCTGACACCTCCCCTCACCCAGACAACTTCTGCTCCTTCTCCCCACTTGAACAATGTACGACCAAGTCCGGAGCGGGAGACAGTGAGTGAATACAAGTACTTTCTCTCACCCCGCTTCCCAGTCCTGACATAATAACAAACAGCTCTCCAAAAAGCACTTAAATTTACGAACAGTTTATAAATTCACAGACGTTGATTTATAGATGTTGGCTTGACCCAATATTAGACACTTTGGTTTCTTTTCTGTTTTCAAAGTGCTGCTGTTATGGCTTGCATTCTGAGTGCCGTCACACACCAAAAACAGCCTCTGGGTCCTCCCCTCAAGCTTCCCTTCGCCTGCAAGGATGGGCCGGAGCTGGGGCTGGGCTCCCGCTCACGGAGGGGTGGCTCTTCCCCTTGCTCGGCAGGACGGCTTCCAGCTGGTTAGCTAGCCGCGATGACAGCCTTTCTAGGCAGCTTCATTTCGGCTTCCTCGTCTTGCAGGAATGGTGACTGCAACATGGGGCATGAGGAGGAGCCGTGCCTGTGTGTGTGGTATTCCCCTGCCTATGAGCTCCCAGTAAGAGCACTGAATTAACCAAGGAAGCAGAAAAAAAAAAAAAGAAAAAAAAAAAAAGGAAGGAAAACCCCAAACCCTGCCTGGAGCCAGCATTAATTGGCTAAAAGAAATATAAATGAGCAAATTTGAAAGCCAGGAATGTCAAAATTCCACCCTGAAAATGCGCAGAGTTGATGTGTCCAGGCTTGTCATCCTTTGGCCACCCAGCATGAACAGAAAACCCACATGCAGACCATGCCAGCAGGTGAGATGTGGGTTAGGGATAACTGCTTTCCATCCCATGGAACTTCATGGTCACGTCTGGCTTGGAAACCCAAAATTTGTGGTAACGTGTGGAGCTGTGGGCTTTGATGGGAGCCATGAGAGCCTGCCTGGGGGATTGCAACATGTTGAAAAGCAACTGCAACCAATCCCTCCCCACACCCTCTCATACACGCGCACACACAAATAAAAGATATGTTATCTACCAATTGCTTTCATTTGCTCTTTTTCTGCCTCTGGGCAAGTCACCCAAGTTTCTCCAGCTGTGAAAAAAAGAAGTGATGGTTCAGCTTGCATCCTGATTTCAGAGCTACTGAACTACTAGAGAGAGAGGAGGCACTGGGCTTGCAGGAAATCCCGAAGCTGGGTAGGCAGTCAGCTGGAGTCAGGCAAAACAATAGTGGTCCCTCATATAAATAGACATTTGCTAAAACAATGTCCCAGTGATGACTGGGTGTATGAGACACCAGCCCTCCATGCCTCTCGCTGCTGCTGAGTCTCTTTTCTAAAGTTGCACCAGCAGCCAGCAGAGTAAGGGCACTAATTAATTTGTGGCCAGGATCTGTAGGCTCTTGCTTGGGATCTGCCATTTTACCCCGCTCCTTACAGTACATCAAGCTGCTCACCTTGATAAGCATCCCCTCATTCACCCACCAGCAGACACTTTGCCACCAAGAGGAAAATCTGGTGGAGTCACTTGAAGAGGTAATGCTCTACCATTTCATACGTATATGTTTGGATATGGGGCCCATAGTACTTTATTTTGATTTTTTTTTTCTCATACAGATCTTCTACAGAAGACTTTCACTAATAATAATTATTCTAAATGTAGAAAAGCCTGGGGTTTTCTATCCAAATACAATTTTACCATCAAAATAAAATTAAAATTAAGAAACCAGTCTAAGTTCTTTGAGAAATGCATGTATTTTTTTAAAAATGGAAATAAAGCAACAAATCTTATGTTTGCTTTTAATGAAACAAAAGACCAGTTCTCACTGGATTTTCTATATCTTAGGGACCTTTTTTCCTTTAGAAAAAAACTACTGGGGAAACGGAACATTTAAGAACACTTGATAAGTTGGTCCTGTACAGGCATGAGTTGTTTGCAGGCAATTCTGCCTCTTCGTAACCCTCCATTGCTAATCCAGCCCTATCCGTGTTGTAAAGACAGTCTGCCATCATGCTGTGGTTTTGTAACTGTTAACAAACTAGAGAGGAGGCATCGGCCACCCAATGCATTTTAACTTGTGATTTAACACAGGGTCTGAACTCCAGGCCACAGTTTCCTCAAGAGTCAACAGCTTGAAACCTTCACATACATGGGCTTTGCCAACCAGAATTTAAATCAAATGTCATCCAACCCACCTCAGGATGGTGGCTCTGTGGCCAAGACAACGGACTGGGATCCAAGAGACCTGAAGGTTAAATCCAAATGTGCCATCTCCTTCAGACTAAATTTTAGACCTGCTTGAGCCCTGAGGAAACCACGCATTGGGAAGCCCAGTCCTGCCTTAATGTTTGTTCAGTGTGGGGAAGACGGTGGGTTCGCCAAGGGAGAAGTACCCAGTTCAGTGCTCTCTGGAGATCCAGCAGCCCCACAGCAAAGAGACGCAGACATCAGCAGGCGGGGGCCGAGGGGCTCACCCCAACGCTTATTCAGGTGGTGTGCACCCATTTGCCTTCCAGAAGGAAAAAAAAAAAAAAAGAAAATCCTTGTGAAAAAGTGCATGTAAAATAAATTACAGCAGCCCTCATTCCTAATTGAAATAACTCAGCTCTTCTTTTCGTGTGTGCCTGTGTTTAAAGAGAAACCTGAAAGGCACAAGTTCACATTATGGACTAATAGCCTGGAAAATTTCAGTTTAAAAAACAAAGCTGGCTTTGAGTTACACAGGAGAGGCCTGAAAAAAGCATCTGAAACCACTAACTTCTATTTTTTCCTGCACTTTTTACAACATAATATGGCTGAACAGATTTTATTTTATTTTATTTTATTTTAAAAACTTGCTTTAAAAAAATAATCAACACAAAAATCCTCTCTCTGGCCTTCATGTGCCAAGTTTCAGCCCAGGGCAAATTTTTTACAGCTGAATTATACACCCTGAAAAATAAGGGGCTTATAATGACAACATTGAGAGTCCCCTAACTATAGTGGTATGAATGGGGAGGGAGGTATAATAAGAATGGTCCATAGTGTGTAGCAGCAGCAATAAGTGAAGGAGCCCTTACTCAGCATGAGGAATTCTATATATCTTGGAAGGCTTTCATGAACCTAAACATTATTGCTAAGAAAGGAATAAACAGTTTGAACTGCTGTTGCCATTCATCCAGTGCTCACACACCGAGGAATACACAGAGTTGTTCTCTCAAAGCCGGAGTGAAATATTCCAGACATAACTCTTTCTTACTTCGGGGCTGGAGAGGATTTTGAACTGCTGTTTGAAGGCAAGCTGGAGAAACGCTCTTGCTCTGGGCGAATCATTTTAAATTTTTTTATAGCAATGATGATAATTGACTGCATGCCTACAGCTCTCGGAGCTGAACTTGTGCCCACCGATGGCCACAAAGGATCATTATTGGCTGGGATGGGTATTTGTAGGTGAAGTGAAACCAACATAAGGAGCTTAGCAAAATGACTGTTTGCTCGAGGTGATTCAATCTTGAAGGTGGACCAAATCTGGTGGCACCGAAAAGGTACGGAAAACAGTGGTATTTTTAAAACTGTTACTTCTAAAATCAGATCATGCAGCAAGTTGGAGGCAGAATTAGGGTTTAGGCAGACCTTTCAATCTTGAAGGTGGACCAAATCTGGCGGCACCGAAAAGGTGCGGAAAACAGTGGTATTTTTAAAACTGATACTTCTAAAATCAGATCATACAGCAAGTTGGAGGCAGAATTAGAATTTAGGCAGACCCAGGTTGCCTATGCCACCAGAGCCTGGACATCTCCTTACAAACTGAGATCAAATGTCAAAATTTCCACAGGAAACAAATCCCTTCTCTGCACTGCCATTTTCCCTTCTCCCCTCTAAATACATCAAGTCAATCAAAGCATTTGGCTTCTGTTATTCCATAAATCTTTCATTTTAATTTCAGCACGCTTGCGTATGCACAGGCACACACAATCACACTTACAAACAGCTGTACCGACACATATCTATATATTTTAACGCACCTCCCCATTCTATTTTTATTTTCTATTACTTCATATTTGCATTATGAAGAATCATGTCAACATTAATGACAAAAAACTGCCATTCCCTGAAAGGAAAGTTCAGCTGAAAGATTTTCAACCAGCTCAGTGACCCTGGTCCTATTTGACTAAAAGACGTGATCTTAGCACACGATTCTCATCTGAGAATGGGCATCTAAAACAGGTTGGAGGAATCATGTCTTAAAAATGCACCTCCATTGCTACTGATTTCCCAAGAGCCTATGCATTCCTAGCTCAGCTCTACATGTCTGCTTTCTAACCATCTTCTTAAATAAGAAAATTTCTACTCCAAAATGCCTTACTACGGTGCCCATATCCCAAAACCGCTGCTGGCTTTCCCCTCTCCCTGATTAACAGTCACAATTAGCAGTAATTGCTGTATCAAACTGGATTTGGATCTGATTTGGATTTCACAATATTTTCATACCGGTATGGTACAATTTCAGAGTTGTCAAGACTGTAATGTAGATTAAACTTGTGTCTGTTAGCACAGAAATTAAGATTATATAAATTTCCCACCTCTCTACCATACTTCCTTCTGTATTAGTTAATGAACCATTTCTTTTTTAATTACTTCTGCTGTACATCAAGCCCATGAGCCTAAATTGAACTTGCAAATAAGAATTTTAACAGAGAAAGTAGTTCACAGTCTTAAATTCACACTACTCAAGTAAACCCAGTCTTTAATCTCTGGAACCCATCTTGGACAAACGTTTCTAGAGTAAGTGTCAAGTTTCTGGCAGTAAATTTGGAATAACAAACAAAAACCTCAGGTGAAGAAACTTTCTAAGTCCCAAAACTGCATGAGTTACAAAGTTAATGTTATTAAGAAGAATTCCTGAGCATGATATTTTTTCCATACCTGTGAAAGGACTAAAGTCTAATGAGTTTGCAAAAAGTTTGGACATGGAAATTACTAAAAATTATACATGTGTATAATCCTAAAAGTTTGGACAGGGAAATTAGTGAAAATGACATATGTGACTAATCCTAAAAGTAATTTCCTTGAAAGAGCAGTGGAAGAGTAGCCAAGTATTTCATTCTTAATAATGATACTTAACGAGACAGTGGAAATCTAGAAAAACAACACATCTCTTGGAAGTTTTGGGGTTTACTTTGTGCCTTGTATCTCCCCACAAGACTGTTAAAAGAGAACAAGACTTGGGGGGGGGCACAGGGGACGGGGGACTTTTTATGCACTATCAAAGTCTTTTTATTTCACATAGGCAAATGCCTTCTTTCTTCATAGAGCAACAGGGAGAGGAATACTTCTTACATTATACTCCACTGAAAAGCTATTTTGGTATAAATTACTTTGTATTTATATCTGTGCAGCAACCAGAAGATATGTGGCTATGAGATCATGCTGTAACACTGAAAGTCTGATCTTGTAAAATTAGGTGGTATTGCTGATCTTCAAAATACTGGGAACTTTTAGTCGTAGAAATTTTTGGTTGACATTTATATTTTTAATCAAAAATATGGGGATTTCCCTTATAAATGAAATGGAGGGGGAGATACCTGCTTTGACAAGATGTTCCAGGTTATATATAAAACAAAAGCATTTTCAAAGCTTTTCAGTGAGGCCAAAGTATTTTGCCTGAACATCTGAAAAATCTTAGGAAGATATTTCGGAGGAGAAGGAAACATTGTGCATGAAACCCTGAAAAATGCTTAGAAAGATGTGGTGAGCAATACCCTGTCCATGTAAAGTCAAATGTCTTCGTGGAAGCTCAAGTGGAGCCCTCCACCGACTGCAGGGACAGTTGGGTTGCAAAGAGGTTTCATGTCTGTGGGGCAAGAGCTGCCCAAAACCTCTCCCAGAGCTCTTTATGTTACATTGTATTGCAGGCCAAGAAGTCCCTACTGCAATAATTTCTTAAAGCTCATGCCCAGGTCAAATTGTCCATCTTCCCCAGGCCTCCCTGAGTAACTGGCACCCTCTAACCAGACTGCGGAAAGACAGCCAACAGATCAAAGTCAGCTTTCATTCATCCATGGAAGTAGGGTGGAAAATGGAGCTTAAATATACATAACTGAGTCTGTCAACAATGAAAAGTAGTTTTGCTAAGTCATCCATCAGGCATTTGTGTCACAAATACTGTTATTTTGGTTGTCCACCTTGCCCTGCTTTTCATATGGTGCTGAACACCCAATCCCTAAAAATCAGATCTTCTCCAAGCTGCCACAAGTTAAACACCCAAAGTCACCGATTTGCACCGTCTTTGCCTCATTTTGTAGCAGTGCGTGTCCACAGTAGCCCACAGGAGCTACTCAATTTCATTCAGCTCCTTTTCTTTACATAGGGACTTTGACTAATCTCCATCCTTTCCTTCACAAAAAAAGTGATTTTCATAATGACACAGGCTAGACTGACGACAGATTGTCAGGACGCACAGTACATGTTTTCTTTAAGCAAGCTTTTTATTTGTTATTTTAAGGTTATTTCTAGATCCCTGGCACTTATTCCAAAAACTCAGGTAACCAAGACAGGGCTCAGAAACTGAAGTTATTCTTAGACTAATCATCCCGTGATCTAAATCCACAACACTAATCTCATAATTTGGCATCACAAAGCTTAACCAGTCACATCTGGATAAGGTACTCCACACTAAGACCTGTATTTATCCCCACTGTTTTCAATGTGTTTACTCTGGGAAGTAAAACACTCAGGCTGTTTTATTTTGAGCTTACATTAGTGAGACCTACTTGGGTGGAGAAAAGGAGAATAATGACACTCAACGAGATAAGGCTGAAGTCACAGTTGCCCTAAAAACACACAGCCCCATGCTCGTTTGTAGCTCCATACTATTTTGTAGGATTTTGTAGACTACACTGGTCCCTTAGAACCTCTTACACCCTGCAATGAGGTGTTAAAAGACACAACTAGTACCCAACAACCTCTGTTGAGTTCTCAGATTCAGGTCACCATTGGGCTCCCACAGCAGAAGAGAGGAAGCTTCTTCCTTTGGATCGCGCCCACCGAGGACCCTGAAAGAAACCCCTTGATACCACCCGCTCCGTTCTTTCAACACATAATCTTAAGGGAAAACATTATTACTATTATTGTTACCTTTACAGTAGAGCAAGAAGGCTGTGCCAAGACCAGGTCCCAGTTGCGCTAAGTGCTGTGCAAACAAACACGTGGTGCATTCATGCTCTAGGCAGCCCGAGAGACAAAGGCAATATTATTAGCATGCCCATGAACCGAGGCACACTGAGATTATCCAACTTGCCCAAGGTCACGCAGGAAGTGAGTGGCAGAGCTGGAAATTGAACCCAGATTTCTTGAATTGCAGGCCAGGATTTTAACCACAAGGCCATCTTTCGTCTCTCTCTTTTTTTTTTTTTTCCCTCCGATCTTTCTATTTTAGCACACTTTTGAAAAAAATTACTCTTAAAAATCCATTCGGCAATACTTTAGGTATGCTGTGGCCTCCACAACCGTATTTAGCACAATTACAGGCTAAAAGGAACTCTTGAAAATTATGTGCAAATAGATATGTCTTTATGTAAATCCAAGTTCTTGGAACATAAATCTACAGCCAAAAAAATACAAAGGTTTAAGCCAGAGAGGAATTAAGCTCCAAATTTTTTCCTCTTCGAAGGTTGGTAACCAAGGTACAAGGCTCCCCAGCTGAAGAAGGGAGAATACAGAGTAGATGCCTGGGGAGTAGTTATGCCAGCTCCAATAAACCTATGATTTCACCTATAGAAATGTGAGGGCAACAGACACTTGGTCATTGTTTTAGAGGATTCTGCCATGTATATGACTGTTTTTATATATGTGTGTATTTTCTAAACCAGTTACTGTACCATAAGTGGAAGACTACTGAAAGCCAGGCAACTTTCTGATCGTGCAGAGCCTCACAGCAGATACAGGAGCCTGAGCATAGGAAGGTAATTTGGTGTTTGGCCAGGGGTATTGCACAAGCATAACCATCTGCAGAGACTGTCTGTCTACTGAAATAAATGAGCAGGGAGAGCAAGGCTCCTCTCTCCCAGGTGTGCCAAATGCCTGGTTGCTCCCAGACAAAAATACAGCAGCTTTTTTGTTGTTGTAATCCCAGGCACAGACCAGGAGACAAGCTACCATGTTGTTCAGCACAAGTGCAAGAAGCAGAGCCAGATTAACCTTATTCGCCGGGATACACAAACATGATCTCTGATCGCCATGACAAGGACATGATAGCTCACGGGAAACAAAAGAGAGCTGGGTTTTGTGCTCCTGCTGCCAAGGGGAGAGTGCTCCCTCTGAGTGCCACACTTGATGCAAGGTTGTGCCTTGGCTGCAGTCCTGCCTTGGATCTGCAGCTCTGGGTACCACACCAGTTTTGTGTAGGCAGTTGTTTAGGAAGTTAAATTTAAGCACAGCACCCTAATTTTTCTCAAGGAAAGCCTTACAGATTTCTTCATGAACTTGATCAAATAGATTTGGTTAAAGTGATGTAACACGTCTTCTCCTTCCTTCCTCCAGAATTCAAAAGGGAATTAACTTCTAATATGCATATATTGTGCTATTCTACATCATAGGGTAAGAGGAATATGAATCCATACAATCTTTCTATAAGAATAAAAGCTAGGCAAACTGTTCTGGGATGTCCACTCTTTCATTTACTATATAGCTAGAAACCCAAAGAGTAAATGGATCCGTTCACTAGTTTCGAGCCTGAAGGGCACTGCCTGGGCACATCCATGCTATTCAGCATTTTTAGTCTTTTATACAGGACAGCCACATCCAAAATACGTATCAGGAACAGTCTCTGGCTTGTGCAAACTTCAGGTGTTAGGTATCACCTACAGATGCCAAGGACTGCACCCGAGTCTCCGTGCCTGGACTTCTGTCTTGGCAACGTTAGATTTACTAGCTAGAATGGAAACTTCTCCAAGACTATATTTAAACTCAATGTCTTCTACTCAAAATCCTCAAGCTTTGAGTGCAAAGGCTGGGACCCTTAGTCCAAATGCTAGCCACCCTGAGCCTCCAAGAATGGCTTCATTCATTTGTCTAAACAGAGCTGCTTATGGTTGGGGTGGCACCAGAGACAATGAGGGAAGAGGGAAACCATGAGGTTAAGTGGGGTATCTAGTAGGTAGAAGACAAAGATGGAGAGGCAAGTGGTTCATCCCCTGCTCAGGGCACTTTTAATGATAGCCCTATACTTAAATATGCATACGATTTTCTGGAGCATGTTGGAAACTAAATGAGCAGGGGGTCAGTTTGATTGGGAGCTGGGGAGCAATTTCATTTCAGGACCACTTGTTGGGACCAACACCAGTGGGAGTGCAGGATCAGCACCCACGTATCCTATGGGGGAGATACAAAATTACCAGCTTTCCTCTTTATACAGCCAATTCAACTGAGCATCATGACACATGTTTCTGAAGGCAGAAGCACGTGCTACTCTGTGCACACTGCACGTGGTATCTGCAAAAGGGACCGAGTGAGCAATATCCAGTTTTCTTCAGAATGGCATCGTTCAGGAATAGCACCAGTGTCTTCAGTAGGGCAATCCAGCCCTGTAATATGGTAACCATTGGCAGTACTTGGCCTCTGTGTGAACGCAGGCAAAGGCTGTGGAGTTTCATTTCAGACTAATCCAGCAGCAGGCAGGAGCACCAGCAGTGCTGGCTCAGCACTTCCACCAGGACTGGTGCAACTTGCTATAACTCATTCCTTCTGGGCTCTTTTTTAAAGTGCCATCTGGGACTGTGCTGCTAAGCTGTCCTCCGAACAACAACACTGTTAATAATAATAACAATATTCAGGTCTTACATAGCATTTTTCACCTTCAGATCTCGAAGTGATTTACTATGGAAGGCTTTGGAGGCTTTAAGAACAGATTATACAGACATCTGTCAGGAATAAAACAGATTTCCTGACCCTGCCACAAAGCAGGGGAATAGTTCGATGCTCTCTCTAGCCCAGAATTTCCATGGTTACCCCCATTTTGTACTAAGGGGACTGTGACTCATGGAGTAGCAAGATGACCTCAGTGGATCACATGGCTACTGCTTTGAAGCCCCCGTGGCAGCTCAAGACATTATAAAAGGTAAAAGAAAAGAATTGAAGCTCTCCTCATCCTGACACTGTAACCAGCAGTCATGGGTGGTCTCTGTGGAAATGCACCAGTATACCTCAGATGATTGGATAAGCGTTACATAAATAACATTTCCAGTGGTAGGAAACCATATGTTGTGTGGAAGACTTGAAGAAGGCCATAAGCCAATGGCAAAGGTAGGATTCATCCTTCGAGATGGGGATGACAAGCCCTCCATCTCCCTCCACTGACAAAGGGGAACCGGACCAAGTTACTAGACCAGACACTTGACTTTTTGGTTGCTGATGTTAGATGAAGAGACATTGCAACCAGCCTGGAAGGAGGGAGAAGGGTTTTCTCATGGGTTCTTGGCAGAAAGAGCTCCCAATGAGCTTCACACATCTCAGAGGGCTCATTTCAAAGTCAGGCTTAAATGACTCTGAAACAACACTTTGTCTGCAGCCTCATAAACATCAGGGCAGACCAAAACTGCTGTTACAGAAATCAGTCTGCAAAAGAGTTTAAAAAATGCACCTTGGCAATGGCAGAGTGGAGAGCGTAACAGCAATCTATGCATTGCTTGTGACGATTTTGTCGCAGTGGCACCCTGATGGTCTTCAGCTGCAACTGGGATAAAAGCACCAGATTTCAGTGCACTCCAGAAAACTACACCTTCCAGGTGAGGGGCAGTTGGGCTGACCTTTAGCTGCTGAGAAAGGACCATGAGGATTCCCTAAATGCTTAACAGCGAAGAGGCCAGTGTTGGATATTCAGGCTTATAATATTCTGTTGGAGAATTAACTCTTAAGAACTCAACTCTTTTGCTTAACTACAACAAAACTTGACCCTGGTTTAAGTTTATCTGGTGTGTGAAGTGGTCTCAAGTAGATGACACAGACCCTGAGTCTCCTTAGGAGCAAGAGATCCAAGCACATTGGGGGTGCAAACCCACCCCGTGGAGACACTGCAATGTAATACGTATTTAGTGGCCCTCAGGCACTGGAATTTCTTTGCAAACATCAGTCTAAGAAGCAAAATCAGCAAATGCCAAGAAAAAGAGGAGCCATCCTCAAGCCAGGCACGACCTCATGTTATTTTGCAAAGGACACAGACAAGTGAAGAAAAATGAGAACATTCAGAACCGCAGGAATAAACTCCTCATTGTCACGGTTCATGGTTGGAGTTTAGTCATCATAAATACACTTTCATACCTGTATTCATACAGCAGCACCTAAAAGACCCGTGGGACAGGCGAACAGCAGCATAGACTTAGCTGAACGGCTGCTCCATGCAGATGCTGCAATTTTAAGAATCATTTTATGAAACAGAAACAAATATTTTAAAGTATTTTTTTCCTTATGAGTATTTTTATTAACTTTTTAATTTTCAGTTGAATTTGCTGTGGGTTTTTTTTTCTCATTAAAGGAAATATAAGAACAAGAAACATCAACCTATTCCATTCTGCAGACCCTTCTTCAAGTTTTGGAAAAGTTTTTGATAAAAATGTTCGGTTGTCAGTAAAAATTTGGTTTGGTGTTTTTTTTAATTTTTTTTTTTTTTTCCAGGTAAAATCTTCATTTGTGACAAAAGCCCACCTTTTGTGGAAATCACGTTTTGGTGGAAAATTTTAACCACCTGCGGAAATGAAATCTGTGAACAGCATGTAATTTAGGAGTCGGATGAAGATAAATTCAATGGACTGATTTTTAGTTTCTCATGTTTCGGAGTGAGGCAGGGATCCAGGTTCCACCATGCCAGCACAGCCGCAGGGTTGGACGCTTATCAAAGCGGTTGCCTTCGGGGCTCTCACGAGATCAGCCTTTTACTTAGTGAGAGCTCCACGTCTTCGGAGGGAGCAGCAAGGCCACAGGAACAGCCTCATTTCAGCATCAACCCCAAGGAAAGCCAGGAACATGGAGGGACAGAAGAATTTTAAGAAACAGCAAACACAAAACTAGTCTTGATTTTCCCCACGGATACAGGAAAAAGATGTTCAGGCATAGTTCAAAGTCTTATACCAGTTAAAAAAAAAATAAATAAAATCCACGTGAACTTGTTCACTCATCACCCTGAATAAAAAAGGGCAAACTCTCCCCATTCCATGAAGCTATTCTTGGCCACTGTGAGCTGAAAAGCAGGGAGGGCAGTTTAAAGGGGGCAAATACAATTAATGTTCCCGCTTTTGCCATATTTCTGGGCCCAGGGGACAAATCAGGAAACTTTATGTCAGCAGGGATGTGAACAATAAAGGCAAAGTGGGTTGCATGTTAGAAAACCGTTTCACTCCCTTTTTATATTTTTTTATTTTATTTTTTTGCCCAGCAGTATGATGTGTTAACAATTTTGTTGGTTTAACAGTTCACACTTCCAGCACATTTATCCATTGGCACATGGGGGTTTTATGCATTTAACAGTTTTCTTCATTAAAGTGGGTTCCACTGTGTCTTAAAAATTGTTTTCCTTAGACTGCGTGTTTGTTATTTTATATGGTGTGACTGAAAAGCAGGCCAAAATTTTGGCCTTGGAAAATGCACACTGCAGAGAGGAGCCCAGTGCAGGCAGCAGGATTAGCCTCCCTCAAAGCCGAGCACATATTCTTTTAGGAACTGCTGATTGCACTTTGAAGCTTTCTTCCCTAAATTGCTGGGAGATTCTTAATTTGTCCTGAGCTTGGGAAAACGAATTGCAGATGTACGTGCTTGCAATCGAAAACCCTCTCTGCACAGGACTTTTGCATGCTGTCGCTGAGATGGCCTTCATCCCCTTCCGCAGCGCCCTCCGACCACCTGTTTTTTACAAAAACGATGCCAGCATTATATATATTTTTTTTTTTTTTTTTATTTCGAAGGCAGAGCAGGGGCTGGGGGAAGGGAGAGGGCCGCTGTTATTTCTGTAGGAGCAGGGCTGATTCTGAGAGGCATAAGAGACACCCAGGTGTTTTCACAGCGAGCCCTGTGCAGGGCCCTTTTGGAGCCAAACTCGATTACTGTTTGCCAAACTACACTTTCAAGAGGTGTCAGATATCGAGAACCTGTTTCCAACGCCAAGCCAAGCAATGGAGGGGAAAAAAAAACCAAGGGGAGGGAGCAGGGGAGAAGGGGGACGTGGGGAAAAAAGGAAAAGGGGAAAATGTTCCTCCTCGAAGAAAAAGGTAGTTGTTCCAACTTGGCTGTTTCTTTTTAAAATAATTAGTTAAGCAGTGCATAAAAACAGGTAAGTCTGTTCTGCGTTGCTCATAGCCTTGGCAGGCCCTGTCCTTCCCCGCATTAGAGGAATTTCTGTGAACCACCGCCGCACAGGAGAAGGGAGGGGAATTGTATCACCATGACCTAAGGCAACCCAGCTTGTAAGGTTAACCATAATTTTTTAAACTAACATGACCTCTGTTAACCCCTCCACTCCAATCTTAAAAAAAGGAAAGAAAGAGAGAGAAACATGTTTACAAAACCACCAAGGAGAAAGGGGGGGTCAAGAGGCCGAGACTCTTGTTCCTTTGTTCTCGTCTCCATCCCTCCATCCATCCCTCACCTGCTTCTTTGTCCCCGTGTGTCCACACCAGTAACTGGTGTTTACTGGGTCTAGATGCAGCATGTCTAGGGACTTTGCTTTTTCTAATGAGTAACGGAATCATAAAATTAAGCCATTCTGGGAAGCCAAAAAAATTCAGTTCCATGTGTGCATTTCGGGCTTTGCAGGAATGTTCGTGTCTGGGTGTCTGAGTCACATGCTCTTACGGTAAACGTGATACATCCTCTTTTTAATGACACCATTGGCTTGCTTTATTTATTTTATTTCCCTCTACTCATCTCTCTCTCCTTATTCTGCGGAAGAACGCAGGCCATTTCCTCCAGCTGGGATGCCAGGTAAACCCACCTCAGGCACCCTTTGCCCTTCCCTTGTCTATAGCCGTCTTAAATCAAGTAACCAAAACCAGTGCCAGCACGGCCCCAGGCCAGCTGGAGGTGGCATGGGGCCATGGTATATGGTGTAGTCAGCTTTCGTGTCAACATTTGGATGCTGAGTTCATCTTAACCAGAATGTGCCAAGCTCAGAGGAATCTGAGTCTGCCTCAGAAAATACATATGCAATACGCAGCCCACACAAAGGCGCTGGCTCAGGGAAGAGACTTCTGGTCTCAAAATTTTCCGTACGGCTTGCTCCCACCTACATTCATTTCTGGTCACTCAGAGACGTATGTGGCACGGGCAAAAAGGGTACAGGTATGATATGTAGAGGCCTGACCTCATCTCCCACTGATGCACAGGCTGCAAATACTGCCTAACTGCTCTTCAATTCTCCCCTCCTCTGTGCTCCACCAGTTCACACGGTAGACACAAACCTCTGATATTATATGGGACTGCAGTTAGGCCATTCTTAAAACATCTTTTCTTTGAAACAGTTCCTTCCCTGCTTAAACAAGCATAAACAAACACTCCTGCCTATATATTTATAATTATTAAGCGTGGAAAATCTACCAATTAAGTAAAGTTAATGTACAAAATAAGGAGCAAGAGGCCAGATTCTCAAGTGGTATGAGCTGGCAGAGATTCAAGACTTCATTGGAAAAATAGGCCTGAACTACCATTCATCTAATATTTAGTCCAGCCCTCCATCCTTGAATGAGCTCATATACAATTAATTGCTTATATACATATATATTTGCAGTCCTGTTTGGCTGCAGTGAGTATATGGGAAATACCAGGTCTACCACAGACCACTCACCAGCAGATGCGCTGAGCTCAGCTTTCCCCAGACCCACTGTTTGGGCAGTATTTACAGAGCACAGTGTAACATGGCTACGGTAGCTGTCGATTCTGGGTGGCTGTCCTTCCTAAACAGTTCCTATAGTCCACAAGAATACACCCTACTTCCAAGGATGAAGCTGAGCATCCAGTTTCAGCAACTGCCCAGAATCATGTTTTCTGGAAGTAGCTCCGTCTCCACTAAATAACAAGGAGACCTGCATCCTTATAAAGACACTTAATTAAACAATTTAAACATATTCCCCTCGCCTAGCAACAGCAGCCAGTGATATAAGAGTGAAGGGGAAATCTGAAAGCCTGCTTTTCGGCCAAGTGAAAATAGCCGGGAAGTTGTGCTAGAGGTAGCAGTCATCTCAGAGAAAGGACAGAGGTTTAGGTGTCTTTTCAATATCTTGAGCTATGAGGACGCATGACCTTCAAGGAAGGGAGGTGATTGTAAAGGTCTTGTAAAGATCATTGCTATGCTTCTTCTGTGTATGCCAAGATGGACCCATACTGGATTGCTGAACAATCTGAAAGCAAGTGTGGTTAGACACAGAGCAGCCAGCTGGGAGAGGGGTTTGGCCTTTGTCAAGTCTTGGGCTGTGTCTTGGGAATTGTCTGGGTGAGTAATAGTTGGGCTAAGCCCTGCTGGACCTCTCCTAATAATTTAACAGTATAACCAGTCAAGCCTTAGTGAAAAGGGCCAGGCCTTAATACAGAAGTAGCACATGAGGTCACAGCTAAAATATCTCAGTAGGTCCCTCTGAACCACTTTGTAAGACAGTTCCAAGGATGGAGGTCCAGCCTGCTCATCTGTACTTGCATATTAGCAATTCTTCTCTTTGACCATGTGCTTATGATTTAATTGTCTGATTTCTGGAAGAAAACAAAAGAAAATATTGGAGACTCATTTCCTAAACTAAGCAAGGAGGAAGAGAAACTGCTGATTGAGAAGAGCAGATGTCTCCCACTGAGGACCCCAGTTCCTCTAAAAAGGCATCACTGCCACATGTGTGTGTTGGGGCAGAAAACAACCTGCTTTTTCCTATGTTAAAGTTATTTGGAAAATACTGCAATTTTGGTTGTTCACAAATATTTAGTGTCTCGGAGTTTGAATGGATCTCTGCTGCTTTTACAAATTCACTTTGGGTTGAAGAAACATAAACAAATTAGTAACTTTTTTCTACCTCATTCCAAGAGTTGCCATCTAAGATTCACTTACAACATTGATTTAAGGTGGTCTTCTGCAGTGGGGAGTTGACTTCATCTTAACTGATGACGAGCTACAAGGCATCTCTGAGGCATCTCTGTTAACAGAGAAAAGAGTTCTTCAGCCCATCTGTCATCCAAAAAAAAAAAAAAAAAGAAAGAAAAAACTAGAGCCTGGCTTCCACTTGCAGTTAGTGGAAAAAATACTAAAGTTCAGCATCTATCTGAATATGGGTCCCCAAATTTACACTGATTTTCAGTGTTTATTTTTTAGTTATTCATAAACACAATTCACATTCTGATCCTATAGTTTGTGGGCTCCATAAGCACTGGCAACTGAAGGAATGAAAGTGATATGCACCAAGCAAGAGGCTGGGTGAGCTGAGAACAGAACTAGAGGTCAGATTCCCGTTTCTGGGCCACATCCTCTACCACACTATCTTCTGCCTTCTAACTTCCTTCTAAAATTTCTACTTAATTCACATTCTTGTTTCTTGACATCATGTCTTGAGAAGGTTTTCTCAGTCAAAATCTTCTCTTCTTCTCTAGCCTGAAACACTTTGAAATTACATCACAGTGACAAGGGAAATGAGGAAGATCTGGGTCATCTTTCCTCATTCTCCCTTTTTCTACTTTTCTGGCTGATGAGTCAGTGGCCTGATGATTTAGGTGAAACTTCCAGTATGAGCAAGAATATGTTTGAATTCTCATACTTGTCCTCAGGCTCCAAATTGACAAGCAAAGAGCACTGTGAATTGTTCTCAGCCTTGATTTGGATAGGTACCCCATATGCACATTTTGCAATTTCTTTTATTCAATAAAAAGACATAAAGTAAGATTTAGCCACCTTTAAAAGTACCCAAAACATTAACTATTCAAAACTTTAAGAGGTTTTCTGAGGCTTCTGAAATGATTTTAAATTCCTAATATAATTTAAATTGCCTTCCTGTAATCCCTGCAAAAGCAGGCCGCAGAAACTGGACAGCTGAAATGGTGGTCTAATTTGAGGCAGGTTTTTCTTTGCCTCAGTTTCTTCCCTCTCTTCACAGGAACATTGTAAAGACCTTAAAGTACTTTAATGTTAATGAAATATTTGGATACCAGTGTGATGGCTATCATGGAAGGGACTACAAGAGTGTGAAGTATTCACTCGCTGACCATGGAATAAATAAAACCTGATGTTATACACCAGATGCAGCAGCTGAAAGACAGAATAATTCAGGGTCAATTATATCCTTCACAGAGCTTTGTTTTCCTCTACAACACCAAGCATAGAGCCGTCTACTCACCCTATCAGACTCATTCATGCCAGTCACCCCCACCTTTTCTGGTTGCCACTCTTATCTCAAAGACTGGAGCTCCATCCCTCTGTACTCCACACAACTTTTCTCCAAGTCCTGCAAGCCCTCCTTCCAGTCTCTTCCTTCATTATGTTGGCAGGATCCTCACCATCTGATTAAGGCGAATTACAGCGAGACTGCTTCCATCCCCTGCGCTGTATGATACTAGGATGGTGAGTATTCAAAGCATAGTAATTACAATCTTGCAGCTCTTCCACATGTCACTGAAATGGACTCCATATGGGAGGTGCAACTGGTGAGAAAATCACAGTCTACCACTGTAGCTCTGGGCTGGATTATGGTCAGTGCAGAGGCATTCTGGAAAAACCAAGTGACTCAATTCTAATAAGCTTCTACTGAATAGCTGAGCAGCCCCCAAATGACATTTTCAGAGACATTTGCCAAACTTGGATGGATTTTCACCAGAACTGACAAAGCCAAACTCTGACTTCAGGGCATCCCACTCCTCCTGTTCCAAATCTTTGCTGCACACACCAAGTCTACTAGAGGTTCGACAAAATAGTCATTTAGATTTTTTCAAGACAGCTTAACAATGTCTTCTTCCTCTGTCATTACTCTAATAATAATTTTGGCTAAAATATTTCAAAACAGCTCTGCTTATGGAAAGAAAACAGTGATGTTATGTAGACAGCTGCTGGCAGGGTATTGTGTTAGAGCATGTCAATCAAACTAAACTTCATTGGCTGATATTTCCATTTGAATTTGGTTCAGTTCATACTTGATATTACTGGATCATAATGCTTAACTTTAGGTCTGAAATTTATCCACAGACACAAGAAAGGTGAAGGCCAGGTGTCACACTGAGACTTGGAAAATGTCCAGTGGGAATCTGTGCAGCAGACTTTCTGAGTGACATTTGGTGTATCAGTCATCCAGGTCTCTGTGTCCACCTGTATTAGGGAGGATGTACTACTTTTCTCCTATTTCATATTTGCCTTTTCTTTTGAAATTCTAATTTTTGAAGGAGAAACTGCCTCTTACAGCTTGTTGCCTTGTGAATACAGAGAGTTTCCAATCCCATCTGAGGTCCCAAAATGCTGCTGCTAAAGAACTGGGAATAATAAAAATTCCCACTGAATTAAATGGTGGCAGGAGGAAGCAGCCCCTATGAAAAACTAATAAAAATCAAGCTCTGATTCATCAGAATGGAATTCCAGTTTATGAAAAATGCAAAAGAAGGACATTGATCCCCCCATACAGAAAAGGCAATTGGCAAAACCAAACAATTTCAGCTCACATTCAGCAGAAGCAAAGAAATAAATCTGCATACCCGCTAATGTGATTCCTCTGAATGAACTTGAGCCCAACAGTAGCATACAGGCAGAAGCCTACATCCAGAAATAGAAACCTCTTGGAATCCACAGCTCATCTGGACAGGATTAGGGAAACACTCCCTGAACATTTAGTGAGTGACATGTCGGAAAAGAATTGAACCAATTTACAGCAGTCCTGGAACGTCCCAAACACAGTAGCTCTGAAAACAATGGGATAAGAAGGAATTGATTGTCCACTGCAGCGTAAAGCAACTATTTCAGGCAACAATATCAGTGACATTAGTGACTGCAACACTATCTTTGGGTAGCTTTGAAGGCTGTTAAAAACTGGGGCTGGCCAATGGGTACAATGCTGAAATTGTACCCAACTGAAATTTTTTTCACTGATTTCACAGTTTCAAGGGAAGTTAGTCAGATTTGCTTCTGACTTGTTTTTTGGTCACCCTGAAGCAGAACAATGCATAACATGTTGACAGTGAGGTTTGCCGTGGGGAAATCAGGGGTTTCTTTCAATAGGGTAGCTGGAGGGGAAAGAAGAGAGAATTGTCAATACGGTTGAGTAGTTTGAGTCAAAAAGCTCCTGAGAAAGTCACTCAAATATGTTGGGGACCAGATTTAAACACTGAGACAGACCGAAGTAGCCAGTGCTTGTAAAGAAACATAGAATTTGACCTCTTTCCAAGGCAGAATGCAAGCTCACTGCCCACATCCTGGCTGACATGCATCACGAAAACGCTTGGAGGAGCAGGACTGCACACCCTGGTAGAGAAACACTTATATCAGTGTTACTCTTTCGGAAATTACCTTCTGTTTAAGTAGAGCATACATGATTGGGACTTTTCTGACAATATAAGTATTTTTTCAACAAGTTGTTATGTGGTAGCTGTGTACCAACATGAAATAATGAACTTCAGCCCCTCTGTCCTCCAAACTCTGTCTCCAGGAGAAAGGCAAGAATCACAGCCTTGCTTTGGAAGGAAACAAAACACACAGGAGCCACATTAGGAGCACTCAGGTCACTGGGAATGAATGCTTGGAAAGGACAGATGAAAATTTCTGGGGTACATTTGATCCCAAGTGCTAAAACAAACTTCCAGATGACATCAAGTGGCCAAGCTGGGGTCTTAAGCTTTTACCTCCACTCTACTGGAGAGGTTACAACCACTCCGACCAGATCCCAATTAAGATCTATCCAGATTTATCTTGGTCCCTGGTGTTTTTAGATTGTGTGTTCTTACCAAGAAGTCTTTGAAACAGACATTGAACAGAGTTACTCCTGGGTTATGTCAAAGCAGGGAAGATTCATCCCCTAAGAGATACTCTTGCTCATTTAAGCTTGTTTTGTTTAGGGTCTGGATGAGGACCCAAATGCAGTGAGTTTAGAAGGATAAAGAGGATATCCAGAGTTTTCATAACAGGGATTAGGAGCAACGAGAGACTTTTTAAGGGGATAAAACTCATTTAATTAGTAAAAGGGGGTGAGGTCTGCCACATTTCAGATACCAAAAAGGAAACTGAAGTGCAAGGTAGCACTTTTTGTGAGCCTTCACCTCAAAACTGGGGCTTGGATCCAGGTACCTACAATTGCAGTAACAACCTTCCAGACGTGGACCTACCAGGCTGCAAAATGTCATCACTAATGCCGTGAGAGT
>NW_009647214.1:307969-344025 GCF_000708025.1 Charadrius vociferus | reverse complement strand
ACTCAGACATACTGAGTCATTGTCTGTGTTTCCCTACCTGACAATCTACACATTGAGGGTTTTTTTAACATTTAAACAAAACTTTACAGCATGTTAGAGGTTTTAAAAGTATTACATTCTTGTAACTTTTAAAAATAAAAATAGATGCCTAAATGGAGAAGAAAAGGCCTCTTAATTCTCCCAAAGAAGAAAAGACTGCATTGTGAGCCCAGCTTTTATTAGATACCTGAGACTCCTTGTAGAGGAAGGTGGATGCATGCCAATGGTACAAAAGGCTTCAGCCAGCATTCCTGACTTAGAAGACATGAGAAAACCTACATCACACATCCCTGGTTTGTTGTAGCATGGATTCTCTGATGTCTAATGCAGGATTAGTTCACATGCTTCCTTAGTGCAATGGAGTTTAAAAGTCAAACATGAGATACAAACCCTTTGGAAACTGCTTAGCTAGTGCAGGTACTTGAGGAGTGACTGGTCTTAATGCAAATAATTGGACAAGTAGATGCATGTTACTGTTGCTAGAAGATTATCAGAAATTCCAAGAGTTACCATTGAGTGTACAAGCAGAAGGAATAACATCTTCAAAGCAAGTAAGATACTTTTGAGGAATATGTATTTCAATTACTGAACTCAATTATGGGGGTAAATGCCACAGTTGGTCTTATACCTGTTGACCCAAATACCCTTAAAATATAAAAATATTAATATAAAGTCAACTCCATTGAATCACTGTGGGACTTTTAAGATATACGTAAGTCTCTGACAAGCCAGATAAAGCAGACACAGCAAACACAGAAGTTCATTACAAACACATTACATCTTTGAGTAATTGCTTCCTCCCTAGAATGAATAAGCGGTCACTAGATATCAATACAAAAGGTGCAGTGCATCATTTCTCCCTCGAAGAAAGGCAGCCACCTCAGGGCTTAATTATGCTTAACACTATTTGACAAACAGTTGAAATATTTTGAAGGATAGTGTTTCTACGCAAAAATTTCAAGAGAGTTGTTTTTATCTTCTTATGGTTTGCAGTCAGCTTAGAACTCAGAATAAGAAAAATATAACCTTCAGCAGAGGCTGTGGGTTTGATATAAATGACTGGTGCAATGGATTATTTGTTACAGTTTTATTTCATATGCAAAGATGTTCCAAGAATAGTAGATAATCCCTTAGATGTGTACTGTATAAGAAAGGTATCCATCTTTTAAAAAAAACACCCCTACTCTGGTATTGGTTTTGAGGGGGAGATTTACTTTCCCAATTACAATTATATCCTCTAATATCCCATTCCCAACAGGTCTTCAGCTGATCAGGCCCTACAATGCTTAGCTGGCCAAAGGTGATTTTTTTCCCCAAAAATGGCGCTCCGGAGATGGTCTCATTTTGGGACTTTCCATGTATCCTCCACTCTAAGATTCATATGAGCAGCTGTTTGTTTTAAGATGAATCATGTCATGTTTTTACGGTTTCTGACACTTAAAAATATTTTGTTTCCACCTCGCGGTGAAGTCAGCCACTTACTATTATTAAACGTTGTGCTGTTATTCCTCCTTTTGGGTCATGATCTTAGTGGACCCCTTACCAAATCCAACTTTACACTCTCAGATCTTACATAGATGCTCCTGGTACGTCTCCCGTTTGTAATATCCCTGGTTACCAGCTGCAGCTGAAAGTCTATGCTAGTGTGTTGGATTTACTCGTCCTCTCTAGCTGATTCCAGCCTTGTGGTTTATGGGTTGCCTTTGTGGTTTGCTAAAGGTCAGGCCCTGGATGACTCTAAATTTTCTTAAGTGGAATTCAAACACCACAGATAAGTATGTGTCCAAAGTAGTTGTCTTGGGTGGTATGGATTCAGATTTGGTTACTTGTGCTCCGGATTGAAGTGTCCTCTCCTCTTCTTCAGGGCAATGATCAGACAAAAGTATCCCTACCACTCAGCGCTCTGTCCTCTACCATCTTTTGGTCACCTCCCACCTGCCTCTGAAATCTCAGGCTCCTGCTACACACCGCGTCTCATGTTGAATGCCGTGCCCCCTACCCCCACCACCTCCCCAGGCTGATGCCAAGATGCTGATCCCTGCCTTTGGCTTGACTCAATAACTGTAATTCTCGCTCTCTTTTTGCTGGCTTGCAGGCAGAGACTGCATCAGCCATAATTCAAAATTGCGAACAGATGACTAGATTACTTACTTGAACTGTACTCAATCATTACATCACCCTTGTACTGAAAATCACAGCACTGGCTCCCCATATGATTTTGCATCCACTTTAGGGTTTGGCTCCAGAGCTACTGGACTTACTCACTTGCTCCAGCTTACCTAAAAGAGCTGCTTATGCCTCATAGACATCCTCAGACTCTGAGATCAGTCGGTGCCGATTTATTGATCATTCCAACGGTCTGAGTAAAAACTGCTGGTGTTGAAGCCTTGGCTCCTCCAAACATATTTTGTGGAAATCCCTGCAACTTTCATCCAAGGAGAGGAAGGGAAAGGAGGGGGAAATAAATCTGTTAAATTGTCCAAACACAAAGAGAAAACATTTTCTTTAAGCTGACAACAGCTTGGCCACAGCAAAGGGAGAACTAGGGTTATTTTTTTTTATTATTATTTTCTCTGTCTTCCATGAAACCCTTTAGGTGTAATCTGTGCATTCAGAAATTTTCCTGACTCAGGTATAGCTGTGGCTGCTAGACGGGGTGCAGATAAGAGCAGCGATGAGCTGCAGGACCGTGGCTGGCAAGTCAGCGTGCCCATCCACAGGGAATAAGCCCCCGTGACGCCTGGCATGGCTCCTGCCTCCCCACAACAGCCAGCCCCAGGCTGGGATGCTCAGACCCTCTCGGCACCTCGGGCACAGCCGAGACTCAGCGCTGGGTAGTTTTCTCAGTGATCAAAACTCTGTCGGAGGTGCTGACCTTTCCCCACAGCAGAGTCAGTGCTGGCTGACTTCATTTGTCCCTCTGTCCATCAGCAGCTCTTTCTCTGCTACTCACCCTGCGGTTGTCAGAGCGTTGGCCATGATCCCCGCCTGCCCTTCTCACCCTCGTGATGATGTTTGGAAGTGGAGCCTGAGCTACACTGAGCAACATGTTTCCTCTCCCTTGGCAAAAAGCAGCACAGGACAAGCTGAAGGTCATGCAAACCATGAGTCAGGGAACCAGCCAGGGCTTTCCAGCACTGTCATCGATGCACAGCCATCCCTGCTGCAGTGACGGAGCACTGGTGCCCACTCGATACTGGGTGAAATTATCCCGTGAAATGCTGTGAGTTGGCAGCCTGGGTCTCATTTCAAAAGAAGAAATATCTTCATAATGAAAGGCAGTATTTATGACTAATTGGTCCCTTGCTAAGCAGGCTTACCAGCTGGGTCAAGATCTACATGTGCAGGCACGGAGAAAGAGACAATTTCTCTGTCCACAAGTCAGGTCAGGTCAGTTCAGGCCAATGGGTCAGCGTCTCATATGGTCACCTCTTACTGTCGGAGTCACACACCATAAATCCTACAGCTTAAAGACTGCTAAGTTCACTGGAATAAAATAAACTAAACTAAACTTATAAACACGGAACAGATTGCTTTGATGGGCAGGTCTGAAAACATTCCCTAACCTTTTCTTTCCAGATTCTCACCACAAAAGAGGTGTCTTTCAGCTTTGTAGTTGCAGTCAAGATTTTCCCTTTAGAAAAGATTACAAAAAGTACTTCCTTACACCATCAAATTCAGAGGGGACACTGACACTCTGAACAAGAAGGGACTCACTGACTGTGTCTAGCCATTCAGGCCAAACCCAAAGATTCCCTGTTGCAGCTGAGTGGTGCTGTCCTTTTCCCTGATATATCAGATGTATACCTCCCAAGATGGAAACAGCTTCAAAGAGGAAAAAAGGCCACTTCTCCCACACAAATGCCCACTTACCATCTTTCCCCATCCCCGTGAGCAACATATGGCTGACAGCCACGGGACTTATACCCATACATCAGAGAGCCGAGGGGAAGAGATCCCTGGCAGAAGTTCACAGGCAGAGGATGGTAGTGGCTTCCTAGCCATCATCATGCTCTAGGCAATTCTGCTTTAGCAGGGGAGTTGGACTAGATGATCTCTAGAGGTCCCTTCCAACTCTGAAAATTCTGTGATTCTGTGATCACATCACCCCCTGGGGACAAGGCTGGGCTTGGTCCTCAGTGGGGTCAGCGGCAGCAGCTTCAGCAGCCCACCTTTTGCTTTGCTTCTTCCCAGATGAGGTTTTTGGGGCTTGCCAGCACCGTATGCCTGCATGGTACAGCTTTGGCACAAGCTGTGTGTGTCTATGGACCTGCAGGTTGTCCACCCCATCATTAGCTCTTCCCTCTTCCAAACATGGCCACATGTGTTTTTGTATTCTCCCTTGAAGCTTTTATAATCACGGTAGGGCTACAGTGAAGCCTCGGGAATGGCTTCATAAGCTCAAGATGTCATACAATAAATGCCAACTGTTATTATCAAACACAACTCATAGACACATGCCGGACCGGCAGAGATGCCTAACTTTAGGGAGGGCCCCCAAACACATTCTAGACATGCTTGGTTATGAGGCTCCAATGCTACTTCACAGAATCCTGGCAAAAACTGTGATACTGTCTCAGTTCATCTAGGGAAAGGCAGGTTTCAAGGTAAACTGCTCAGGGCTTGCTGTGGGCATTCATGTGATCCCCGGCCCATCCAGATGTAGCTCTGTTCGTTCCTCTTCTACAGATGGCCAGAGCAATCCACTCCCTGTCATGGGTAATGAAGGGCAGGAAGACGAGAGGATTTTTGACATGTTTAAATATTATCTAAAACAAAGAAATTGCTCAAAAGCCAGGGATGCATTTAAATAAATTAAAGCTGCCAGCAAAATCCCGTATTTGTTGCAGTTCATTCCATTTCATCCTCAGAGCCATCCCTCTGCAAAACATGGCAGCTCCAGTAGTTTGGTGTCCAGATGTTCCCCGTCATACGCTCTGCACTGAATCATGTTTTTTTTTCTTGATGTGACTCCTTAAAAACAGTGAACTCAGATTCCAGGACAACCTGAGTACTCTTTTCCATAATGAGGGGCGATTGAAAAAATACGGTTGTTGACTTGGCCAGTGAAACACGGGCTTTTTTGTTCTTCTCTTCATCACTCTCTCTCCCTGTCTTTTTTAATTCTCCAGCTGGCTGGTAATCCAGCATCATCAACATCTTTTTGCATTTTATTCCTTAAGCCATTCATATTATACACATTCCAGTTTTTAAAATACAGATTTTAGGATTGATTTGATGTGGCTTGGAATAGTGACATGCTTACACATTTATAAAAAATTCATTAACTTGGGGGGAGGAAAAGAAAGGATTGCATCTTTTCTTTTCTTTCCTTCCCTTCCCTTTTCTTCATTTCCAGCATATGAAATTATTTGCCGGTCATTTAAGAACCGCAATGTCAAAATGTGGTTGCCCCATAGGGAGGAAAAAAGACAGTTCATCCTAGCAGTTTTCAAGTCAGTTGTTAAGAAGTAGCTTTGGCAAAGGCCAAAGCCAAATTGATCCTTGAGCTGTGATGTTTAAAGGCTATGTTAGCAGTTCTGCTCACTGTTATTGAGAACACCTCTTCCTACAGTCCTTAAATCTGCCAAATCATAACCAAACGATGATGCTGTACAGCATCTTTGTTCCAACCTTGTGAAATCCCAGTCTCCAAGTTGCAACTGCCAATATCTCCTGTCTCTCAGCTCAGTTGTTCTTGGACATCCAGTGAGATCAGCAAAAAAAAATGCCAATTTGGAACCCTTTTCAGGAACACTGAAATATCTAATTCATCTGAGCTATAAGGTGATAACATGGTGTCCATTTCACAGAGGGATTTAAATGGATAAACTCTCACTGAACTCAGAGGGAGTTTAGGCACCTAAAGGGGAAATATGTAACACAGAAGAGAGTCACAATGTCCTGTGTTCTTACTTAAAAGTTCTGAAGAACTTTCTTTCAAAGTGTCATACAAGTTCAGTAAGACCAAGTGCAAGGTCCTGCACATGGGTCAGGGCAACCCCAAACACAAATACAGGCTGGGTGGAGAATGGATTAAGAGCAGCCCTGAGGACACGGGCTTGGGGGATGTTGGTTGATGAGAAGCTCAACATGAGCTGGCAATGTGCGCTCACAGCCAAGAAAGCCAACCGTATCCTGGGCTGCATCAAAAGCAGCGTGGCCAGCAGGGCGAGGGAGGGGAGTCTGCCCCTCTACTCCATTCTCCTGGGACCCCACCTGGAGCACCCAATATAAGAAGGACATGAAGCTGTTGGAGCGAGTCCAGAGAAGGGCCACGAAGTTGATGAGAGGTCTGGAGCACCTCTGCTATGAGGACAGGCTGAGAGAGTTGGGGTTGTTCAGCCTGGAGAAGATAAGACTCCAGGGAGCTCTTATAGTCCCTTCCAGCATCTAAAGGGGGCCTACGGAAAAGCTGGAGAAGGACTCTTTACCAGGGAGTGTAGTGATAGAACGAGGTGTAATGGTTTTAAACTGAAAGAAGGGAGGTTTGGGTTAGATATTAGGAAGAAATTCTTCTGAGACACTGGCCCAGGTTGCCCAGAGCAGTTGTGGCTGCCCCATCCCTGGAGGTATTCAAGGCCAGCCTGGATGGGGCTTTGAGCAACCTCGTCTAATGGAAGGTGTCCCTGCCCATGGAAGGGGGGTGGAACTAAATGATCTTTAAGGTCACTTCCAACTTAAACCATTTTATGATTCTATGATTCTATGAACCCTCTACCATCTCTCTCCTTGTGCTAAATTGTGCCTTATACGCAAATATGAAAAAGTGGTATGTTTTGTTGGGTTGGTTTTTTTGGTGCAGAGACACTTTACAAATTGGCCACCATTTAACTTGAGAGAAAAAAGCAGGTCTGCTCACAAACCAAAACAATTAGTTCTGTTCAAATTATAATGTATGTAGACCCCTAGCAAAGAAACTTCTCAAATGTGGGCCCATTTTCAGTATCAGTGGTGAAAACCCCATTCCGAGTTGCTGGTTTCTCTGTAAAACCTTTTAGCAGCTTATCTTATTACCGCTATATTAAGCTTTATTCTCTCACCACTACATACAAAGTAAGTATAAATTACTCTGTCCCACAGCAGAGAAAAATCGTTCTGATCTTGAAAGCAATGAGTGATGGAATCTTCTGCCGGCCGGTTTCTTAATATGAAAACAATTTTTTAGTTTCCAGGCTAATTACACCTTCAGACAAAAAGCCCTAAATTCCAGATTTCGTCCTCTAGAAATATTTGAATCTGACAAGTTTTTTTGATTAAGACTATTTTATTTCATTATGACAAAACCCCAAATCTCATGAGAGTTTCATATTTCTATCCAGCGTTATACTGAAATCACAAAAAAGAAATGCCATCTAACTTTTCTTGCTATTTAGTCTCTCTTATTGCATTCCCTCTGTTCTCGACTTGTCATGGCACTGGATTTAAAGAGCAGTGAAGTAGAAATTCAACCTCATCTCATTTTGATACCATGCTGCCTACAAGTCTGGGGTACAGGTTTTTGATGAAGGGAGTTAAATCTGACTGTTTTGTCTCTGTGACATGAATTTCAGACCAACATCAACTCAGAAGGCCAGGCGGACCGTCACATAGTTAAGCAGGTCATTTAGCTGAGACCTCAGGTTCTCTAGATCATCCCTGGTCTTCAGCAAGACTTTAGCACATGCTTCAGTTCTTTAGCAAATAAAATAGCATTGGTAAAATGTTCCTTATTCTCCTGCCTGCATAGCAATTGAAATGAAAGAATAAAATCTTACACTGTCCTGCAAGAGCTGGAACTTTCCAGATTCAGGCCTGAAGCAATGTTTTATGTAAAGATATGATCTGCAAGAGTTTGTCTTTAAAATAACAGGCATACTGCATGAAATGCAACTTGCAGTCAAGCAGTATTGAAGCTGCAAAAAAGAATAGAAAACAGTCCTAAAGTCTTATCCTTTTCATTTGCACACGAGACAGGATTTTCAGCAACCAGTTAGCACTAAAGTGTATAATTTAATATCCAGTATGTGTAATGGTTTCAAGCTAACCTGAAGTACCAGAATCTGTCATTCACTGTCTTTGAGACCCCAAGTCTAGTGGGGAGAGTCCATTGATTTGCTTCCAGCCAGGATCTGTGGTTGTCTCACGCCTGTCTTAGACTGTTCACAAGATGACAGCCTAACACCATAAGATTTTAATCTTTGAACTATCAAAAATGTGGAGCTGTCGATTTTTGTTTCAGCCTAAAATTGCCTTTCGGATTTTTATTTTTCAGTCCATCCAAAGATGACTTTGAAGATCACATGAAAGGGAAACAGAAAGGACCAACTTTGATCAGGATAATACAACGAAGCTACTAAGGACTTTGGACTGGGTGAATGATTCACATGCCCTGTAGTAGCAGTAACTAATAAAAACTATTAATAATAATAAAGTCAGAGAGTCATACAGTCAGTCAGTGGCTCAGTGACCTCACATACAAGCAATCATCTACTGGATTGATATTTTGGGCTGACTGGAGTATAAAGGCTGAAAGAAGATTATCACTAGATTCTTATAATTGTTTTATGAACCCCCTGGTGAATGCAAACAGGGACTAAATAAGAGCCTTTCTTACATAAGTTGACAATTAAAGCCTTGGCAGGCCAAACAGTAGTTTCTAGTCTTTCAGCAATGAAGTTTAATGCACAAAGCAGACCTCTTTTTTTCATTATTTTGTCGTGTTTTCTCCAGCTGGTAAACATGAGTCAGGAACAAAAGCTGGGGGAGGGGAGAACTGGCTGCTAAGAAACCAGTTCACTCTAAAATGGGACCTCTCCATGCATGTAAATGTCAAGGAAAACTCAGTTCATGTCAGTTGATGTTACCGCTGACTTTGCAGTGCAGCTGATCCTGCAGTGGGATGCAGTCACCTTCAGGCCAGCTCTGACAGAAATCAAGTAACACCTCCAATGGTGACCTTTTCCACCTGATTATCTCAGATGTTTGCAGCTACTGGGGCCTGGACTCCATTGCGGACTGCACACCTACAGGAAAACTACCGCTTCCCACCCCACCTCCCTATTTCCAAGAAAAAAAAAGCCCAGAATTGCAGTAGGAACTGCATACGCTTCCTTCATATTCACCTTACTCAAGTGAAGCACCTAAAACACTGAGTAACCTGGTCTTACCTCATGGCTGACCCTACTTTGACGAGACCTCTTGAGGTCCCGTCCAACCAGAATATTCTATGCTCCTATGACATTAAGCTAATTTGGCCTGGACAGCCCTTTTCTTTTGCCATGTTACAGTAGAGAATAAAATACCCACCATGAACTCCCAACTTACTCTCTTTTTCTTCTTATAACAGTTATGCACCTTTCTTACAACATCACAGGAGAAATGAGTGCCAAGGCAGCATCTGAAATAGAAGAAGGTTATGGCTTCATGATATAGCCATACCACTTTAAGGGTCATCTGTTTGCCAGACAACCTGACAGATCTTCCTCAGTTCCCAGGTAACAAAGTCAGGCCCTTCTGAAGGTTTCAGAGCAGTTTGGCTTAAGGATGGTAGAGGGAGTTCATTCTCCCCCTCTACTCGGCACTGGTGAGGCCACAACTGGAATACTGTGTCCAGTTTTGGGCTCCACAGTTCAAGAGAGACAGTGAACTGCTGAAGCGAGTCCAGCAAAGGGCAACCAAGATGATTGAGGGATTGGAGCATCTCCCTTATGAGGAAAGGCTGAGAGAGCTGGGACTCTTTAGCCTGGAGAAGAGAAGGCTGAGGGGAGACCTTATTATGGCATACAAGTATCTAAAGGGTGGGTTGAAGGAGGATGGAGCCAGACTCTTTTCAGTGGTTCCAGTGACAGGACGAGGGGCAATGGGCACGAGTTGGAACATAGGAAGTTCCGTTCCAACACATGGAAAAACTTCTTTACAGTTGGGGTGACAGAGCACTGGCACAGGCTGCCCAGGGAGGGTGTGGAGTCCCCTTCTCTGGAGATTTTCAAGACCTGCCTGGATGCAGTCCTGAGTGATGTGCTCTGGGCAATCCTGCTTTAGCAGGGGAGTGGGACTGGATGATCTCTAGAGGTCCCTGCCAACTCTGAAGATTCTGTGATTCAGTGATTCTGTGATATGGTCCCTCAGCCCTTGGAGGAGTTTTGTCTCTTCATTAACTGTAGAAGCAGTATGGAAAGGTCTGTTGGCTAACTTGGGTGACTAAAGCTGGATAGGGTAAACACTCTACTCGATTAAGCGTGCTGACATCCCTCCCCAAACATCATCGGCAGGAAGGCAGAATAGCTCAGAGGAAGGAGTGGGAAAAGGAAATGAAAAAATGTCTGAATAGGATGGCTGATGGAGGGAGGCTGAGGAAAGCTATGACAAAAAATATGGGAGATATATAGATAAGAACCAGAGCTATGAAAGAGCAGATGGTGAGGTTGCTTATTTTCTTGAAGCAAGGGGAAAGTTTAGGAAAATATCAGACTTTTGTTATTAGCTGCTGCAGACTCTTGAATGGTGGATGACACATTCTAGAGGCAATTTCAAGTAAGAGCAGAAACACTGAGACATCTTGCACTTGCTAGGGTCTCCTAGATGAAGAGGAGGTCTGGGGCTTTCCACCTTCTCCTAATCTGGTAAACCTAATGTTTGTACCACTATGTTAACATGAGCACCAACACAGAGAACGACCAAGACGACACCTCACCTGTTGGGTCAGCATCTCAAGATGAATTCCACTGGTGGATAGGAAGCATGAGAGGGACTGGGAACAACTACAGTCTACTCAGATAAAGAAAGGGAGCAAAGTCCAGCCACACTGGGAGGAGAGGACTGTAGCAGGGCAGGTTTGAACTTTTAAAAGTAAGCAAAGACCCTCTAGAAGAGGACCAAGTCCTGCTCCTCATGCAGGTGCCAGGCTTATAAAAACATCTGGTCAAGGAAGAAGAGAGTTTTAAATTCTTGTCACTCAAACAGCTCTGCCTCCAAAGGGACAGGTGGTTTTTGTGTCTGTTAATTGGGTGGAGTTGCTCTGCTCTTTTATTGGGTTGAAAATGAGATGGATTAAGAGGCTTTTACCCCAGCGTGCCTGTGGCACTCTTTGTCCTTCTCAGCAGGGGATGCAACTGGCTTGCAGGGAATTGGCAGGGAATGAGCAACTTTCTTGTCATTAGTTTTGTAAGCAGAACTGCAACTGATACAAACTCCCCAAGGGTGAGGCAACCTGGGGCAAAGTTACAGGAAGAAGGTGAACACAGAGACCTGCGAGGGAGCTTTCCTGTTGCTCATTAATTACAGCAGTTGAAGATACTGAGTTTTTCTCTTCCACTGAATGCTGAGTTACTAAAGCAGACTGAAAAAACATTGCAAGAACTTAGCCTGAAGCAAGCGTTGGGGCAGGAGTGCAGGAAAGAAGCAGGCTACAAAACTAACAAGGAGTTTAGGTACCCACCATTTCATCACGTAACGTTCAAGTACTAACCATGTACCAAAAACACCAGTCACTTACAGCCTTTCCTCAGCTATGATCACTCCAAGAAGCATTCAGTTAGGCTGAGCCGAACAAAAACCTTCATTCATTACAACCCGGTAGGATGCAAACAACTTCACAACTTGATAATCCCTTTCAGCCCTTATTAAATCAGCAACGCACTGCAGGTGGGAAGTCAGCCTGGAAAGGAGAGACGGCGCTTTACACTACGCACTTTGCAATAAAGCATGGTTTTAGTCACCAAAAAATATTTCCAGGGCTTTCCCTGCCTGCTTCTCCTCCCGGGAGGCAGATTCCCAGTGTCCCGCAGCAGATTACAAGAGCATCGTGTTTGCATTATGTGGTGGTGATGATGTGTTTGTTCTTGGCACCGAGGGGCTCTGACTCCGCAGAGCTCTAGCAATGACAGTGGAAATCTTTCAAGCCTTGCGCTGGATTTGCAGCTTCCCCCTCCCTGTTGCAATTCAGGCTCACAGTGCAGAATACAAGACTCTTTTGTGAAAAAAAAAAAAAAAAAGAAAAAAAGAAAAAAAGAAAGAAATCCGCTGAGATTTGTTTTCCATCAAAAAAGAATGGATTTACAACCCTCAGGACACGGCTCTGCTTTTCAAACACAGGCCCCAAGCAGTAGTCGGATGCTCGTATCAGAAGTTAGGCATGTATAGGCTGACTTTATGTCCACATTTATGGATTTGATGTTCCATTAATGAGCCCAACATATGGGAAGGTAGGAAGCGAACAGTCCATGGGCGGTTTTATTGACAGTGCAACTTTTCCCCAGTGTGGTGCAGCCCCTGGAGCCACCAACACAGTATTGCCAGACCTGTCAGATGTGGCCAGATGTTCTACTATTTGATCAAAATGTGGCAATTATTTTTAAGACATAATTTTAAAATAAGCTTATTTTTTAATATTCCCCACAAAAAATTTCTAAGTTGATTCTACTTATCACCTTTTAGTCTTTTCTTCTTTCCCAATTAAGAACTTTAAGAAAAATAAGCAGGTTCTTTTAAAAACTAAAGTTTCAAAGGGAAGTATTTAATTTGAAAAAATCTCAAAAGGTTTTTTGATCTAAAGCCAGACTTTTTAGTGAGAACATTTCCGTGGCTGGTTTTTACCTTTTTCCCCTAAAATAAACAAAATTTCAGATCGAATTAAAAATTTCCATTCTTGTTGAAAAGCTAGTCCGTTTCTGTTGGAAAAATACTTTGATGCATTAAAAGAAAAAGCCTTTTTAAAAACACCTAACTTTCTATTTACATGAAACCTACCCAGCTGAAAATATCAACCCCCCAAAGCATAAGATATTAAACCTATATCCAGTTTGCATTCACACTGGCAGGCAGCAATATCTTTTTCTTCCAAAAATGCCTTCAGCTTTCTGTCTGTTTGCAGACTTTCCTGCATATGGATTTAAGTTTCAATGTTCCTAATTTATATATATAAATACATGCATACATGTGTCTATGTATATATAAAAGTCACTGTGGCTTCATATCCTCAGACTGTACGTAACTGTCTCCTCTCTTGTTCCTGGCCTTGATACTTAGGCCTTATTTGTATGGGGACATTGAGAAAAGTAGCTGGAACGAATTTGCCATAAAAGTGTCTTGGGGCCTACAAACAACTACCTATGTTTAAACTTGAATTATTTGTCATCTTAGGTCCAAAGAGGTAGCTCTGTCTGGAACAGAAGCAACTCTGTTTCTGAGTTGAAAAGGCACATTTGCACACCTTGTCGTTAATGTACCATGTTTAGTAAAGTTTATGTTTCATGAGGTAAATCAGGAAACAATGACATTTCAAAGTCTACAGAGATTTGAAGAAGTGCTCATGCTCCCCAAAGCTCTTTTTCTCCCTCCCCCCAACTTTATCAGATGAAATCAGCTGATAGAAGATATTACCCTTTACAGCCAACTTTGCAGTCACTGAGATTTTAAGGGCATTATGAAACGATTTGGCTTTAAAATAATTGCTTTAGATTTCTATTACTGTTGTACCCTGTTTTCTACCAATCTTCAGTTGTCATAAAAGAGAAGATAAAGCAAAAAAAGTTCTCTCTTTTAACAACGACTATGCAAGGTGAGACAACTCTTATGGGACTCCCACATCAGCAACCTTTTCTTTCCTTTTTCACACCAACACAGGCAGGACACAGGTGTCTATATTCCCAATTTGCCTTCAGCCTTTTCAAGCAGAGAACTTTTGAAATCATCCTTTCCTTTGTGACCATGATTCAGATGTAGACAAGGTCAGTGAGGCAAAGGGAGAAGGAATTAAGTTGGAGGCTGTTGTAGGTATTGGGCAAGAGTAGCTCGCCTTATGTCTGACAAATATTGATAATACCAAGAATATCAGTGGGAAAAGAAAATTGTGCAACAATAACTAAAAGTCTTCCAGCAAGTAGAATAATCATGGGCATGTGTAGTTGCAAGACTGAGTGTCTTGCTCCGGCATGAAGACCTCTCGGTGGGTTTCTGTGCCTGAGAACTAAGGGCAATGCTCTCGCAGCCATCACCATGGCCCTGCTCAGTGATAGCTCCAACACAAACTGAAATGAGGTGCAGCTTCACAGACGCTCCATTGCCTGCTGGGAGGTTCTTACTTTCCTGGATCAGACCTTCCATATTTGTTCTTCATCCCAGAGGAAATAACTGCTGGGGGCTGTTGTGCCATTGAGTTTTTGCTTCTCTCCCTGCATCTCTGGTCTTCATGATAAGCAAAATGGAACAGACTTTCCACTGCTGCAACACTGCTAACTGTTTGTGCTGAGTCATGGAGAAATGATTCTGCTGAGTTTTTAGGGAGGAGCCTTTTCATGTGCTTTGCTCTCACACAAAAGCAGCGTGCATAAAATGAAGACATATTGTACCCAACTGGTCTGAGCTGCCACGGTCAAACTGTCTCTCAAGCCCCATGGATGGCTCTCAAGCTGTGACTGAGGCTCTTCAACTGATGTGGGAACTGCTTCATAATCCAGATCACTGGCTGGGGAGAAAGAAAACAGCACAGGAACTCCCCCAGTATGCAGTTGTGGGATTAAATCCCATCAGTGAGCCCCTTCTCAAGTCACCTATAACTCTCAGATGTCCAAGGTCACAGAATCATAGAATCATATAATGGTTTGGGTGGGAAAGGATCCTTAAAGGTCCCCTAGTCCAAAACCCCCTGCAATGAGCAGGGACACCTTCAACTAGATCAGGTTGCTCAGAGCCCTGTCCAACCTGACCTGGAATGTTTCCAGGTCCTATGGTTGTGGTTCTCCATTGTGTCATTTGGCATTTGGACCACTTCGGGTGTGATGGTGTGAGATGATTCCCCACCAACAAGTGTCAGTCTTACTCCAGCTGCTACAGAGGAAGATTCCACAAGTAGTTCAGGCCGAATGCCCATGTTTTACTTCGTTATGATGGGGTGAGGCACAAATCAGTTCCAGACATGGTGGTGGCTTTCCTGGCATAGAAACAGAGCAATGCTGACCTCTTACAGACGCTGCTCATGGGTTTTTTAGGCTGCCTAAGAGCCGATTATAAAATTAACAAATTTAGTTTTGGTATCAGTTTGGTTTTTTTTAAATTGTCTATTTCTTGAAAATTGCACCTCCTATATTCTCAGTCAGCACCACATTTGGGCATCTGTTGCCTCAGAAAGGTTGGAGCTATCTGGATGGGTGCTCAAACAAAGATTTAGTCCTTTCTGTTCGTTCTCAGTTGGAAGAGAAGCTACATTAATATGGACAAGGTTTTGTATAGAAAACAATGCTTAGGGATTTAGAGTAGGGATTTTGTCAGCTGTTTTTTTGCCTCTACTGCCATTCTGAGGCTTTCCCCAGAGAGCTTTGGACATTTTGCCCAGTGAAGTCTGAACCTCTTTTGCTGCTGTTGGGAGCCTCTCAGATGCCATCACCCTTAGGATCTTTGCTGAGAGCACTCAGTCAAGTCAGTAGGAAAATGAAAGGCAGGGCCTCTGCTTTTGCTGAATTTTAGGTGAAGATGGGTGGATTTTGCATCTGTATAAAAATTTTGCTCTGTTCCCCAGATATAAATATTTATTTTTGTCAGATCGGAGCAGTACCTTTATAAGTACATGCGGCACAAAAGAAGAAACAATGAAATTCAGCCATTTCTCTAATAACTTGGGGGAGAATTTTTCCCATGCACAACCAGTTTAGCAAGTCCATCTACAAAAATATAGTAGGATTATGTTCAGTGTTCACAGCACTGCTGCATGGATCCTGAGATGGGGTAGAGCAGCAGAGAGCCCTCTTTGAAGTGTGTTAAGGCAGATATATACCAGCTGAGGACCTGCCCTGCTTTATTCTCTCCCCCCATACAGACTTCATTGATATGAGCTAAAATACAGTAATTGGAAAAGACATTTACAGTGGGAAGCAGAATGGAAAAATTCAAATTGGGGCCAACCAAGGGAGGAAAAAATCACCTGCCAATAAAATTGGCACACAATGGGAATAATTGCAAGTCTGGGGAGAAAAGTACATTCTCACTCTGTTCTCCACAGCATGGTATCTTCTCTTAGAGCAGAATGAGTGAATTTATTGAGGTCATTCATCCCCTGGTAATTTGGCTACTGTAATATATTTCACAAGTGAGAGGGAAACAGCCTGAGGAGACAGCATGCGAGAATCCAGAGCGCTGGGGGAGGAGGTTTATCCAAATTTATAGCTGCCAGTAAGGATGTGGCTTTGTAATTCATAGTCACTCTCTCTCCCTTTAACATCGAGAAATCTGTCCTGTTAATGGCCTGCACTAAACATCCCAGTGCAAATTCAAACCTCTGACACTGGTGTAAAATCCTCTGAGATTGATGGACTCAGTCTGGATTAAAAGCATGACCTTCTCTGTACTCAAAAGCTATTCTGGGTGAGCTTGAGCTTTCACAGGCTGTGATGCTTTCTTCGAAATACTTAGAATATGAATGGGTATGGAGCAATCTAATCTGAACGTGGACTAGCTCACGTTTGAATGAGTTGCTCCTTGTGGAGAAGCAGGTATGGCAACAATTCAGATGATCTGTTCTGTGTTCTGCTTCTGACTCTTACCCCGTGGCTGCCCCACACTGCACTGCCCACATCGAGGTCTGTCTCTTTTGGCTGTTTTTGACTTCTGCTTCTGTGTGGCTCCTGAGATGGGATTTCTCTTCTCCACTTAAAGCCTGGTATAAATGAATCATTGTCTTCCTATTTCTAGCTCTTGATGCTGCCTGGCTTGCCATTAAACTTCCATGTGTGACAGAGGACCTTCTGCTGAAACTGTTTTCTCTTGGTTCCTGGGAGGAGAACCTGTCTTACTGCCACACCAGACATCAAGATGCCAAGACATTCTTGAAATTAAGAGGTGCCATCACTCTCAAGACCCAAGCCAAGGCTAACACAAATGAAATGAGCTAGGATATTTATAAAAATGACAGAGGCAATAACAAAAATGATGGCAGAGATATTAATTTTTGCAGTATTTAAAGTAGGCTGCAAGAGTTCCACAATGCCAAAATGCAACATTATCTTTGCCCCAGGTTGAAAATATTCTTTTTGAAGTTGGAGTCAATAACAGAAGAAAAAGTGAAGAAGATGGACGTCTAAGCCCTACAGAGCATGCAGTCTTTGGAGGTTAGAAGATACTTAGAGTAGAAAATGAAAATTAAAGCCAATCAAGTGCAGATAATTTAGATGTTGCAAAATAAACCACTCAGAGTTTTTTGTTAAAATGATTACCAAAAAAACATTACATGAATAACACCATTCCATTTGTTCCACCTTTTTTTTTGTTTGTTTGTTTGAAAAGGTCTACCTCTGGTATAAATTATACAGGAAATCAGGCAAAATTACCCGGTGGTGCTTTTTGGTCTTAAAATATCTATTTATTAAAGCTTTGATTTCCAGCTTGCACATCCCTCCTGCATGGCAACCTCTGTTTGATAACGTTATAACTATTAATTAAGTCATGCTAATGAGACAGCAAGAAAGGGCTTTCCTATCTCCCCCACTATATTTCAAGTGTTGTCAATGTCGGGTCTCTCTTGTATCTGCCTCTATCTTTTCTGTCTGCTGTGTTTCTTCAGTAGGGGGAGGAGAGTTTAAAGCAGCAAGTCATAAATCGCCAGACATCCTCATTTTAACAGGATGATCCCCCGTTAGAAGAGGATTTCCCCTCGCCTTGTGAGTGGGAGTAATTGTTCTGTGACTTCTGGTTTCTCTTTGAAGCACGTGGGAGAGGAGCATCCTCCTTTGAAGCCCAGCTGTGTTACAGGACCAGCAGCACAGGAGGGAGATGCTCGGTGGTGATGCCGCCCTGTGCTGGGGAAGCTGCGTGGGAGAGCCCCGGTTGTCTGGTCTGTTGCTCCTCTCCTTGGACATCACCGTTCAAAAAAGAAAAACAAAAATACCAAAAACGCAAAAAGATGGCCTGCAGTCCTTCTGGAAATGAGATTTAATGGGAAAAAGAAGATGTGAATGCAAGGTAAGCATCTATTCATAAAACATGTGTCTCTGTTTCCCCAAAATTTCTAGGGTAACAGCATGGTTCTAATGAACCACTCATTGAACAGCAAAGCACAAGGTCTAGCTTCATCCTATTGCTTTCTCTTCTCCATAGTAGCAGGATAGCCGTTACATTTTTCTGCATTTCTGCCTTCTATTGCTGCCCTGAGCCCGTCTGTTCAGTTTGGCTTTGAGGCTCCTCGGACCAGTTCTCATCTCCCTTTAGAAATGTGTGATGTAACTGCCTGCTCCATCAGGGCCTCTAGGTGCTGTCACACTACCAACACATATATACAAATTCCCTTTTTTTTTTTTTCCCGGTTAGTCTGGTGGTCTGAGGTTTAATTCATTAATAAAAGAAACTTGGATCACAGCAATGGCAGGGCAGCAAGCCCCAGCCCTGTGGCAGGAAGCAAACGCGCACTTTTCCTTTCGAAAACAAACAGGCAAAACTGGGGAGAAAGTTCTCCTCGGCAGCGTCCCCAGGCAGCGGTGGAACATTTGAGCAAGGTCTGTGGGGATTGCTGTCTCCAGGCCTGAGGGGTGGAAATGCTCTGAGGACTTTCTGCTCTATTTTTCCCAGTTCTGGCCAACTTCCTATGTATAGGATAAAAATAAGCCCTGAGTCCTCCTCCTTCCGTCCACTTCATTAGAGACATCCCTCTGTACAATAACAAAACAGGCCCAGAGGAAGCGACACAGACCAAAATACAAGAACGATAATTTTCCTAACATAAATAAGCAGGCAGAGGAACTCATCTAAGGAAACAAGTGAGTGAAAGCAAAGCCACAGATGAGCAAACGATGGAGCCAAGAGCTATGCTTAGGCGACACAAGCCTACCTCCAGCACGTCTCCTGAGCCATCTTTGCCTGGGAAAGGATGAGCGGTTGCCTCGTGTGGACCTCCTTGCAAGGGGCTGACCCCCCTGAGCCCATAGCTCCTGAGCACCCAGACCAGGAACAATCCTCACCCCACCACTGGGCAACATGGCAATGGGAAGGGTTTTCTCAACAGAGACCTGGGCTGACCCTTAACCAACCCTAGCGGGTTTTTCACAGTGCTTCAGAAATGATGAGCGAAGCCACCAAACAGAGAAGCGCAGGTTAACAGGAGGGATAGCAGAAGTCCTCTGACTCCGGAAAAAAATATCTGGGCTCAGTTCACTCTATTATTTGCCATTTGGAGGCACTGAGACTGCCGTTCTTCCAAAACAACCTCAGGCCAAGTGTTTATTTATCTGGAAATTCATCATGGATACTTGCCGTGTGTTGTAGTTCTGTTTGAAAAGCTTCAATCATCAAATCAAGGAGAGGGAAAACAAAAGCAGATCTCTCAGCTGGCCAGCCCCCACTGCAAAAAGGAAGCAAAGAAAACAAACCATTTGCGAACAGACCGGAGGCTGAATGTTTCTTACTGTAAATGATCAGTGAATATCTCTGAACACTAACTTAATCCAAGGAAGCCAAGATCAGTTTGTGAATGACTTGTAAAGTTAAAAAGAACCATATTCATAATAAATAGTCTTTGAAACCATTCTTTCATGCCCGCTCCATTTTCACAAAGTCATTTTTATAGGTAAACAGCCAAGCCCTCACTACCCAGGAAGTCAATGGCAGAGATAAGAAGGAGACCCAAGGCTATGTCTGTTTTAGAAAATTAAACACTGCCAGGACCACTCTCTAGCCTGGAGGCCAACTGGCACAGAAATGCCTGCATCCATTCATTAATCTCTCCCGCTTTCCAAAACAGAGCGGCTATATCCAAGCTGCCAACTGGGAATGGTCCCTGGCTGTGCCGGTTGCCGAACTGTGCCTGGAAACTGTTTGGAGGGATGCTAGTGAACCGAGGCCAGAAGCGTGCAAGAGACTGGTCTGAGGATCAAAAACAAATTAAGGCACCTTGGAATGTTCCTTTGCAATGTGCCATTCTGTAGTGTAGACATTGCCTAAGAGTTTGATGTCATGTCTTGAAAGCAATGTCACTGGACCCGTGTCATTTAGCCAGAAAGCCTTGCTCCTTCATTCATATCTTGACTCTGTATACCCATTTTGGGGAGGTGTGGAGAAATCGGTTAGAGCTTGACATGCCTGAAGGCTTCAGGGCTTCTTTCGCATCTGTGTTTTCCTTTACCAGTGTCCCCACAACTGAAAAAGGACACTTGGGACATGGGTGTTTGCAGATAGGGGTTCAAACTTCACCTGTGCTTGAAAGCAAAATTTATAATGCTTGAAAAACCACAAAAATCGAGGCACCCCTTCTGGGAACCTAAGTCTGATGTCTCATCCTTGTTAGCCAGCATGTCAACAGGCAACAATGCTCATACTTCACATTAATGATCCTCCTAAGGCTCTCAGTGGCACAACCACCTATAAACAGGGGAAGGAATGGGAGGGGAATCAAAATGCTTCACATCTACACAAGCACTTCCCTCAAGGATCATTAAATTAAACCATTGAAAAGCCTCTCTGGGGCTGGCCAGAACGCTTTGTGAGATCCCTCGTTTCCTCCGGCTTAATGAATTATGCAAGTCAAGAGGGGCTGGACAGAAAGGTGCGAATAAGAAGCTTACTAATTCCCCACAGTAATCACCTGCAAAAGTGTTTAGGAACAATGTCTATCAGGTGGTAAAAAGTAAGAAAAGGAGCCTGGAAGAGTAAAATATCTACAGCTCTTCAGTAAGAGACAAGGGGAGAGCAGAGCCAGGGAAGTGTCACCTTGACATGAATCTACTCTGGGCACTGAGCACACAGCAGTCATCAAATTGCTTGCTCGCGGTCCCACGGTTTCTTCTGCTCATATGGTACGCACCTGCACTTTGCTGGAAACTCATTTCAGTGCATGTGAGAGTCCCAGCTTCAAAGCGAGCCTTGTGATTTTTGGTTCCTGTGTGTGAGAGGGGTATTAATAAATGTTGTATTAATAGATCATCCGCTTACACGCTTCCCGTCTTAAATAAAGAAGTTATCGGATCAACCCCCTTTTCCCAGTACCTTCAGGTTTCTTGGGTGTTTACAGTATGAGGCAAAGGCAAGACGGCAACAGTAGAAACGGACTTTGTAATTCAAATAAATAGAAACTCATGCCTTAACGTGAGGAGAGTTTGGAGATCAGTTCATAACTGTATTACAGAACATGGATGGATCCAAGCTCAAAATCGAATATTCATCCTCGCAACTTATGGAAGCTGGGAATCATGGCCAAGGTTTGTTACTCCCCCGGCTTGGGTTAACACACCTCCTACGCCATTTTGGTAGGGTGGGAAACCTTCCTCCCTTCCTGTTTCAGTAAATAGACGGCTGACTTCATCAGCCTCCACATGGTACCTCCAGAGGACAGGAGACAAGTAGTATCCCAAAAACTGGATCCAGTCATGTCTCTGGTTGTTTTCTTCTTTCTGACGTCTTCTGGAAAGCTAGTGATCATCTTTTCCAATATCCCCCTTTTTTTATGAAGCTTTGCGTGAATAGATTGAGTAAGGATGGCACTGAACACTTTAACTTCAGTTTGTCATCCAGCTCTTATCTGCAATGTTGAACTCTTTCTGTTCACACTGTCTATGCTTTAAGACTCCACAGGACATTACTGTGGATCATTTTAGCATAAATACTAGAGCTGTTTGGAAATTTTTAAACCATTTTTCATAGGAAAAACACAATTCTTAGTAACCAAAACACTACAGAAAAACATTGGTTTCAGTTAATCTCCTGACTCAAAGTGTGTTGAAAAAAGAAATTACTGAAATGCCATATTGTGACCTAAAAGAAAAATCAAGGTTACTGTTTTGAGAAAACTAGACTAAGTAAAGTTAAAAAATAAAAAAAAAAGAAAATTGCTAAAATTAAACATTTCATAATTAGTGACATCAGAAGTTTCATTTGATGCAAATCAAACTTTAAAATACGGGCTTTAGTTTCTTGGGGTTTAGAGGTTTTTTTAAATCTTGGGTGTTTGTATCTGTGTGTTAGGGGGCTGTACTGCGGTATGTCAAATATTGTAACAGAACAGCAAAATTATTTTCTGCCCAGCTGTAATATGGACGTACTCTAGGGCAATGCTACCAATTCTGCTTATAACTACACCTCACAGGAAAGCACAGAGAAGGCTTCAATGGAAAGAAAAAATGGTCTCAGAGAAAATAAATCTCTTTAGCTGGCATTTGGCAGGGCAATCAGTGCTCTCTCACATTGAGGGAAACTGCAATTGTCATAACATGCTGACTTTGGGGGCTTATTTCTATGCCTTGCCAGGAGGTCTAGCAGCTTTTGAAGTCAGCCGGCTTTCTCTAATGTAGCAAAATTCATCACTAATCGCAGATATGCATGTCCTGCTGGCATCTTTGATCTTCAGCTTTTCTATCCATTTTGCTCTCTCTGTTTATTGGTCAAAATGAGTTATGGCAGCTGTATGCTACGTATTGTCCAAAACTCTTTAGCCGCGCAGCACATCATGGAAAGTTCCCAGGAAAGCTCCCTAGCTGAAAAGTAACAACTCTGCAACATAACTCTCAGCGCCATGTGCAGTAATTCATCAATAACACTTCTTCTGTAGAAACCAATGGACAGATCAGTTACAAGAGCAGAGCTGTAATGTGACCTGCCAGATAGATGGAGATCCCCACGGAGAATTCACTGACTGCACAAAAGAGAATAGAAACTCCTCTAGTGTTTCTGCAAAGAGGAAGAGCGCAGCGCTTGGATTAGTCTGGGCTGGGTATAAGAGAGTCCCTCTCCACTCCGCACCAGTCTGTTGCGTAGCTAGTTCCTAGAAATAAATGAGAAACAAAATGAAATAAAATCATTTAAAAAAAAAAAAAAAGCCTACTTTCCTTTAGGAATTCCAGTGACATATTAAAAGAAATAATTTACGCACGGCTGCTCCATGCCTTAAGTTTGTCTCTGCAATTACTCTTAGTGCTGTGCTAACAAGAGGCTACTTTATAACAGGGGAGTCTGGCCAGGATACAGCCTGACGTCTGCTTGAGAATCTTTCTGAAATAACACCCAAGACCCAACTTTTGTTTTATTTGTGCATTTTCTGCCCAGTGTGCATGAATATTTTGCTGAAAAATCGTGCCAGTGTATCGAGATACTGCCTATTTTTGTTACAAGTCTTCATTTTGGAGGAATTGTCAACTTTTTTCTTTTTACTTCTTTTACTTGTTTACCTCACGCTGTCACATCTTGAATTTTAACAGGTTTAGGCTGTGGCATGGCGTGGCGGTGATGTCCAAGCCTGTTTGGTAAGGAGATACTTGCACTGATCCCAAAGTTGTGAGTAAGAGAGGTATACTGAGAAACATAGGACTTCTTTCTAGGACTTTTGTTCTCATGTTTTCCCAGCCGTGAGGCTGAACCCAGATATGCAGAAGGAAGTCATAGTTCACATATCTTGTATAGCACTTTGGAGGAAACAATGTCATATTAACAGGAGCTAATGCAATGTATTTAGGTTACAAAAGACTTACTTAAAAAGAAACTGAGATCTCATCTCTCCCACTTAATAACTGGCAAAAAAGATACAGAATTAAGAGTCAATTTACGTAATAGAGGGAGGTCACATGAAGTTCCACTCAGATGAGTGTTGTTCAACATATTCATAAAATCTGGGAAATAGTGACTCATGAAATAACGGAGTTTACAGATGATAGGATCTCATTAGGATCTCATGACGCTGAGTGATACTCATTGTTGATGAGATCTCATGGCACTGAAAGAAATTCAGTGTTGATAGATGCAAAGTAGTGAATATGAGATAAAAATAACCATAATTATACATAAGTTACAATAGACTCTTAATTAGCTATGACTGTTCACAGAGACACTGGTTTTTGTGGACAGTTCTCTGAAAACATTAACTCAGTCCTCAACAGTCATCAAAAAGGCTGATAAAACACAAGGGATTATTAGGAAAAAAACAGAGAACAAACCAGAAAATGTCATTATCTCATAGTAGAAATCTGTGTTTATTCCTGTTTGTCTCGATTAAGGCATGCCTAGACAGGCCTCCTTGGAAGAGGACAAAAAAACTGTGCATAGAAAGAAGTGAAGTGAATGCACTCTCACTGGCCAGTTTGGCCTCTCTTCTTCTGCTTTGGATTAAAAAGACAACAGGGCTCCCTGAACACAGTTCTGGACCAAAATTCGGCAGAGACACCAGAAGAAAACAGGAGGTCTTCGGATGTTAATTCTGATGCCCTCCTTCCCCAACACCTCTTGCTACCAGGACACATCCCCATGCCATGCAACATATCCAGGTCTGCCACAAGTGTTGGTCCCACACTCGGTCACAGCACTGGGATTCACAAGGTTTGGTATTTCAGCTGATAACTTACATGATTTCCTTACTTACTTTATGTTAGTATTTCTCCTGTGCTGGGACCACAGTACGTACTAATCACTTCACAGGACACAGCAGTAAAAGGGACAAAATTTTGTGGCTACTGGATGTCAGTATTCAGCAGAATACCTGACTGGTGTAAGACAGCTAAGGGACCTCACTCTCTCCCTCAAAGCTGAATAATATCTCGAGAAAGCGGAATATTTTATAAAACAAAGAGTAGGTAAAGAATAGAATAGGATTTCAGAGCCAGAGGGTAGAGCTGTGTAAAGGGGAAATGTGAGATTTAAAAAGAAAACTGTGACTGCATAAAGTTGCTGAAAAACATTTGCCAGATGATGGAACTAGTGGAAAGCAGATAAAGACTTTCATATAAACAAAAATGTTCAGAAAACTGTTCACTATTTTTTCCAATAGCCTTCATAGAAATGGTGGTTTTTTTTTCCCCATAGATAAAAATCTCCAGATTTTTCGAATTAGCACATTTCTTCCATTCTGCTCCTTGCCACAATTCTCCTTTAAGCTGAATACGGTAGACACTGAGGGCTTGTTAGTGTAAAAATATCTTCAATCAAAGATTTTGCTGACATTGGGTATAGAGAAATTTTCTTTTCATCCAGTTAATCATGTAGCTCTTGTACCCAGACATGGAAGACTGTACACACATGTAAAACTTGTTTCCAATGAGCTCTTGCTTCCAACAAGTTTTGTGCTAGACTTGCCATATTTCCAGGGATTTATGGTAAATGCATCAGGACTGCATTAAAATCTAGAAGCAAAAGATGCTGCAGAAAAGGCACATTCCTAAAAATCTTTAACATATGGTGAGAGAGAGAGAGAGAGAGTAGGAGAGGGGAAATATATCAGAACACTCTGGGCAATGAGGAATGAGAGAAAAATTAAAGGGATGCTCTCTCCAGGATGCTTTAAACCCTTCAGGGATGAATGCCAAGACTAGAACTGACACTTGTGAGATCGTCTTTGACACACCGCATTTCAAGAAGAAATAGTCCAGTGGGCCTGGCACGAGTCTGGTAATGAGAAGGCTCATCAGGCCACAACATGCCCAACATCAATGACAGCTCCCACCATTCACAAGTAGGCTGTTATCTTTGTGGCCGTATCCCACTGATGGAACTGGGCTACTGTAGGCTCCCAATCAGTGTGATCCTAATGGCAGTGCCAGGCTGACCACACGGTCACAGAATCACAGAATGGTCAGGGTTGGAAGGGACCTCTGGACATGGTCTAGTCCAACCCCCTGGCCAGAGCAGGGTCACCTACAGCAGTTGCACAGGACGGCGTCCTGCACAGGCGGCTTTTGAATATCTCCAGAGCGGGAGACTCCAAACCTCTCTGGGCAGCCTGTGCCAGTGCACCACTACCCTCAAAGGAACGAAGTCCCTCCTCATGTTAAGATGGAACTTCCTATGTTCAAGTTTGTGTCCGTTACTTCTTGTCCTATCACTGGACACCACTGAAAAAAGACTGTTCCCATCTCCCTGGCACCCTCCCTTTAAGTATTTATAAGCATTGATAAGATCCCCCCTCAGTCTTCTCTTCTCCAGACTAAAGAGACCCAAGTCCCTCAGCCTTTCCTCATAAGAAAGATACTCCAATCCCCTAATCATCTTTGTAGCCCGTTGCTGGACCCTCTCCAGCAGTTCTCTGTCCTTCTTGAACCGGGGAGCTCAGAACTGGGCACAGTGCTCCAGATGTGGCCTCCCCAGGGCAGAGTAGAGGGGGAGGATGACCTCCCTCGACCTGCTGGCCACACTTTTCTTGATGCACTCCAGGATGCCATTGACCTTCTTGGCCACCAACGCATATTGCTGACTCATAGTCATCCTGTTGTCCACCAGGACTCCCAGGTCCCTCTCCACAGAGCTGCTCTGCAGCAGTTTAGCTCCCAACCTCTACTGATGCATGGGGTTATTCCTCCCCAGGTGCAGTACCCTTGTTGAATTTCATTAGGTCTTGGACACCATTTTCTACTCTCTGGTTCAACCTGTCCTACCAGTGCAATGCTACAGAAGGAAGGGCGGTGTGCTGGGCCATCCATCGTCTCCAGCAGGGTCATATTTACAGCTTGCACAGATCACTCCAGAACAGATGGGACAGGTTTCTGCCTGCATCCCGTGGCTCAGCGCAAGAGAGGAATATTCAGATTAACAGAAAATTTTGCAGTCAACATATTTCAACAATGATTTTCCTCCAGGGAAGCATGTGGTCCAGTTCAGGGAAATGAGAAAGAGAGCAATTTTTTTTCTTTAATTTTACATTTCAAGTAATAACAGTTTTCTGGCTTCTTGTGCAGGTCACTAACAATGCTCCCCAGTGAAAAAAGTTAGCGGTTCCCACGTCTCTGACTCACTTGACTGTAATATAACCTGAGGCAAAAAAGCTCTAAGACCTGATGTGCATTTGCACTACGGCCTCTTTTTGCTTTTGCAGTAGTATGGACTAGCCTTACTGCAGGCATCAGTGTCAAAGTTTGCATGTTATAAAGGGGTGTGAGTGTAAATAAGATCCAGCTTCATCAATGTGTATGTCATCACTGTGGGAAAGGACAGGAGAATATTGACTTTGGGTAAAAAACAGTAAGACCTTTAAGGCAATAGAGGCAGAGAGGAGAGTTGGGAGTAGGCAGAAATAAATCAATGCCAAAGCAAGAGTTAGAACATGTGTGTTCCTGAGGGCACAGGACCGAAATCCTGATTTCAGATTAGCACAATGCAATATCAGTAAAGCATAAAGGAAGTGACTTAGGGACTGTCTGACTGACAGCACCAGAAAGGGGTCATTATTGGGGGGGTCCTCACTCTACGGGGAGATCCCCTGAGGCTCAGCAGCAAGGGCTCCAAGGTTTGGTAGATTTCAGCATTTCTGTCAGTGAGCTCTGGAAATAAATTTAGCATTACTACTAACAAAACGCATTTAAGGATCAGTGAAGAGCTAACCAAGAGGAGAACAGGAGTATGACCAATGACTCACTTGATAATCCAGGTCAGTTCAGGGAAAATTTTTTTAAAAAATGAGCTGAATGTGAAAGCATAGGTTCAGGAACAAAGAACTCGGGCCATATTTGCAAATGGGGATTGTCTTCTGCCCCAGGTAAAGGCTTCATTAAGATACTGCCTGCAGGAATTTCAGGTGTTTTGCTCCCGGGCAGGGAGTGATGGTGAGTGCCTTCATGGCCTCAATTTCAGATGTGGTTGGCATGGTGAGAGCTACATGCCACTGAGCACCTGCGATGAGTTATCCACTCTGATTGACTTTTATGCCTTAGTCTATCAATGACATCAGGAATTTAAGCACTTTGCTCTGCTTAAGCTAAGTGCCAAGCTTTTCCCCTTTCAGCACAGACACCCAGGAAGAAACATAAGGCACAACTCCTCAGTTGTGCTCTGGGCAAGCAACAGCAGAACATGAAAAACTCTCAGTGAGAACTGAAGGCCCTTCTCAGCCTGAGGCTTTTAAGAAAATAATCAGTCGAAGATCCTTGTATGGATAATGGGTATGAGGAAACATCAGGAATTTTCACTGGGGAAGAGGGTAACCAGTGAGTGCCATAGAGAGCTGTGATGGCAACAGATTCATAAATAATCTTGAAAAGGAAATTAATAGTGAGGTGGTCACATCCAGTGATGACACAGGATTTCGTAACAGACAAGCTTGTCTGTGAAGAACTGCAGGAGTAGTTTATTTCACTGAGAGACTTGGTGTTAATGCAGCACATGACACTGAACGCAGATGAAGGCAGTTATGTACATTGGGGAAAAGCACTCTAACTTCACATATAAAATGATGGTCTTGGAGTTGGCCATCACCATTCAGAAATGAGATCAGAAATTGACCCTACTAGACAGCTCAGATGGCTGCTGAATTCTTAGTAGCATATGAAAAAGGAAATTGAATGTTAGGAATTATTAGGAGTAGAGAAACACTATTACCTGACTCTGTTGTAAGAGTATTACAAATCCATGACACACCTGCATCTTGGATAGTGTGTGCAGTTCTCAAACAGATTACAACAGCTGAGAGGACGATGTCAAGAAAGATGAAAGAATATGAGGAGTCTTCAACCTTCGTCAACCACAGGGAGACGAGGTACAGTTGTATAAAATGAGTGGTGTGGAGAAAGTGAGCAGTCTTAATTGTTCCCTGTCTATTCTAATACAAAAAATGGTGGGATATCAAAGTTAGCTGTTGGCAAACCCAAAAGATAGAAGAGGAGGTGGTTGTTTTTTTTTCAGAGGACACACAGCACAGCTGTAGGACTTGCCAACAGGATGTTGTGGACTTTGAAAGTTCACATCAAGGAGAGATTGTACAATTTCATGGAAAAGAAATCCCATTTGCATTACTGAAATCAAAGAGAGCAACTTCTTGAGCCATAAATTGTTGGATTTTGGAAGACTAACCTGGGGAAGCGTCAGTATGTGCTTGCTCTCTGCCAGACCATGCTCCCCTTGTTACTTATCCAAGAGAAGAACACTTATACTTCAGCTCCTCCACAGCCTGATGCTTAGAGATATCTGCAGGACATCAGAGATGAGGTTTAGCCCCCACAAGCCTGGCATCCAGGTTTTCCACTTTCAAGGTATGTGCTTTGCCCCTTAAACTGCTGTGCCAAACATGGGCACCAATTTCATATTTAACTGATTGGGACTTCTCCAGCGGAGTATAGGAATCCCACTGCTTAAACCTGGCATGGTGCCACATGCCAGAACAGGCACTTCTGAGCATATGTGTGACTGAAGTTTTGAAGAAACTCCAAGACAAACACAGAGATGCCTTCAACATTAGATGCTGAAGAACCAACCCACTTGGAGTGAATTCCACCCCAAGAGCCCAAGCTGTTGAGCTCAGTGACAAGGAGACTGAAAGAGGTGATATGATTGTACCACATTAAGGCCTCTGAGTGAAGAAATACCACATACTAAAAGGCTTTGGAGTAAAAAATGGAAAGGCACAACAAGAACTGAAAGCCAGGGAAATTCCAATTAGAAATAAGGTACAAATTTCTAACAGCGATTGTGGTTAACCACTGGAACAAACTACCAAAGGAAAGTGGTGGATTCTCCATCTCTTAATGTCTTCAAAGCAAAAGAGGATGTCTTCCTGGAAGACCTGATTTAGTAAAACACAATATATTGGGCTCAATGCAGGATATCTGGATGTAATTCAAGGGCTTCAGATATTCCAAAACTCGGGTTAAATGCTCTTCTTGTCCTTTCATGCCTTTACCTTTAGCAGCTTAAACTCCTGCAGGAGTCTGTTGTATGCAGAGGGACTACAGCATGAACTGAAAGAGCTAAGGTATGAACAGGGCTGGGTTTAGAAGTCGTCCTCCAGGAAACTCACCATAAGAGTAGCTCAGAGAAATTTAGGTTTTCAAAGACCAGGCTATCAAAAAGGAATTGTAACAAAACACAGGCAAACACACGAAAAAACTTCTTTACAGTTTGGGTGACAGAGCAGTGGCACAGGCTGCCCAGGGAGGGTGTGGAGTCTCCTTCTCTGGAGATTTTCAAAACCCGCCTGGATGCAGTCCTGAGTGATGTGCTCTGGGCAATCCTGCTTTAGCAGGGGAGTTGGACTAGATGACCTCTAGAGGTCCCTTCCAACTCTGAATATTCTGTGATTCTGTGATTCTGTGATTTTATAGACATAGAAACACAGTTAATATTGCTCTAATGTCCATAGCCGAGAACCATTTGTCCTCAGCACTTTTACAGCGAACCAGAGAACTGCAGTTTCATGTGCCCTATTAATTTCTGGAGAAAATGGGAAAAATACAGATGGCTCATACATGGCTAGGAAACCACTTCCCATCTCCTGTTTTCAGTCCACTAACCAAGATAAGTGCCTTCCCCCAAGAGCGTGGTGCCACAACTCCCTTCCTCTCTCTCTCCTTATGTATTTCACAGCAGTGCTCTGTTGGGTTTTTCCATTGCAGATGTCACCACAAAACACATAACTACCACCTTTCAAACCACACCAGAGCAGCACCACCTATGAGTACCTCTTGTGCTCACCTGAGAGAAGGCTTCATGCTGTTCAGGCTAAAGGATTTACTGTAATTATATCTATGGTAAAGACCTGTGGTGAATTATGCAATCTTTGTATCTACAGATGGATCACACTGATAGAGCAGAAGGATATGGGGTCAGTGTCAAACTTGGAAATGGAAAATGCATACTCCAGTGTTTTAAAATATTTTGGTTTAAAGCAGCTAAGATTTCAGAATTTCAAACATTTTTTTTTTAATCTTTGCTTAAGCCTGGATTTGGGGAGGGGATTGGTTTTGGTATTTAGATTATTATTTTTGCTGTAACAGGATTATTCTTTTCAGTAACTGTTAAGTCGCCACAAGCTTGTTGCCTTTTCTGTGCAGGAATCAGTTAAGCATCACAGATAGGGAAATATTATTATAACCAGTTTACAGCCCATTTTGGCCAAGAATAGGACCAGGAATGCTGACTCTTAGTCACCTGCTTTCACAGCTAAGCTAATAAATGAGGTAGAAAGCTAATAAATGAAGGCACTGTGTACATTAACCCTCATATAATAGTACTTATCCCATGCTTGTGTTATACGCAGGAGGTCAGAGGAGATGATCAGAGCAGTCCTTTCTGGCCACAAAGCCAAGGAAGCTATTTTTAAACATGAAACAACATTCAATAACCTGCATCAGCTTTGATTAACTGTTCTGCAAGATTGAAAGCAACACAAGCAGAACTAACGTGCACTGTGGGCAAAAAAAGACGTCAAAGCACAGCTCATGATGGCAAGGATTTTAGTGCATAAATACTGGATGGGAATCTTGGCTGCATGGTTCATGCTGACCCTTTTGGAGCAGTTCATCATATCCCCAGACCATTTTAGCTAGAGCTCTTACAGAAAGCCAGTATCAACCGGGCACTGTAGCTTCCTTCAAGCCTTTAGCTAACCCCAGTTTCTACCTCTTAAATATATAAATACACATATATATAATCAGACACTATATATGAGCTGCTATTAAGCAACCAACTTTTTTAAACATGCAAACAAACTTAGTATAAGCTCCATAAAACAGCTCTGCTTTTTCTGGTATTGATTTTGCTTATTTTGAAGTTAAGCGTATCCATAAATATGCTCTGTGGTCCCTTGAGGTAAGTCTCATAAGGTATATTAAAAAAAAAAAAAAAGGAGGAGGAGGAATTTTTTGGCAGCAATTACCATCTCAGATAACCTGCCTGGGGTTGGGAAAGTGTGCCAGCAATCTGCTCAGAAATAGCTTTCATTTTGGCTGTTTATTTTCATATGCTTTGTCTGACACTTTACTGCTGTGGCTGGGTACTTAACTGTCAGCTTCCATTAAACGCTTTGTCAGCTGTTCCCACTCCGGGCAGAAACCAAAATTATCGTTCATCTCCCATTATTCATTAAAGTCAACCCACTGGCAGGCAGCAAGCAGGATGACAAAGGAAATCATCCTTGTGTCAAATGGTGAGATTTCTTCAGGCTCCTCCAGTTCCTCATCCCTTCCTTTTCTTGACTGTCCCAGACATTTTGCTCACTTGTGTCAAATAAGTGGGGACTTGAGGGCAGCTGTTCCACTTTAAAGCAAAGTTGAGGGGACAGAACTCCTCTGCAGCAGCTCCAAAAATGTAGGATATTGTGAAAGAGAATAATGTGTTTTCTTCACATTAGTTTGGACTCACAGCATAATCATATGAGTGACTACCCCTTCCTATGGCAAGACAGAGTATCAAATACACATGGGATGCTAGTAAAATAGCTTTGGAAGTATCTATTATATTATTTCTTGTTTTGCTGTTTTAAGGCCTATGGATGGGTTAATTTTTAAAATTATTTAAACAAAGTTTTCCAAGTTCTGATATATAATAAGAAAGAAAAAGGTTAATCAATTCTAGAAAGGGCAAAACATGTCATTTCAGGTCAAGTGAAACATTTTAAGATGACCCAGACTGATCCTCCCTCTTCCAAATTTGGTCCTATCCAAACCAATGCCCCTGTCCCCCCAACACTTTAGTTCACCCTTTGAACCAGAGAATCCATTACATGTATTGCTCTAATTATGGTATGGTTTCTTTTAATAAACAGATGTGGAACAGTGTAATCGTAGCCCCAGGCTATTGAAACGGTGGACTCCAGTCTGGACCTGGACCTCACATAAATTTGCCCCGTGCCTTGCCAAGGTCCCAGACATATGACGTCTCACACATTCCTGAAGGAGATCCCATGTTTTTTACCATTCTTTTTGGTTTCGCAGCGAGCAGCTGCAGGGTCCTGCCAGGACTTCTAGCCACAGAGGTGCTGTGCACCACCAAGCTGGCCCAGCACACCCTGCTGAGTGCCCCACGGTAATAATTAGCAGATCTCAATAAAATTGCCCAGCGGACCTTTATTAAAAATTGAGTCCCTATTGCTCAAGATTGCAAAGTACTCACCTCTAGTGCAACAAAAGCCTCCCCCCCCCCAACAAAAACAAATGTTCCTCAACAGAGGATCTCTATTGCTGTTCTTCTTCCCAAAGAAAAACATTCAGTCTTAACATATTTGTTCCCACTCGTGCTCCTGGGGTGTTCAATGAAAGTCTTGAAGCTGTCCAAGTAGCTCATAAACCGGAGCCCCTTTCTGATCCAAGTGTGCCCTCCTGTTCAGATTTTGGGAAATGGAATGATTAATTGATTTCCATCATCGGTCTCCCCATAAGTCACAAGCCAAGCTGCTATTTCAAGTTTCCATTGACAAAGATTTCATTATAAGAAGCCATAATTTTTAACCGGCGCTGTGCAAACTTTTTAGTCTTCAACCTGAATTAGGCCCATATGTTTCAGAAAAACGTGGTGAGAGCAAGTTCGGGGGGGGTGGGTGAACTGGGGAGGGGAGGGGAGGGGAAGGGAGCAACTGGTCTATCTCAGTGGCTGAACAAACTTCCACCCACATCACAGCATAAAAGGGCTCTGAATTGGTCTTCTTAACCCTTATCTAAACAAAATAAATCAAAAATACAATTTTCCGATTGACGCTGAAGGATTTGCTTTCTTAGCCAAAAAGCAATTTTAAACTCCCTTGCTGAGTAAGCTCTGCCCAGATACTGAACTCCACCACGAGCTCCTCGAGTCCAAGGCGGTATTGCTTAATTCGCCTTCTCGTGTTCTGCTGCTGGGATAGAAATGCCCTCAAACAGCACCTGTCACAGGATGCAGTTGAAACCACAGCTAAGTGGTGTGTGTATACCTGATGACCGGGAGACCCTTCCTCCAGAGGGCTTGATACATCAGCTGACAAGACAGGAAAAATGGGAGAAAGGCAAAGTTGCAACCCTTATTCCACAAAGCCAAACAGGCAAGGTGTATTCCAGTAAATAAAACAGTGACAAGCTATGAGCTCAAGAACCTTCCAAGATCGTCTACTCTGCTTAAATGTTAGCATAGTCCATGGCCATAAGCAAGGGACTATTAGTAATAACAATTTTGTTACAACCACTCAGTTGAACCAGTTCTAGCAGAGAGTGGGATGAACATGAAGATGCAAAACACATCAACCTGATGTGGTTTACTCAGCCACAAAGACAGAGTATTCAGCAGAGCAGAGGCCTCATTTGCATTGTAGCTCCAAATCAGAGATCCAGAGATAGGGAGATCTGGTGACAGAGCACCACCCCTCCCGTGGTAAAGAAGATCCACTTTCACAATGCTGTTGCTGCATCCCAAAACGACCTCTTTGCAGTGCTTTCCTTACCATCACATATGCTCGAGTCCTTTGGCAATGTTGGACCCGTAGTTGCCTAAAGGGATGGGAATCCCCTAGGGGACAGGGCTGTGGAACAGCAAGGCCACTGTGAGGACGAACCAGAAGTTTAAGAAGTTAAGACTAAGCTGTGTGGCTCTGTGATACGGCCAAGCCAGAAACTACTGGACATAGGGGTAGGAACTGATAAGTCTGTTTCAGTCACTCGTTCTCTTTGATTTGCAATCTGCCCTAGGGTAAATCACTTAACCTCACTGCGACTTGGTTTTGTCCCCTGCAAAACAGGGATAAATAACAACAACCTGCCTAAAATGTTCTCTGAGGGGTGTAAACAGAACCAGATATACAAGAGCTAGCTAGTAATGCTCTTGCAGCTTGTCCTCTAGAGTCCAGGGCAGCATCTTGGCATGGTGCTGTCACACAGGAGGGCTACAGCACTCAACAGCTGGGGGAATCCAAATGTTACATTCATACAATGGCTGTTTGCAGCATGACTGAATGATGGCAACAGCACCAGTCATGATAGGACCTGGAAGGGCCAGAGGTTCATCTGAAATTTCCCCAGGCAAAGATAAATTTTTATTTAGCAGTCATTGAACACAAACAGCGATTTAATAGTCTTCTCTGTCTCTTGAATGATAAATTTAATCAGAGTTCCAGGTCTTTCCTTCTTTTATTTTCTTTCTTTGCTTCTAGCTGAACCCATCCTGGCTGGAAACCATGTTTCTAGCACAGATCCCTGAGCTGTGAGGAGTTTGTCTCTATTCAGGTTGGTGTGGTCAAACAGACGATGCAGCAATAAGGCAGTGGCAGACCAAGAGTAATATCCCGTATCTGACTTGTTTCCTCTCCTTGCTGAGGCTTTGCAGCCTATGCACCCAGCTCTTGTCCTAGCAGCCTGTCATTTCTTGTGAAATCTCTAGCTAATGTCATTTCAGTTCTGCCATGAGATAGTGACATATTTGATGATGTCACAATAGTGTCATCAGCTTCAGTAGCTTCAGTCTTTTGCATAAAGTCAGGCAAGTTGGGCAACAGAAGAGTAGAGAGTTTTTGCTACTACCAGGATTTCAGAGAGCGTGAAGGATGGAGAAATCACACCCTTCACACACACTTTTGATAAGAAATGTCTGGTTTATGTCTTTCAGGGTTCAGACATAGCAGTAAATCCATACAATCTAAGCCCGGAAGAAACTATGTACTTAACACAGACCCTTAAAGATGACCCTCCACTCATCTTGCTGTGGTTGCAATGTCTTGTGCTCAAGTAGACCTTTTTTTTTCAAGACGACACAGGGTTCTGATTAAAAGGACCAAAGAGATGAAAATTCCCCCACTTGCATTGATAGTTGTTCCTAAGGATTAATCATCCCAACAGTCAAAAAAAAGTGGCCTTGTTTCTTATCAGGATATGAGTTCAGGTGCAGCTTTTGTTACCAATTTTGCTATGTCTTTGTGTACCTGACCAGGAGATCTTCAGTACTGTTGTTTGATCCTTATGAATATAATTCATCTGGCACAAACAAAGCACCTCGCAACCTTGCTTTTTTCCCAAGCTTAACAGACCAAGCTCTGTTATGTCTTCCACTGCAGTACATTTTCTCTGGCCCTTGAATTATTTTTTGTGTTACTTTTTGCACCGTGTCTATCATTCTTAACGTAAAAGGCATGCCTGAAAGATTGTTTTCACTCTTGGAGAGAGGTACTAGCTGAGCAGATCCATGCTCCTGGGGACGTTCAACTCAGAATGCCACTTCACATCCCATCTCATGGTTCAGAAGTGGATCTGCGCCCTCCAGAAGATCCAGATGTAGGACTTGTGCTCAGACCAGCTTCTCCAAATTGGGCTTGTCTCCAAGTTTCCTTCAGGTTTCTCCTGAAGTTTAGTTCATGGGTAGTTTCATCTAAAGGCACATCTGAGCCCAGGGGTCAGCAGCACGACTTCCGCGATGCATAAGTCTTT
>NW_009647214.1:299610-307956 GCF_000708025.1 Charadrius vociferus | reverse complement strand
CAGCAGCCCGACTTCGGCGATGTCTAAGTCTTGGGAATTGCAGTCAGTCAGTAGCAAGAGGTGAATTCAGCCAACCCTTTCAATCCTGGAGGCTGACCTTGCAGGACAAATCTCCACGGAGCTGTTTTTGCATCTCCGGTGCTGGCACACAGACATGTAATGTAGTATATGCCCTTCCCTATGGGACACTCCTCTATGAGTTCATTCCTGGCTTAGTTGGAGGAGCTGGATTTTACATTATTAGGTATTGAGTTGCAACATGAAATTACCAAAATGTAAAACATGGGAAAACATACTGTAAATCACTTATTGGCAGGTCTTTCACCTCTTTACAAGTGCACAACTGGATACATTTGAGTCTTTTGGAATTTCCAAATTAGAGCCCAGAAGACCTTCCCGAAGAAAGGTATTTTCTACTGGCACCAAAATAATTTTATCTGAGCTAAACAACAGAGTTAATGTTTCAGCATTTGCACAGCACTTTCCAGGCTACAATTCCAAACTTAATTTCACCTCCTTGTTGTACTGTAGCTCTATTATTATTACTTTTTTAAGGGATGTTATTTTTCTTGTAACTCTCCTGCTTTGGCTGTTCAAAAGAAATATACAGAGACCCAAGGGACTGACAGTGAGAATGCAGAACCTTTCACCTTCAGGTGAAAACACTGATATCTTTAATGAACTTATCAGGAAGTGAATGTACCTAAACGGAGTAAATATATGTTCTTATTACTGTGATCTCCTTCTCTTCTGCCCCCACTGCTTGTTACTCTCAGCTTGTGGTGACAAAGGATGCTCTGATGCGAGGAAGGGGTGTTTTTTGTGGTTAAGGCACGAAACTGGGAATCAGACTGTTGTGACTTATTCCTGGCTCTGCCACGGTCTTCCTGTATGACTTCAGGCAGTTGTTCTTTGCCTCAGTTTCCCCATCTGTAAAATAAATATATTTTTTTTTCAGTCCCTTGCCATTCTTGTCTCTGGGGTGAGAAAGATCTGTCAGCTGAGCCACAGAACAGATGAGTGTAAACTGTATTACATGATTGTGTTTGAGTGTCGAAGGATTTGGGTCATGTCTTTGTTTAGCTCAAGCTTTCAGATGGGCAGGGAAGAAGCATATTTCTTCTTTCAGAATTTGTCCAAGACATGTTATTGTGCTTTGGCTGTGAAAGGGTCACAAACTGAAGGGAAGTTCCTGAGAAAAATGGTTTCAATTTCAGATCAGGAATCCTACACTAAGAATTCAGAAAGTAGAAGTAACTAAATAACCTATACCTGTAATATACTTCAGGCAACCGATCCCAAAATGCATCTGACTTGGGGGCCGACCCTGACACCTCTTGCATGGAAGGAGTTCAGGGTGACTCCACCAAAAGCTGGCAGTTTGCATGAACGCCAATGAGCAGTCTTGGACCCTAAACCAAAGTACCTCATCTGCAAGAAGTTTACTCACCGAGATACAGGATATGTCACTGCAACATTTGAGATAAGGAGTGAAGGTGTCACCAGGAAAGCCTCTGAAAAGCCACAGTATGTCTTGTCCGTTCATAGGCAAAGGCTGCAGCTTTTGCTGCAGGTAAGATGTAACAGAACAGGTAAGATGTAACAGATTTGTCAAATGGAACTTCAGCAATATGTGGAGGCAGGGTTTAAAACTGCCACCTGGTACACAGCACTGAAAGTGTCTGTGTTGGTTATGGCTCTTCATAGCCCACGGAAATAATTGGGAATTAGTCTCCCACATTTTCAATTATCTGGACACAAGTTTAGTTTTTCTTTACTTCTTTTATTCTTACAACTTGTGGTGTTGGTAGTATGTAACCTGGGTGTGAGTTCTTCTTACATTCCTCTTTTCTGCTCTTGATGTGTCAAAGATCCCTCACAAAAACACTTTTCCTGTAGGGAAGAACTGGCTTACATGGCATCTAGAGAGCGGGGCTACAAAATAACAATGAATACATCCTGCTGGAGAGAGACGGCATTATCACAATCTGCACCTTTCAATTCATAGAACGATAGAATGGTTAGAGTTGGAAGGGACCCTAAAGATTATCTAGCTCCAAGCCCCCTGCCATGGCCAGGGACACCTTCCACTAGATCAGGTTGCTCAAAGCCCCCTCCAACCTGGCCTTGAACACCTCCAGGGATGGGGCATCCACAGCTTCTCTGGGCAACCTGTTCCAGTGCCTCACCACCCTCAGAGAGAAAAGATTCTGATCATCCCCAATAGCTACTAACTTTAAATTAGTCAATTTTTTTAAAGAAAGAAGGTTAGTTTTTTTAAAAGGAGTTACCAGACATCTGCATAGAGCTGGTTGCTTTCTTGCTGTTGCTACGACCACTTATTTTCTCCCTAAGCCAGAGAGACATATCTGCTGGCTTTGCAGGGAGCACATCGGGTCTCCTGGATTAGCAGGTCTTTCCGTAGATAATTTGACGTGAGGCTGGTGTCCCACAGGAGCTCCCAGATCACAGTGCTCGCTATGGAGAACACTGCACTTTAGTGCTCAACTTGGATGATGCTCTGGGAGATAAAGTACAAAGTTATCCATAAACCATCAAATGTTTCAGACCTTTCAGAATACTATTCGCTGATTCCCTCAGAAATTTATTAGCTCTACCAATATTTTCTTTCTTAGTTTTGTAAAGCAAGCTCCAAGTCAGCTAGTACTGACTATGCAGAGCCCTGAAACCACATGTTTATTTTCCTAAGTTATAAAAAGTTTATAAGGGTAGCTGGTATCCTTATGGGCCACTGTACAGTGATTTGCTACTGCATTCCACATTGATACAGAAGAGCTCTGTATTTTATACCAGAGGGAAATCCTTGTGATACAGCTGTCCTGCAGCCAACAAGAGTACAGACAGCTTCAAAAATATAACCCTGATAAAAAATGAATAGCTGAAAAGGCAGAAAACATCCCTCCTGAGGAAAAATCAGTTTGAACAGTGCGATGACCTTGGGCATCGCAAGATCTGCATTGCGATACTTCAGTGGACATTACCAACAAAGTCCTTTTAGCTCTTCTTTTAACTAGATCACCATTTCTACCTGAAAATGCTGTATGTTCACAATCAATTTTAGAAGTACTATGCAATGACTACCTTTCTTTTTGCAGCTAACTTCTAACTTCAGGTTTTCCATTTTCACAGCTTCATGTTGCTTCATTGACATGAAGACGTCTTGGTCAATTTACACTGGAGAATGTAGAGACTGTTATTCATTTATCTCTTAAAATAGTGAGTACACAGCTGCACAGCCTGAAGAATTAGGTTAGTATGTTGCTATGACTGTCCTGGAAGGAGAAATTGAGAGCAAACAAGGTAGATTTCACGAGAGAGCCTGGAATGTGTGAAGAGTTAGCAAAATTGACATAGATGCAATAGCAAAAATAAGTAATTTTGCAAACCCCTAAACCACAATGGTTGGATTAGGGCCCTGTCATACAATTCTTGGGCATATGAACAATCCCTTTTTCACTTGAGTTCTTTTCATTAGCTTCTCTCAGCTACATAAATACTCATACTCTCTATGGGACTACTCACATCAATAAAGTTCCTCAAGCGAGCAAGGATTGCAACCCAATTTTAGTGGAACAAACCCAACCTCTGACTTTGATTGCATCCCTCACTTTTCTAAAAAAAACCCTCTTTTCCAACCCACAATCCCTGCGGAGCTTTCTTTCACCACTTCCAAGAACAATCCCAGTTATTTGTCTTGTCAAATACGAAGGCAAAGAGGACTCTCCCAATCTCCCCAACTCCACCTCCCTTCATAAAACACTGCTGGGCCTCGAGCAGGCCAACTTGGATGTCTTTTGGAACTCCTGGGCATTGCTCTGCTCTGACTGATAGATCCCTGATGGGGTTATCATGCTCTCATCAAATCCCAGCATGCCTCAGCCAGCCAGCAGCCCTCTGAAGTCAAAATACTGCTCAGTGTAACATCATGAGTAATGACAGTAGTATGAAAGCAATAATTACTCTGCTTTATTACTCAGTGGTAAATTGTTTTCTGATTAGGCTTTTAGCCAATGGCCTTTGACACTGTTGCACAGTGTTGACTGTAATTAATTCACTTGTAGTTAATAGAAATGCCACGGAAATTGCCTCTTTACCTATCAGTTCCTATCATAATTCTGATGAGGTCCTTACTTTAGGGTCTGCTGCAAGGGAGACAGGATGGGCAGTGCTGGAGTGGGAAGTGCCTTGCACCGCTAGCAGAAGACCACCAATAGCAGCAAACCAGGCATTTTTTGCCCCCAGCTGGCAACAACCACCACTGGGATCCCTAAGTACAAAGGGCAGATATTGACTTAGATGTTTCCTGCATTGCATTTCCTGTTTGCAAGCAGGTTTTTATTTCTTCCCATTCTGCAGAAAGCATGGGAAGAATTTCTCTTTTGCCTCCAACTCTCCCAGTTCATCCGAGAATACACATTAAGAGCCTAACATAGCAACAAGCAGAATCGAAACCAACAAATCTGCTTAAAACCAAAATAATATCAGGGATCAAACAGGATTTTTCCAGCATTACATTTCTTATAATTCGGTGCTGCTTTGAGCTAGGTGAGGCAGTACAGGTGAGACAGAGGACCACATCCTGAAAGCAACCTACTGAGGCTTACAAGCATTTTTATTAAAAGTACACATCTGTTTGTAAGCCATGTTTAGATGTATCCATTTTTCATTTTAAATTCAGCCATTTTTGTCCTGAGACACCAAAAATTCTGTATTTTAGAGTTCTCACTCTTTTTTTTTATTTACAAAAATTCATACATATAGAAACCAATATAAACCCTCTATAAAAGCTGAGTTTAGCCTGATTTTCATGACATGGCTACCATGAATAAGCTCAAGTCTCATGTGATTCATCTCCTCTCAGCCCACGTCCTACTACAGGGAGAAGAAAAGTGTGAGCAACACTTCTCCCTGAGGAGAGGACATAAAAAGTTGAATTCAACACAAAGCAGCCCCAGCCTGGCCAAACCTTGTCATTTGCACTAAACGTCTTCTGCTTTTCTACGACGTATCTGTAAAGTTTTCTTTACCCAAAGAATGGATAATAGTTTGATTTGTAAAATCTCATCTGAAAGGTTTACACAGAGAAAGTTGCAGGGAGAAAGGTCAAGGTAAATAGGTCTGGGAAGGACTAGATCAGAGGATACAACTGTTTTAGCCCGACGCTTCAATTGCGGGCTTCTTTTGTCAGTATTTATCATCTTATTCAAGAATACACAATAAAATCAGGACATCTAAACTCAACCATTTCCTCTCAGGACTGTGGTCTTGAAAACCACTGACTTGCACTGCTTTCACAAATACCCACCATATACAGCACATCTCAGGTAAAGGCTTCATAGTGGGAGGCACAAACCCTTCATTTACTGTCCTCTCTTCCCATCAAGGTGGAAAAAAAGAAGCATGAAGACAATGAGGATGAAGTTGAAACAAGATCAACTCCTTCCCCTCCCCTGCCATTATGTTCAAGGGCTATAAGATATCTCCAAAGAGCTCTACAAAGGCTGTCACAGAAAATAAATACACAAAGCTATTTCTGTTCCAGTGTTATCAGGCACAAACCAGTAAATAAACTCATACTCCTACAAAGAGTGACAGATGAAGAGACATGGTCTTTAAAGTGCCATTGTGTTGCAGCAAGTATGGGTTGCTACGAGTAATAGCAGGCTTTGCAAAGCGCAGGAAAATAAGACTTGATAAAGTAGAATAGACAATGGATTGGGTTGTTGGGGTTTTTTCCTGTTGTTTTTTAATTACAGTGAGAGGAACATATGAAAATATTTTTATGGAACAAAAGGACAAGGACACCTGGAGTACTGAGAAGCCTGACTCTGATTCCCTCAACAGGACTCGAGTTCAGCATTGAAGCATTCCTTTCAATGAAAAGGACATATTTTATCCAGAGCTAGGAGTCACCGAAACCATCTGCAGGGTAAGAAAACTCTAGTAACATCCAAAACAACTTGCTCTCCGAGCTCTTGTGTGTGTACAGGCTTGTTGTACATGAGTACATGAATGTTAAGATTGTGTTTTCTGGGCAAAGGGAGAAACCTTTTACATTGTAATATAAATGTAATGAAATGTAATATAATATCTACAAATGTGAAAACATTCTCTGCTGCAACTTTCTTATACAGAACAGCATCTTACCATTCATGCATTCAGATACATATGCAGTATATATATATTCACATACATAAACACGCTGTATTGTTTAACTTAAAGCATAAACATGTGCTTAAGAGAGACAAGTCTGGCAGCCCAGAGACTTAATCTTTCCATTAGCAGCCTTCCATCTCCATTACCTTGTCTCACTGGATTTCCTTCTGTGTCACAGTGAGAATGGCTTTTGCAGCAGAACAAGCAGAAGAACACTGAGATTTACATAAAGACTGTGCTTGATGTTTCCAAATGCAGCTGTGCCATCAGCCAAGGGATGGTTTTCTCATACAGGAGGAATCTCAGCTGTAATCAACTTTTTCACAACAGATTGCTGGGAGTCTTTTACTTGCTTCACTTGCAATTTGTCCAGCTCAGAGATTTACATGAAAAAGCTGACTTAAATATTGATCTTCATCTGAAAGTGCGTTGCATGAGCTGGAAAATCAAGGGGTATCTCTAGAGTGCAACAATTTTGCACATGGCAGAAGGATGACATCCTTTTTCCTACCCAAAATGACATCTATAAAAAGGCCACTTAAGTGGTTTACTGCTATGATGTCTTGTTCTTCATCCCATATTTACTTCAAATGCCTTCAGGACAATTAATATAAATGCTACTTTAACCATTTCAGGAAGTTCTGTGCTAACTAATACAGAGTTCCCATTAGTGGATTCTGCTCCACTGAGTTTCGTTGTCAGGACTGAAAACTGAATTGCATTGTCAAGACTGAAATTAGATCATCAGCCTTGACTATTTGGAATTGATAGACTGCTCACAAGGAAAAGAACTGAGTGCCAGTACTTATAGATTAGAAATTGAGTAATGCGGGAATAAAGTGAGAACTGGAAGTGAGACGTGGATACTCTCAAGTAATAATAACAATAATGCAAATAATAAAAATGTTTCTCTTTAGCCAAATGGAAAACCATGACATGAAATAGCGCTAATATGAGGTACATACAGGCCTGAGAATGACTGAAGAAATTAGTTTTTTTTTGTTTCCAGTGATCGTGATGAAGAACCTTCTTGGACCCCACAACAGCAGCAGCTGCCCAGGCAAAAGCACATCTAGTGTTGGTGAAATCAAAGTGTTCATCTGGACCTTGCACCTTGCAGCTTGGCAAAAGGTTGGAGACTTTAGCAAGTCTGGGATTCTGCGAGTTTTCTCATAGACTTTCAAGGCATTTTCATCCTTGACACAAAAGTCAGTCTGTTTGCCAGATGTCAAGCCCTTCCTGCAAAGTACAGGGGGCAACAGAGCTGTTCACATAAAGGTTGTCAGAATTTTTACGCATTTTTTTGATTTTGGCTGACATTTTCTAGAATTATTCAGCCTGAGGCAGACACTCAGCATGAAGAATTTAAATCCGAATGGTTAAAGCTTGGCAAAGCTCTGAGCAACTGAAAACAGAGTTTTGTAATGGGAAGTGTCAGACAACCTCAGTAATAGGCGACCGGCCCCGTCTGTAGTGTGCCTTGTAATACGCTGCTGATGGATGATATCGGACTTGAAATTTCACAGTTAAGTAGCTGCAGTACTGTTAATCCTCCCTTGCGAAGAAGATCAGTATTATAGTCCATCTGGGATGTATGTACAACGTAAGATTATGCTCTACAAGAAACATAAGATTATGCCCATCACAACTGAATGAATTAAGAATGGAATTCACCTCACTTTTTGAAGTGAGGAGTAAAATTTGGACATCAGTGTTTGAGCTGGCATTGCATACTTTGATTCAATGGCGCGTATAGGGTATGGCAGCTCCCACATATATATAAGTTACTGGGTTTTGGATTTTACTTTTTCATTAAGTGAATATTTGTCACAATTTACTTCTTAATTCATTGGCTTCATCTTCTATCTGGACCTTCCTATGATTGAACTTCACAGGCCTTAATGGGCCAGGACAGAACATTTCAGGGTTGAGTGGAAGAGCCTCAAGAGGAACAGAATCTTAAACGGGTGCACCTGGATATTTGTACTGGAAGCAGTTGCAGCAATATTTCAATGAAGTGAGCAGGAATAGCAGCACATGACTGGCTTGACCAACATGTCTCACATTTTGTTATTCACAAATAAGCCAGAGGGCAAAAAAGTTCGTAATGATATTTGTCCAAGCAAGTACTGTGTAGGAAACTGTGCTTAGCTTAGAGCTATTCCCTCA